>NC_056734.1:70260073-70613823 GCF_019279795.1 Protopterus annectens
GCTTGCAACTAGAATTATGTTGGTGTGGTTTGTTTTAATTTATGTAAATGTATGATTGCCTATGTAGTAAGTGATGATTTACTTGAGATTTCCTTGTTTAAAAAAATAAGGCAGCAATTGAATAATTTATGTAATGTTGCTTAGGTTATATGATATATAGCAATGTATATGAAGTTTAATGTTTGTTATGTTAATACAGTTTGCTTACTTTGATGTGAATGTAAATTTGCCTATATCACAAGTGACAATTCAATAAAGGTGTTTGAAGAAAAAAAAAGTTAGGATAGGAAGAGATGAAATAAAAATGGTGATGTATGACCAATCCACAGGAAGTCCCCAGGAACAGATGGTATTCTATGGAAGTTTGGAAGCTAGGAGGGGAAAAATGATAAAAATCTGAAAGTTTTTTTACAGCATTTTAAGAGGAGGAGAAGTACCAACATCCTAGAAGAAAGCAGTAGTAGATGTAATACCTAAAGAGGGTAAAGATCCATCAGACCCAGCTTCATACAGGCCCATTTCAATACTATATCACAATTATAAAGCGCTTATGTCTATAATGGCTAAAAGAATGGCAAAAGTGATGCCAATATTGCTAGATAAGGATCAATGTGGTTTTGTGGAGGGGAGGAAAACATTTGACAATATAAATAGAACAGTGATGATCCAGAGGGAAGCAGAATGTAACAAACTACTACTGTCACTGGAAGGTCTTGATGCAGATTTAAGCATTTGACAAAGTAAGTGGGGATTTTATGAGCAGAGTAATGTAAACATTTGCATTCCCTGATAAAATTATAAGGTTGATTACGAGGATATATGAAGGATTTGATGTGAAAAATTAAAGTAAGTGGGGTCCTCTCTGATAATCTTTGCTTGAACAGAGGAACCAGGCATGGGTGTTCTCTCTCCCCTTTGTTATCTGCATTTATTTGGAACCACTGGCAAAGAAAATAGGGGACTCAGAAATTCATGGGGATAATTGGTAAGGTAGTCAAGAAAAGCTGCCTCTATTTGCAGATGACATTATGTTATACCTGACAAAACCAGAAAGGGACATTACAGTGCTGTGGAACATATCGAGTCAGTTTCAAACCTTTTTGGGATACAAAATTAATGAAGCTAAAACAAAAGCAATAGCAGTAAATTATGTACCCTTATAGCAATTGGTTCAGCAATATCCATATTTATGGGGACATGATAAAATGAAGTATTTAGTAATATGGATAAAAAAATTATACCAGTGTGGCAGCTAAGGATATGTGGGAAGAGACTACACAAAAGATAATACAAAAACTAAGAAAATGGAAGCTCTGTTATATGGATATCAATGGTAAGATACAAGCAGTGAAAATGTTTTTAGTCCCTTCAGTCTTATATACTGGGTGGGCATACTTTTTATCAACCAAAGGAGAAGTTGTGGATAGCAATTAATAAAGAGCTGAAGGATTTTATGTGGGAGGGGAAGACAACAAGAGTCAAGTGGAATAAGCTTATTCTTCCAAAAGAACAGGGCAGATTGGGATTACCCGAGTTGAAGTAATATTTCAGAGCAACACAGCTAAGGCTCCTATACATAGCACATGTAGAAAACTATAATTCAAAGTGGAAAGAGATGATGATGATGAAACAAGAAAACAATAATCATACAGAATATTATATTCATAAAGTAGCAGCAGGTCTTCTAAGAACTAAGCCAACATGTAAATGGAGAAAGGCGATTCTACCAATAGGGATGACTGCAATTAGGGATTCAGAAAATAGGAAAGAGGGGCAGGAGTATATTGGAGAAAACTGGCAAAAGAACCAAGTTATTGGGAGCAAATAACTAGAGAGGGAAAGGTAATAGAAAGGGAAGACAGCAAGAACTTATTGGGACTGCAGGCTAGAGAGTGCCTTCCATATCAAGGACTGATACCAGAGTATAGACAAAGAGAAAGAAATAGGGGGGTCCTAAATGTAAGGCCAGCACTGATAGAGTTTTTAGCAGAATCTTGAACAGAAGTTGCCATTAAGAAAGGAATAATTAGTACAGCATACAAAATTATGCATGATAACTATAAGAATCAATCACAGGATGTTAGGAAGGATCGGGAAGAGATTAGATAAGAAATCCACAAAGAAACAAATGGAGGGATATATGTATGTCTCCCAAATATGCAACAAAATCTAGAAGATTTAGGATCTTTGCCTGGAAGTGTTTACATAGGTATTTTATACCCCAAGCAGACTTCAAAGAATTTTTTCTCAGGTAGACAGCAAATGTTGGAGGTGTGATAGGGAAGGAGGAGCTAACTGGTAACATATTTTCTAGTAGTGTAATGAGTTGGTAGATGTTAAAGATTCCCTGAAGAGTGCTCTGTTGCAGATACTCAGTAAGCAAATTGGAGTGACTAGAGAAATTATTTTTTTGAGCTATGATACAGAATTGGAATTGCCTAGACATAGTAAGGCCTTGCTGAGTCTAACTATTATGGCTTCCAAAAAAAAAGCAATTACTAGAAAATGGAAATCAAAGTCTAAACCAACTTTACTAGAAGTAGTGAAGACTGTAACAGAGATAAAACAATTAGAACTGGGATCTTTAGAAAATGGTAGGATCAAACTACATAGGAAAAAAATGGGAAATGTGGGATCTATACAAGCAGAAGAAGAGGAACGAGGTTTAACAGAAGGCAAGATTAGAATTAGCTATGTAACGGCTGCCTAACAATATCTGGATATGTTAAAAGTGATGTATAATGTTTGCAGCTACAGTTGTATCAGCATGGTTTGGAATGTATAATGTTTGCAACTGAGATTGTGTCGCTGTGGTTTATTTGCATTTATATAAATGTAACATTGCCAATATCATACAAGATAACTTAATAAATATGTTTCTTGTTTAAAAAAAGAGAAACACAGGGGGACCCAATACAGACTCCTAGGTTAGTACTACAAAAACTTGAAATAGTTTTGCTAGGCTACATCCTGCCTCTGCTTTTAAAGGTAAATAATAAACCAATTAAGAGCTACTTAGCCAAAACCCACATTTTTTAAGCCTGGGTTAGGAATGGTCTGTGAGAACAAAAGATTTGAAAAGTTTTTGAAAAAATGGTTTCTGGGGTGTGCTTTATTATGGCCTGTTGTTAAACCATTAATTTAACCAGAGGTGTTTGTGTACAGTGCTCAGATTTAAATTCATGCCAGTTTACTGAGAAGAGGTCATTATTACTGAGACCACCAGTAAGTTTTATGCAAGCAGCCCTTACCAGAACATTTGATAATGGGCTTGAAATACTTTGGGCATATAACTGTTGACTTTATGTAATTCCCCCTCCCCTTTGAATAAGGGAGTAATTTTGGTCTGTCTCCAAATAGTTGTCAAACAACCTCCACATGCACTTAACAACAGTGAAAGGACTGAATTTTAGGAATGTTAAGCAACTCTGATGGCTAAATAAAGTTAGATGCTATTTGTAACTTTTCCTTGATGTTGGCATATACCACTTACTTTTATGGGGGGAGGCAGAGTGTCTGCAAAAAATGAAGCTCAGACAGACCATAAACCATCAGAACTTATTACACACTGGCTCCTTATGGCACCTTTTCATATTTTCATCGTGGAAAAGTTACCTGTTGGGTGGAACTGGAAGTTCAGTTAGGTTAATGGAGTACCAACTATCAATAATGAGGCATTATTTAAGTGACTGTTATGTACCAAGGACCTTGAAAAACAAAGCAGTGCAAGGTGTACGAAGCAAAACAAAGCAGTGGTTTGTACTCTATTATACCCAGCTACTGAGACCCATTCCTTCTTGTTTTGGTAGTAATATGCACCAAGAAAGCTACCGAGCTGCAAAGAATAAAATTTTAGAAGCCTTAGTTCTTGATCATTTGTAGAGCATTTAGTACATTTCCAACAACTTCTATTCCATATAAAATTAATACTTCCATTAGCAGCAGCACACAGTTCAAATGAAATGCTGATGACCCTTTTGCCTTACTTCTGCTCACCAGCTTTTGGATTTTTCAGGAGACATACCAGAAGTTTAGCAAATACTTATACAGTACTTGTATTGAAGTCATACGTATTTATCTACAAGCATTACAGGCTGGTAGGAAAAATAAAATGAGGTGTCGGGAGAAAATGTAAAGAAGATGAATAAAATGCAGGAAAAGCAAGCACAGCTAACTGAAAGATCATACAAACAGTTGTCAAACATGTTTGAAAAACAGCATGGTTATTTCCATACACAGGACACGCCCCCACTGTAGGACAATATATTTTAAGCAACGACATTGGATATACAATCATTAAACTATTAACTGCGAGTTGTAGCCCTTTATCCAATTCAGAGTTTGAACTTGGTGCCAGTGCACAGACAAGGTATGCCACAGTCTTTACTAATAACCGGATGTTAAGATAGTTAGTTACCTTAATCTGTGTTTTAAGCTATATACCAAAAAAGATGCTTAAGTAATACCCGGATGAGCTCAGGTTTTGAAAGAATGACTTAAGAAGTTGAGTGCTCAATTATCGCTACCATTACTGAGATTATTTAACAGGAGTTACAGAGAGTAACATTTCCCCTGACTCTATGAAAGTAGTAAAAAACATTGTGTAAAATCAAAAACAGTAGACGTAATGTTTGAAATTACAGGCCCATCAGCCTTTTTAATGTTTTGTACTGACAAGGCTAAGAACAACTGATAATGGAAGCCTTGATAAAAGCATGGAGATGAAAAAATAAGAAGTTATGTACCTACCATAACGTTCCATGTTAGTTGTCTTCTCTCGCCTTCTTTCTTGCTTGATGGGTTCGGAGCCGATCCTCGGCTCCGACTCGGCACTTGCTTTAGCTCGAGAACTCCTTTTACCAGCTCGAGGCAGCCCCATATCCCATGATGCAAGGCAGTAAGTACCCAGATCTCGTTTGTTGACAAAGGGCAATAACACCAAGCATAAAAAACTTCCTAAAGGAAGAAGAAACTTACAGATGGAAAAAGGACCAGGTCTGAATGGTCTTTAGCGTAATAGTTTCTTATACAAGGTCTGTCCAGGCCAGGGGGAAGGAGGGAGGGTCGCAAGAAAGAAGGCGAGAGAAGACAACTAACATGGAACGTTATGGTAGGTGCATAACTTCTTAATGTTAAGTTGTCAATCTCGCCTTCATTCTTGCTTGATGGGACCGTCCTAGCACCTCTATCCTGGGTGGCTCAATGGAACAAACTCTTGAGGACTGTAGAGCCAAAACTGGCTCTGTCCCTGGAGGCCAAGTCCAATTTGTAATGGGAAACAAAAGTGTGAGGAGTGGCCCAAGTGGCCGCTGCACAAATAGTGTCCAAAGGCAGTCTAGCTTGAAAAGCTGTAGAAGTAGCTAAACTCCTAGTTGAATGTGCTTTAGGTTTTGAGCACAGCTGTTTTCCCCTGATCGTATAAATTTCAGTGATGACCGAAGAAAGCCATCTGGACAAAGTCACTTTAGAAACAGGAAGGCCTTTTTATTATCCGCATAGGAAACAAAAAGTTGATCAGATTTTCTAAATTTTTTGTTCTGTCCAAATAATATCTAAGCTGACGGTGGACGTCAAGATAATGTAGTTTTGTTCGGCTCTATCTGAATAGTTAGGAAAAATACAGGAGATCAATGGATTGATTCAGATTGTTCTTTGAAGCGACCTTAGGTAAAAAGGATGGATTGGTTCTCAAAGATACTCTGTCTTTGTGAAAAATCAAATAGGGGGGTCGAACCGAAAGAGCATGAAGTTCAGACACCCTCCTGGCAGATGTAATAGCCACTAGAAATAAAGTTTTCCAAGAAAGAAATTTCAGGGAACAAGAAACAGCTGGCTCGAAGGGGGGAAGAATCAAGGATGTCAGTACTAAATTTAGATCCCACTGAGGAGGAGGATTCCTAATTGGAGGCTTTAGTAGGAAAATTCCTTTCAAGAAGGCCCTGCAGAGCCTATGGGACATAATATTATGATCTGCTATCCCGACATGAAAATTAGAAATAGCAGCCAATTGAACTCTGACTGTGGAAGAAGAGGAGCCTGCATGAAAAATCTCTGCTAAGAAGTCCAGAACTGCCTGAACGGGGGCAGTAAAAGGATCAATATTTTGGGCCTTAGCCCAATAAGAGAAACGTTCCATTTGCTTGTGTAAATCCTCCTGGTAGAGGATTTTAGTGAAGCTACAATGATGTCTCTAACTGGGTTAGAGATCAAAGGAAGCCTGGCTAAGGAAGGAAGTGGAGCAACCATGCTGTGAGGTTGAGAGAAGGGATTGACCGGTGCAGCTGACCGGATTGGTGAATCAGTAGATCTGGCACTGGGTCCAGATGCCACGGCTGCACCAAAAGGTGATGATGGAGGAACGGAACCAAACTTGTCGAGGCCAGTAAGGGGCAATGAGAATCAATTTGGCTCTCAAAACGGTAGCTTTCTGGATCACCTGAGGGATCAGAGGAAATGGAGGAAGGCATAAAGAAGTCCCTGGGGCCAATCCTGGGTCAGAGCGTCTCTGGGGATGGCCTGATAGAGGGAAGAGGCTGAAGAAGTCTGGACATTTGCTGTTTTGGGGAGTAGCAAAAGATCGCAACATGGACGACCCCATTCCAGAAAAATCTCTTCCGCTATAGATTGCTTGAGAGACCACTCGTGAGGCATGAGGATAGCTCTGCTCAATCTGTCCGCTATAATGTTGGTTTTCCCAGGGATATGCGTTGCTACCAGAAACCGATGAGAGGAGATCGCCCATTGCCAAAGTCTGAGCGCTTCGACACAAGGGGTAGGACTTGGTTCCGCCCTGTTTGTTGATATACCAAACTACAGACATGTTGTCTGTGTGGACTGCAATTGTCCCTACGGGAAGAAAGTCGTTGAGGGCTTGCAACGTTAAAAGCACTGCTCTCATCTCCAGGACATTTATGTGCAGATGGTACTCGAGCGGTTGCCACGCCCCATGAACCATCCTGCCCTGATAATGACCCCCACCCGATCAGGGAGGCATCCGTGGTGACAGTGGCTATCGGGGACGGGGTACAAAGCACCTGCCTTGGTGAACCTGAGACGATGTGATCCACCAAGCAAGATGTTGTTTGCATGTCTGTGTCACCAGAATCTGGTGACGCATTGGGAGTTGCTGGTATGACCACTGTGTGAACAGCATCCACTGAAGGAGGCGCATGTAGAATCGAGCCAGGGAAGAAGAGTAATGGCCGCAGCCATGAGACCTAATACCTTTAGAACCATTCTGGCCTGTACTTTCTTGCTGGCCAGAATGATCCTGACATGAGTCTGAATGTCTGAAACTCTTTGTTCTGTAAGGGTAGCTGACATCCGAACAGTGTTTAAGTTTGCGCCTATGAAGGTAATAGACTGGCAGGGCGATAAGGATGACTTTTTGAAGTTGATTGAGATGCCTAAATGAGAACAAAGGTCTATTGTGTAATCCCTGGCTTGTATAAGCTGATGCCTGGTGGTGGCTGACAGGAGCCAGTCGTCGAGATACGGAAACACCTGGAATCCTTGACGTCTCAGGTGAGCCGTGACCACTGCCATGCATTTGGTGAACACTCTGGGGGCTGTAGTGAGACCAAAGGGCAGGGCTCTGAACTGGAAGTGACTGGACCCCAGCCGAAGCGGAGAAATCTCCTGGAGCGTCTGTGAATTTTGATGTGATAGTACACATCCTGAAGATCTATTGAGCACATCCAGTTGTCCTTCTGTAAGAAGGGCAGAATTGACTGAAGAGTGACCATTCGAATCTTGTCTTCCTGACAGACTTGTTGAGTCTGCTGAGATCCAATATTGGTCTCCAGTCTCCCGTCTTTTTGGGGACCAAAAAGAATCTTGAGTAGATTCCGGGCTCTGAATGGTCTATTATAACTGGCTGAATGGCTCTTTTTTGCAGTAGTTTTGCGATTTCTAACTCTGCAATTTCCCTTAGACCGGGTGGTACATCTGGAAGGGAACCTGAGGGGAAGGGACTTTCCTCGAAAGGAATTATGTAACCCTTGGATATGATCGACTGTACCCATCTGTCTTGAGTGAGGGAATGCCAGGCTTCTGGGTACAGTGATAATCTTCCCCCGACTGCCTCCAAGGAGGGACAGCCGGGCAACACCTCAGGGATGCTGAAAGGGCTTATCAGAGAGAGGCTCCCTGTTTCCCTGGTTCTTGGACCCCTCTGCCTCTAGAGCGGCGTCTGTTGTTGTTACCCCCTCTGCCTCTATGGGTAAACTGACCACGTGAATCCGGCGTGACTCCTTGGGATTTACGGAACCACATCTTCCCACCCTTCTGTCCTTTGGGATAAGGCCTAGAAGGGGTGGAAAAACGGACTCCAACAGCAGAAAGAGTCTTGCCGTCCTGCTCACACCTGGTCAAGGTTTCCTTCACCTGAGGGCCAAACAAAGCTGACCCATCAAAGGGAGAATTTGTGAAGGACGCCTTAAAGGGATCCATAAAATCACATAGCCGCATCCAGGCTTGGCGTCTAAGAGCCACACCTGTGCCTGCGGCTCTACTCGCTCCATCCGCAGCATAAGATATTAGCCGCATGGAGGAGTTAGCAATGGAATTGAGGGTTCCTAGCTGCAAAGCAATCTTTTCTTGAGCCCCTGCAGCTGTAGGATCCTGAACTACTTCTCCCAGCTCCTTGAGGATATCTCTTTGGAGTCTGGTGAAGTGACATAGGTAATTCAGCGAGCATAGCAAAGGTCGCTGAGGAAAACATCTGCTTACCGTACCTATCCATGGTCCTAGAGTCCTTATTAGGAGGATGGACGGGCACGGAAGGATCTGCAAGTTCCTTTTGGTGGCCGCAGCCACCACCATGGCATCAGCGGGACACCCTTGGTAAGGAATTGTTTGTCACTAGGGGCAGTGATAAATTTAGAAGGCCTCCTAGGGACTGGCTCAACAGAGTCAGGAGCTGCCCACGCCTTTCGTGCAATAACCTGCATAAGGGGGTCGAAGGCGGAGACACCCAGGAGGTGGAGGGCCGAGATCCAAACGCCTCTAGGTATACTGACTCATCCTCAGAGGGATTGTTGGTGGGCCAGTTTCCCTCTGTTTCAGAAGTTCTAGGATGTCTGAGAAGGAGACATCCTCAGAGGGGATCTAGGGATCCCTCTGACTCATCAAAGTCAGTATCCAAGTGACAGACTCGGGAGTCTACATGCTTCCTCTTACAAGTCCTCTTCCTAGGAGGATCTCCCGAAACATCAGGAGAATCCTCGGAAGAGGGGAAATTCCCAATGGGGAAACCTGAGGCGGAGGATCTCTGGGTCCTGTAGCAAGAGAAGTGGCAGAGATGTCAACAGGTACTATAGAGGGAGGAGCTACAGGAACAGACTGCTGACTGATACCAGTGGCCAGTACACTCTTCATCACCTCGAATGCTCCCCTCCCAGGCAGGTCCGAGAGAACCCGCTCCGAAGAGCTAGGAACTCCAGGGGCCACCGAAAGGGAAGTCTCCGAGGCAGATGTCGGAGCCGAGCTCACCAAGGCCGAGGCTCCAAGGGGAAGAGTGGGCTCGGACAAGGGTCCGATGCCACTCACCCCCTCGGAGGAGACCATGGAAGCCCGACCACCGAATCCCTCTAAGGAAGAGGAGATAAGAGTAGAGGCTGAAGGAACAGAAGGGGGTATCCGTCCTCCAGCTGTAGCAGTAACCATGCCCGAAGACTCCAACTCCAAGCTCTGGGGTAGAGTTGAAGGAGGAACTGTAACGGGGTGTGGACCAACAGTCGTCTGCTGAGACGGGCTGTGTAACATTTGGGCCAGTACCTGTGACTTGAGTAATCTACTGACCACTCTCTCTAGGTCATGATCTGACAACCTGGATGACCTTGAAGATCGGCTCCGATGGCTTCGTTCCGATAGAAGAGGTGAAGCCGGAGCCGAAAGTATCGGCTCCAAGGAAGGAGACCTCGACCTCTTCCTGGAATGAGCCATCGGAGCCGATACTACAGATCCTGTCGGAGCCGACTTCTCGGAGCCGACAGAACGTCTCGATGTATCGGCTCCAGCCGGAGCCGATACAGCCACCAAAGTAACGGTGTCGGAGCCGATCGGAGCCGACACCGATGCCTGTGCCACATGGGTGTCGGAACCGATCGGAGCCGACATCGAAGTGGACAATACAGATTCGGCACCGATAGCCATCAGTGCCGAAAGCTTTGTCAAGCCAGAATCGGCTCCAGCCGGAGCCGATCTCGACTCAATACGAGTTGGAGCCGAGGCCGCAGGCTTAGATACAGAAGCCTGGGCCTTGGCAGGTTTTGTTGATTTTGGTGGAGCCGACTTAGCCGGAGAGCCCTCCGGCTTAAGAAGGCCCCTAAGAATCAACTTGTTACGTCTCTCCTGCAGGACTCTCTGGCTGAAGGAGTGACAAATAGCACAGGAGTCCTGCAGGTGAAGAGGGCCCAGACAATACAGGCAAGAAATGTGACCGTCTGTCAGAGACATCTTCTGACAGCAGGAGTCACACTTCTTAAAACCTGAAACCCTCTCCTTTGACATGGTGCCGAAAACATAAAAACACACACACACCAGTCAAATTAAATTAAACAAAATACCAATAGGTATTCTATAAAACACCAACACACACACCCTAACAGGGGGGGGATGGGATAGGGAATTGACTAACAAAAAATTAAAAGAGACAGGGAATTTCTGTCAGAAAGGGATATAAATTAAATTTAAACTATCAAAAAATTAGTTTTAGAGTAAAAAGGGGCTTGAAAATCACAAAAGTGAACAACTTACCAGGAGCTGGTAAAAAGAAGACCTCCTAAGCGAAGCGGCAAACGAGATCTGGGTACTTACTGCCTTGCATCATGGGATATGGGGCTGCCTCGAGCTGGTAAAAGGAGTTCTCGAGCTAAAGCAAGTGCCGAGTCGGAGCCGAGGATCGGCTCCGAACCCATCAAGCAAGAATGAAGGCGAGATTGACAACTTAACATTGTAATTTATCTATACATATATTTACAATGTTTAAAACGATCAACTAGCATATGTTCTACTACAGGCTAAAGTGGTCTGTATCAGCTTTTAAAATGCTTTTGAAGTGGTAGGTCATAACATCTTGAAAGAAAAGCTTCAAAGTATGGCTCCTCATTAAATTAACTGGATCACAAAAAATGGTTAACTGCATGGGAATCCTGTAGCAAATTTGATGGACACACACAAGTACCAAATATCTTACATAAAGATGTGCCACATGGATCCATATTTGGTCCCTGTTCAGTCTCTCTCTGATAGACATCTTAAAATTAGTGACTGTTTTCACAATTTTTACGCACATAATAAAGATGACTAAAGTAATTTCTGGAACAGATATCTGCATGAAACTGCAGGCAATCATGGGTGAAAAAAATTAAAATGGACAACAAAAAACAATATGGTGATAAGCAGCAGAAAAAAACATGTCTTTTACATTATCAAAAAACAAATCAAAAGGTTCCGAACCAGCAGGTGTAAAACTCCAAAGGTTTATTAGAAAATGTAAAAGTAAAGCGCTTTTCGTCTCCCTTAGTAGGAAGAGTTTTACACCTGCTGGTTCGGAACCTTTTGGTTTGTTTTTTTGACAGCATGTCTTTTACATTAAACAAAGCAGACAGTGTATATTATACAGAAATGTACCATACAAAAGTTAAAACACCTACTAGTTCTAGGGGATAGAAATTTAAATTTAGGGGAACATATTACTACCATCTGCAGTGAAAGTCAATGTAATGAGTAGTATGTTAAATGTATTTATTTATATTTATTAACTGGGATACAGTACTGATCTACATGGCCTTTTTCTGACTTGCCTCAAGAATAAGGCCATTAGCTCAAGAAGCCCCAATGAGCTGTTGCTTCTTTATTGTTAAGTTACATCCAAGCCAGAATATGGCTTGCCCACTATGGACACCAGCAAAAAAGGAATACATTAAGAGCCTTGAATGAGTGCAAAAGCCGTTTATTACAGAATTCTAAAAATGGATGGTGTCAAGTGCCACAAAAGTTTAATAAAATTGGGCTAGCTTTCTCTGAAGTATAAATGACAGGGATGATGACAGAAAAAGCACACAGAGAAGGTTTTCTGCTAGAAAGTCTGCGGTTCACTAAAAGCATTAGGCCAGATCAGTAAAAACATGATTAGCCTTATAAACAGAAACAAACACATAACTACTTGGTATTCAGAAAGCACTGAAGAAGAATGGAATGAATATTAAACTAAGAGACAGTGTAACAAGAAGTTATGAACTCACCATAACGTTTGATGTATGTAGTCCATCTCGCCTCACATTCTTACCCATGGGTTCGGAGCTGAACCTCAGCTCCGACTCGGCCATACTCTAGCTCGAAGTCTTCAACTGGCTCGTAGCTAAGAGGTATCCCATGCTGCAACGCGCCTATCCTCAGATCTTGTTTGCTGCAAGCTCACATACACACACACCAACACACTGAGAGGAAGAACCAACTCAACACATCAAAAAGGAGTGCTGAAAACAGAGACTCGACCTCTAGATCCTCCAGGAGGGGGTAGGTGGGTGGGTTAGTAAGAAAGTGAGGCAAGATGGACCATATACATCGAACGTTATGGTGAGTACATAACTTCTTGATGTTATGTAGTCCAATCTCACCTACATTCTTACCTGTGGGGACAGCGTCCCTAGCACCTAAACCTTGTGTGGCTCACTGGAAAATACTCCTGAGCACAGTGGAACCAAAGAAAGATGTGCCTCTAGATATCAGATCCAATTTGTAGTGACTAATAAAGGTGTGAGGAGAAGCCCAAGTGGCTGCAGCCCAAATATCATTCATAGACATCCTAGCCTGAAAAACAGTAGAAGTAGACACCGAACATGCAGAATGAGCCCTTACTTTAAAGGGTAATTCCTTGCCATATGAAGTATAGATGAAGGAAATGCAGCTAGAAATCCATCTGGACAGAGTTACTTTAGAAACTGGAGTCCCGCGTCTATTGTCTGAAAACGAGACAAAGAGTTGATCAGATTTCCTAATATCTTTTGTTCTATGTAAATAGAAACGCAATTGTCTGTGAACATCTAGCTGATAAAAAAAAAGTTATGTACTTACCATAACGTTCCATGTGAGTTGTTTATGTCGCCTTTATTCTCACTGATGGGTTCGGAGCCAATCCTCGGCTCCGACATGGCCGATAGCAAAGCTCAAGAGTTGCCACTAACTAGAGACCAAGCCCCTTATCCCACAATGTACTGCTGGAATTACCTCAGATCTTGTTTGCTGCGAGTAACAGTATCTATATATATATATATATATATATATATATATATATATATATATATATATATATATATATCTATATATATACTGTTTTATTTATTTCTACCAAGAACACTTCCCGAAGGGGAAGAAGAAATATTGAATAACCAGGATGGTACTAGCCTCTAAGTCAACAGTCAGCCAGGAGGGGGAAGGAGGGAGGGATGTGAGAATAAAGGCGAGATAAACAACTCACATGGAAGGTTATGGTAAGTACATAACTTCTTTATGTGAAGTTGTTAAATCTCGTCGTTTATTCTCACTGATGGGTAGCGTCCCTAGCACCCTCAATCTTGGGTGGCTCATGGAAGTATGTTCTTCAGTATCGTGGAACCAAAGGAAGACCTGTCCCTGGAAGCCTTATCTGCTTTGTAATGCGTGATAAAGGTATGAGGCTTAGACCAAGTGGCTGCAGCGCAAATATTGTCAAGGGGCAATTTAGCTTGAAAAACAGAAAACAGAAGACATAGAGATGGCTCTGGTAGAATGAGCCTTAGGTTTGTGTGCCAATGACATGCTCGAATTCTCATAAACAAAGGATATACAATCTGATAACCATTTAGATAAGGTTGTTTTAGCCACTGGATTGCCTTTTCTGGCTTCTAAGAAGGATACAAAAAGTTGATCTGATTTTCTAATACCCTTAGTTCTGTCAAGATAAAATCTGAGCTGTCTGTGTACATCAAGTTTGTGCAGCATGTAAGGGAAAAAAGACTGGCAGCTCAATGACCTGATTGATATCTGACTCAGAACAGACTTTAGGTAAAAATAAACGGTTTGTTCTGAGAGATACTCTATCAGCATGGAAAATCATGTAAGGTGGTCTGATAGATAATGCTTGAAGTTCTGACACTCTGCGGGCAGACGTAATGGCCACTAGAAAAATAGTTTTCCAGGATAAATATGAGATCACAAGAAGATGCTGGTTCAAAAGGGGGAAGAATAATTTGAGACAGCATAAAGTTTAAATTCCAGGGAGAATAGGGAATTTTGATAGGAGGTCTCATGTGAATAACACCTTTAAGAAAAGTCTTAGATAATTTATGGCTCATAACATTTGAGCCATCAAACCCAAGGTGAAAATTTGAGATGGCAGCTAACTGGACTCGAACTGTAGCAGCTGCTGCCCCTTCCTTAAAAATCTTTGTCAAAAATTCTAAAATGGATGATAGCAGGACTCAGAAAGGGTCAATTTTCTGCGTGTTGGCCCAAATTGAGAACCTTTTCCAATTACTGCCATATAATTTCCTGGTAGATGGCTTGTGAGAAGACAAGATAATTTGTCTTGTATCTTCTGAAATTGAATGAAGCCTGAGAATTAGGGGAAGTGAATTAGCCAAGCAGTCAGTTTCAGGGACTGCAGTGAAGGATGGAGGACCCCTGACGGGTGCGTCAGAAGGCCCGGAACTGGGTCCAGGATCCATGGATCTTCCAACAGATGATGGTGGAGAAACGGGAACCAAATCTGTCGAGGCCAGTAGGGGGCTATGAGGATAACAGTCCTTCCCAGTGATTTTGCTTTCTGTAAAAATCTGGGCATCAATGGGAAGGGTGGGAATGCATAAAGGAGACCCGGGGGCCAATCGTGTAAAAGTGCATCTCTCGGGGGATGACCGGGAGGTGATATCAGGGCAAAGTAGCTTCTGCATTTTGAACTGATGTGGCTGGCCCCATTTGTGAAAAATCAACTCCGCAACCTGTCGTTTGAGAGACCACTCATGAGGGAGCAATATCGCCCTGCTTAGCTTGTCTGCTATCACGTTGGATTTCCCCGGGATGTGCGTTGCTAACAGAAAATGCTGGGACGATACAGCCCATTGCCAGACCCTGAGGGCTTCTCAACAAAGGGGGTAAGACTTGGTTCCGCCTTGCTTGTTCAAGTACCGGACTACTGACATGTTGTCCATCTGAATTGCAATAGTTCCTAGAGGGAGAGAGTCCTGAAAGTACTGCAAAAGTACCGCTCTCAGCTCTAGAACATTGATGTGCAGATGTGATTCTTGATCTGTCCTTGGGCAGTCTTTCTCTGAAAATGCCCCCCCACCTTATCACAGAAGCGTCTGTGGTCACAGTGGCTACTGGGGGGGGGGGACAAAGGGTCTTCCGATTGCGACATGAAGAGACGTCAACCACCACCAAAGGTCTCTCTTGCAAGAATCCGTGATGAGAATCATGTGGTGCATCGGTAGTTTTTGGTACGACCACTGAGCAAAGAGGAGCCATTGAAGAATTCGCATATGCATCCTTGCGAGTGGTATAGCCAGGATTGCTGCCGCCATTAAACCTAGCACCTACAAGACCTCTGCTGCTGTAGCTTTGTTCTTTGACACCAGTGAGCTGACGTGTTGGCGGACAAGTGAGACTCTTTCGAAAGGAAGACAGAGTGGTAGTTGAGGCATCTAACTCTGCTCCTATAAAAACGGTATGCTGCGATGGCGATAAGGCAGACTTTTCAAAGTTGATTGTAATGCCTAATTGATAGCAGTGTGTCAGAGTGTATTGTGTTGTCTGAGTCAATTGATGCCTGGTGGTAGCGGTGAGGAGCCAATCGTCTAGGTATGGAAACACCTGGAATCCTAGACGTCTCAGGTGAGCTGTGACCACTGCCATGCATTTGGTGAACACTCTGGGGGCTGTAGTGAGACGAAAGGGCGGGCTCAAAACTGGTAATGATTGGCTCTCAGCTGGAAATGCAGGTGATCTCTGGAGCATCTGTTCATCTTTATGTGATAGTACGCATCCTTGAGATCTATGGGGCACATCCAATCGCCTTTCCCTAGGAAGGGAAGAATGGACTGAAGCATGACCATTCGGAACTTCTCTTTCTTTACGAACTGGTTGAGTCTGCTGAGGTCCAAGATAAGTCTCCAGTCCCCTGTTTTCTTTGGTACCAAAAAGAATCTTGAGTAAGTTCCGAATCCAACTTGGTCTGCTGGGACTGGTTGGATGACTCTTTTTTCTAGCAATCTGTGGACTTCTACGACTGCTTGTTCCCTGAGATTGGGTGGAACATCTGGGATTCTGTTTACAGGAATGGGAGGGGAAGAGAACGGTATGAATTATCCTCTGGAAATGATGCTTTGTACCCATGTATCTGATGTTATGTTTAGCCAGGCTTCTGGGTACAAAGACAAGCGACCCCTGACTGCTTCCAGAGCCTAACAGTTGGGCCCCCCTTACAGGGGCGCTGGTAGGGTTGACCGGAGAACTGACCCCAGTCACCCTGTTGCTGCGGACCCCTTCTGCCGCGGAACTCTAAAACAAAAAGAAAGTTTTTTTTTTTTATCAAAACTTGCTGTTTTTTTTATCACAAATGGTCCGAGCTAGCTGGATCACCGAGATCTCTCTTGCCGCGGCAAACTAGATCTGAGGTAATTCCAGCAGTGCATTTTGGGATAAGGGGCTTGGTCTCGAGCTACTGGCAAACCTTGAGCTTTGCTATCGGCTGTGTCGGAGCAGAGGATCAGCTCTGAACCCATCAGTGAGAATAAATGGCGAGATTTAACAACTTCACATCTTAAATTCTGCCCTGTTAGAGAATTCAGGGAAAAATACAGGCAGCTCAATGGACCGGTTGAGGTTGAGCACTGAAGTAACCTTAGGCATAAAGGAAGGATTAGGTCTTGGCAAAACCCTATCCTTGTGAAATACCAAGTAGGGGAGCCGAACCGATAAAGCTTGGAGTTCAGAGACCCGCCTAGCCGAAGAGATGGCTATCAAAAAGATTGTCTTCCAAGACAAAAATTTAATGTCACAAGTTGCAGCGGGCTCAAAAGGAGGTGAGGTAAGCTGCTGTAACACAAAATGAAGGTCCCATGACATTACTTGATCAAAGATTGGAGATCGAAGTAGCATAGTCCCTTTCAGAAAATAGTCCCTTTCAGAAAAGCCCTACAAAGTCTGTGCACTATTAGATTGGGTTCCTTAGCAGCATGAAAAGTAGAAATGGCTGCCAATTGCACTTTGATAGTTGCCGCGGCTGATCCCTGGCTGAACAGTTGCGAAAGAAATTCTAAAACTGATGAAATGGGAGCTGTATAGGGATCAATCTGCCTTTCATGAGCCCAAATGGAGAATCTCTTCCACTTACTGGAATAAATCTTCCTAATAGAAGGCTTGTGGGAAGAAGACAGAATATGAACCACCTCCGGTGAACAATTATGAAGCCTGACTAGGGACGGAATTGGAGCAGCCATGCTGACAACTTGAGGGTCTGAATGGAGGGGAGGAACTGCCCTGACATATGAGTCAACAGATCTGGCTCTGGGTCCAGAATCCATTAGATAAGGGTGGAGAAAAGGAAACCAGATCTGACGAGGCCAGTGTAGTGCAATCAGTATCATTTTGCTTCCCAAGGATTGTGCTTTCTGAATAACCTTCGTTATCAGGGGGATTGGAGGGAAGGCATAGAGAAGACCGGAGGGCCAATCGTGAACTAGAGCTTCCCTGGGTGCCTCTCCCTTCGGGAGGATAAGGGTGAAATAGCTGCTGCATTTGGCATTGAGAGGGCTGGCAAATAGATCGTAGCAAGGCTGACCCCATCTGTGGAAAATCCGCTCCGCCACTTGTTCGTTCAGGGACCACTCATGAGGCATCAGAATAGCTCTGCTCAGCCTGTCTGCAGTCACGTTGGACTTTCCCGGTATGTGCGTTGCCACTAGAAAGCGCTGGGAAGATACTGCCCACTGCCACACTCAAAGTGCCTCTCTGCAAAGGGGATACGACCTGGTTCCTCCCTGTTTGTTCATATACCATACCACTGACATGTTGTCTGAGTGGACTGCAACTGTCCCATGAGGAAGAAAGCCTTGAAGTGCTTGCAACGTTAATAGTACCCCTCTCATCTCTAAGAGACTGATATGCAAATGGATCTCGTATTCTTGCCATGTGTCTTGGACTGTCCTGCCAAGATAATGTCCCCCCACCCGATCTGGGAGGCATCCGTGGTCACCGTGGCAACTGGAGAAGGAAGAACTAAAGGCATACCCACATTGAGATTGTTAGTCTGAAGCCACCAGCACAGATCCTGCTTGCACCTGTCTGTAATCAAAATAAGATGGGAGAGCGGGAGATGCTGTAGAGACCATTGGGCAAAAAGTAGCCAGTGAAGAAGCCTTATGTGCAGTCTTGCAAGAGGAACTAGCATAATCGTGGCAGCCATGGTCCCTAACAACTTGAGGACCACTTCTGCTTTGACCTTCTTCAGTGGTAGCAAAGTGTAGACCTGCTGCTGTAAAACCTGAATTCTCTCTTCTGGTAGGAAAACCCTCATGAGCACTGTGTCTAATTTGGCGCTGATAAAGGTAGCACGTTGCGAGGGCAACAAGGCAGACTTTTCCCAATTCAAAGTAATTCCCAGACTTTGGCATAGCGCAATAGTGGCATCCCTGGTCTGTAGCAGATAGATGCCTGGTGGTGGAAGACAGGAGCCAGTCATCCAGGTACGGAAACACTTGGAATCCCTGACGTCTAAAGTGAGCCATTACCACTGCCATGCATTTGGTGAACACCCTGGGGGCTGTGGTGAGACCAAAAGGCATGGCGCGAAACTGAAAATGACTGGCTCCCAGCCAGAAGTGCAAGTGACTTCTGGATGCCCTGTCCATTTTGATATGGTAGTAAGCATCCTTGAGGTCGATGGAGCACATCCACACATATTTCCCTAATAACGGGAGAATTGATTGTAACGTGAAGGTTCAAACGGCTGAGATCCAAAATGGGTCTCAGGTCCCCTGTTCTTTTCGGCACCAAAAAGAATCTGGAGTAAGTCCCTAATCCTACTTGGTCTGAGGGGACAGGCTGGATGGCTCCCTTTGACAGCAACTTTTGTACTTCTAAAGTTGCGGAATCCCTTTGACTGGGTGGAACGTCTGGGATTCTTTTGTTTGGAGGGGGATAAGAAAGAAGGGGAATATGATAACGTCTGGAAATTATCTCTAATACCCACTCGTCTTGGGTGATGTCTCACCAGGCTCCTGGGTACAGAGAAATGTGACCCCCGACTAGCTCCAGAGACACACAGTTGGGCCTCCCCTCAGGAGCGCTGATAGGGAGAACCATGAAAGGAATCATGGTCCCCCTGGTTACACGGGCCTCCTCTGCCTCTACGGCAGTCTCTACCTAAATTTCCACCCCTCATCTGCCTCTGGAGGGGGAATCACTCTGTGCATCGTGAAAAAACCTCTGCGACTTTCTGAACCACATTTTTCCACCCTTCTGGCCCTTGGGATAAGGTCTAGAAGGCATGGAAAAATGGACTCCCACGGCAGACAGGGTTTTTCCTTCCTGCTCGCAGCTAGTGAGAGTGTCCTTCACCTTGGTTCCAAATAAGGATGAACCGTCAAAGGGGGCGTTGGTGAAAGTAGACTTGAAAGCCTCTGCGAAGTTGCACAGGTGCATCCAGGAGTGTCTCCTAAGAGAGACTCCAGAACCCACAGCCCTGCTCGCTCTGTCAGCTGCGTAAGAGATCAGCCTCATGGAGGAGTTGGTAATAGAATTTAGGGTAGACATCTGAGCATTGACCTTCTGAGCCACATCATCAGAAACGTTACCCTGTAGAGAATATCCCAGCTCTTTTAGGAGATCTCTCTGGAGACATGTAAAATGCGACAAATAGTTCAGCAACCGCAGTGTAAAGGTCGCTGAAGAGAACATGCGCTTCCCATACCTGTCCATAGCCCTGGACTTCTTGTTAGGGGGATGGACAGTAGATGAAGTTTCTGCAAGTTCCTTCTTGGTGGCTGCTGCCACCACCATGGCATCTACTGGAAAGCCTTTTGTAAGAAATTCTTTATCAGGGGGAGAGGACAAAAACTTGTTGGGTCTCCTAGGGACCGGTTCCACAGTGTCTGGAGTTTCCCAAATCTTTCGACAAACGAGGTCCAGGAGCTCGTCGAATGGGGAAGAAACCCAAGAGGCAGAGGGTTGGGACCCAAAGCCCTTCAGGAATACCAACTCCTCCTCAGAAGGGGCTTTGGAGGGCTAGTCGCCTCTCTGTCTCAATATTTCCAAGATATCTGAGAAAGAGATATCGTCAGAAGATGACATGGGGGATCCCTTGGACTCCTCGAGGTCGGTGTCAGACGCGAGAGACTCATCTTGGGAGTCAATGTGCTTCCTCTTGCACACACTCTTTCTGGGGGTCTCCTCAGGTAAAAAATCTGGGGAAGCCTCAGAAAGCTGGGGACCACTCATGGTGGTATCCTGAGGCCTTAGGTCTCCGCTGTGCCTAGATAGAGGGTGATCTGAGACTGATATCGGTGCTGGAGGGGGAAGAGTGTCGGTGCCGTAAGATGCAGCGGATGACCTGGCCAGCACACTCCTCATGACCTCGAAAGCTGATCTCCTCCGGCTCCGAAGGTCGACTAACCGTGGAAGATATGGTAGTAGCCCTTGGAGATGAGGTCTGAAGCCGATGTCGGGTCCACGCTCAACCGAGCCAAAGCACCGAGAGGAAGGCTCAGAGCGAGACCTCCCTCTCAGTTCCAACCGGTGAACTGTGAATCCTGGACCCCGTGGACGGCACCGACAAGGTCGGAGCGAGATCGGAGCCGAGATGCCAAAAGGGGCTACTGGAACCGACTTCACAGCGTCCGTCGGAACTGACAGATCTGGCTCCGACGAAAGGTTTGGAGGAGGAACAGCCAAAGATGAAGGGAGGATGGGCTCCGGAGCCGACTGGGCCGGGGTCGAAAGCAATTTAGCCAGCACCGATGACTGGAGCAGTTTCCTCACCACTCTATCGACATTGTCATCGAAAAGGGTCCTAGAGGACCTACAGGACATGGTCGGGATCTGGATCTCCCTGCAGAGGGAGACCTGTGAGTTGGAGAAACCAATCGAAAAACTGGAGACTGGCTCCGAACTGATAAATCTGTCACCGGCTCCAACAGACTGGGAGCCGATGACGACAGATGCACTGCCTTTTGTCAGCCCCGAAGCCAGTGGAGCCGAAGATGCAACTGTAGTTTTAGTGATTTTCTCTGGCAGCTCCGAGGAAACTGACAGAGCCGGAGAGCGTTTCTTTGAGAATTTTTTGTCTGTTTTTTGTCCGGATTGGAAGGAGAGGATATGGAACTAGAAGACCTCTCCAAGTCTTCTTCAAAGGAAGGTTTCAGCAATCCTTTTAAAATAAGCTTGTTCTTCCTCTCTTGCAGCACACAGGGACTGAAAGCGTGGCAGAACAAGCAGGATTCTTGTAGATGAATAGCCCCCAAGCAATACAAGCACACTGAGTGCCCATCCATCAAAGACATATTATTACATCTGACACACTTTTTAAAGCCCGAAGGCCTATGTTCTTTAGAATCCTTGGACATGCTGATAACAAGCACACACACAGGGAAAAACAGTAGGGACACTTTCACCAAAGTAGCCAAGATAGAGCGCGGGAAACTACAGCCTCTAACTGAAACGGCCTAGAGACCGCGAGATAAGCACAGGGAGGACTAGGTCCTCTAAGTTAAACGGGTCTAGCCCAAGGAATAAGTGCACCAAAAACAGTCACACAACAAAAAAACAGGGGAGGACTAGGTCCTCTAACTAAAATGGGCCTAGCCCGTAAACACCAAAGAAGGAAACGGGATACCAAGAAAAGTTTAACAGAACCGGTCACACAACCAGCAGAAGCAAAACACACACACTAGCTATGAAAATAGCTTTTGGAGCTACAATATTGAAAAATAAATCGAATAATTGTACTTACCACCAAGAGCGAGACCACGTCCAAGCTGTACGAGCGGCAAACGAGATCTGGGGATAGGTGTGCTGCAGCATGGGATACCTCTCTTAGCCACGAGCCAACTTCGAGCTACAGTATGGCCGAGCTGGAGTCGAGGTTTGGCTCCAAACCCACGGGTAAGAATGTAGGTGAGATTGGACTACATAACATCAGTAGTTAAAGCCAGGACAGACAAGCAGTTTGGTGATTGATATTAGAATATAAAACAGGCAGGGGGTAGGGGCATTAGTCTAAGCCTGTAGTACAAGATACGATTAATTATGATTATATGAATAACAAAGACCCACAGTCAGTTACACACTTCAATTCTTAATTTTAGTAACAGATAACATATAGTACCTATGTACCAGATAAAGTGAATCAGTTTGGATCGACACTTTCAAAACTTCAAGCAACAACAACTGTATACTAAGGCAGATAACCCAATGTCTCAGAGAATCCTCCTTACTCTGAGGTTAAATAGTCAGAGTTAGTTTATGTAAATATCAGGGGTGTGAGGAGGTACAGCCCCCTCCAATATCAGACAGTAAACAAGCCCCACCACTGCAAAAATGCTTCTGATGTATTACACTGAGTTTTGACTTTCAATGTTTAGTTAAGAAATCATTTTTATGACCCCACTTTTTAGTGCTGATACTATGCTTCGCATTTCTGTCAAGGTGCCCTTTATGCTTCACATTTCTGTTAAGATGCCCTTAAATGTGCACAACAGGTACATTGCAAAGCTGCAGGCTATCCAACTTGGGAATGATTTACTGAAACTAATCTTCAACTTAAAAGTGACTTCTTGGCACTACAGAGAAAAAGGTTATGTCTCCATATCAGAGCAGCAAAACATAACTGTGAAATCTTGATAGTTTATAAAATAAACAGTTTCAGAATTAATTGGTTTTGTTTTAATCAAACTGTTCAAACCTTTTAAGCACTTTTGCAAGGGGGCAATGCCCTCTGGAAGGAGAAAAGTAAAGAAGTGTCAATCCATACTACAGCAGTGACCCTACTTAAACATCCAAAATTGTTATGAGCATACCCAAATTACTGTGTTCATCACAGGGGTCGCTCATGCAGTACTATTTCTTACTTATGAAAGCAGTACTAAAACAATAAGGCAGCTTCAAATGGAAAAGATCATAATAGACCCTGCAAGATGCACTCCCTGTTCTTTGATTGAAGGTCCAGTTTACAGTGTTCAGCAAAGGTGTGCACTTCTGTCAATGTGGCAGCCTTACAAATAATGTGAGCTGACACATTCCTAATGAAGGCTACCGTGGTGCCATTTCCCTTGTAGAATGGACTTTAATTGTCCCCTCTAAATGTTCCTACTGTAGTCATAATGAACAGCAATGGAGTTTGCTAGCAACTGCATGGTGGCCATTTAGAGAGTGGCCTGCCATGATCGCCTGGCATGGTGACAAATAACAGCACAGACTGCCTTTAATCTTTGAGTTTTGTTGTGTAATAAATATCACAGCTGTTTGTAAACATTTGAGTTTTAGGACTGAAGATGGCAGTTAAACTGTCCAGTTAGTTCAGACATCATCTTTTACTTGAAAGAAGGGCTAGTTCTGAAGCTCACTCTGATGCAGTGGAATACTGTGTATGACTCTCTGCACATGATAGCATGAAGGGCAAGTGATGATCACCAAAAATAAGCTTTTCCAGGTTAAAAATATAGCTGCCACTGAGAAGCCAGGCTCAAACAGTTAGTTTTATCAGGATAATATGAAGATCCCATGAATGACGGACTGTTTCCTTTGGTGACTTTAAATACAAAACGTTTTTAAGTAAGAGTTGCTTTTCAGTGTTTCAGGAAGGAAGACAATCCATGGAAAGACAAGTTGCTTGGCTCAGGCAGCTTGCACTTACTCACTTTGACAATTGTATCTAAACAAAGTCCGACATATTTGTTGTGACTGAATGCTTTGCAGCAGGAGAAGAGAATGGAAAATGGTCTGGTAGGGAGGATGAGGAATTATCCCCTAGAAAGGAGGAATTTCTTTCCATTGCCATCTGTAATCTTGATAAATGATCTTCAGAACCCATTTGTCTGAAACTATATTTGGCTAAACAGAAAAGTGGAGACTCAGACATTCTGGAAGACAAAAAGGGGATGTCAGAGCTGGAAGGGGAAACAAATCCTCATATAGCCATTCTGACTTATTGGACTATACTTGTTCTTGGGAGTTTCCAGAATTCTTCTTGGAACCCCCACTTGTCATTTCTTCTGAAATGTCTGTCTACCTGCTTTTTACTGAGACTGTTTATTGTGTTTCATACCACAACTGGATGAGGAGTTAGAGAATCCCTTGGAAATTTTGAGAAAGGAAGACAGAGAAATTCCTTGTATCAGCTAACCTCTTTCATCACACTTTTTGATCACCTGTGCAGGAGAGAGGCCAAAAAATAAATCTCCATCTAAAGGAGAACTTAAAATTTCAATTTTAACATAATCTGGGAGGGTCTAAGAATGCAGCCATGCAAACCTCCTCAAAATAGCCCTAATTAAACCCTGACCATAGCCCTTAAAGAAGTATCAACACAGCCATAAATACACTGTATACAATGAGTAGTGACTTAAACAACAGATGAAAATTAGAAGCATGTTTCCTCACAAGAAGAAACTATAGACAAAACATTCCTCATACTTGCATAACTGGTCAGGAGAGACTAACATAGGAGCCTGACAATTTAAAATCAAAGTTGCAGAAGCACGCACTTTATCACATACTTATCAATAACCTTCCCATCATTATCAAAATAGTAGGACTGGAATTAACTAAATGTTTAGCAGCAGAAGAATTAACTAAAGCTATAGCTGCTAGATCAGGTTTGGGGAAAGTATATAAAAACTGACTGAGGAATTTTAAACAGCCTATCTGCCTTTTTAAGGGCAGATGACTGACAGTCAGGAAAATTGCAGGCAGTAACACAAATATCCGCCAAGGCAGTCAAAACTGCAGGAATGGGTGCAGGTTCTGGAAATTCCTTATAGGCCAAAGTATTTTTCTGAAGGCTTGAGAAACCTCAGTGTTCTCCCAATGAAAACACTGGAATATTCTAGAAATAGTATCAGAGACAGAAATAAACCACAGGGAGAATCAGAAACTGGTCTGTCCTCTGAGACTGAATCAGAAATCTGAGGAGAAAACCCTGTAACTGTCCCTTCATCTTCCTGTTCAGATTCAGAATCTTGAATCTCTTCAGAAAAAGAAGTATCCCATTTTCTTTCAACAAAATCCACCTTACAAGAGAAATCAGTGCCCAAATTAAACCCTGAGCCAGATCCAGTAAACTACTCTTGTCTAAGGTCATCTAAGGAGGAGAAAATACATGCTTAGTGTTCTACTTCTTTATGGCAGAACAAATGGGGCCAATAGTGTTATTAGTGGCAGTAATAGCCTTCCTATGGATAGGCACAACATTCTGACAAGGCAGGGAAACCTTACCCGTTTCCTCTCCCAGGACCTATAAGAATGGCTCTCCCTTGTTCAGTGAGGGGACGTCAAAAGCTGAAGAGGACCTGGGTAACCCTCGATCCATAGTGGCTGTAGCTGATACATCAGAGGGATTTGGGATAAAAGGTGAGCAGCTGAGGAACAAGCTATGGTCACAGCAGAGTCATCCATCTGTGGCTGAGGTAAACTGCTAGCCTGATGTGGCTGTTTGATTTACCTTTTGTTTTTTGTGGCTGGAAGAAGGACCGACCATGGGATGCACAGTCTGTTCTACAGTCAAGCATTAAATTTTAATTTAACATTTATTTATCGGGGAAAGTCTGACTTGGAACTAAGCCAATTTTCAGCAGACGCCCAGGGAGAAATGCTCCAAACACGTCTTTGTAATGTAGGAGGAAACCGGAGCACGCAGAGAAAACCCACACGAACACAGGGAGGACATGCAGACTCCACAGAGAAGGCACCCCAGCCGAGAATCAAACTGGAGAACCTCTTACTGTGAGGTGACAATGCTACTGCTGCACCACTGCGCTGTCCACAAATGGTGCCTCTTTCCTAGGAAAAACAAGCAGCAAATGCCAGTAAAATTAAAAAGTCTGTAAAGTCACTTTTTCACAAGATAAACACAGTAAAACACATTTTAAATACTTTTCCTGTCCCACAAAGTAAAATAAACACAATTTCTCCACAGGAAAAATGTATTTCAATGACTTTAAAGAACTTTTAAGCTACCAGGAAAAAAGAGAGCTTCTGTTTAAAACTACAGTACTATCTTATGACAGTCAGTTAAAACACAAATTTATAGCTTTAAAATAACTTTCCTGAAGCAGAAAGTATAAATAATAAACCAAGCTATTAAATGGCAGTCCCCCCCCCCTCCCCAAATGGAACTTATCTGACCAGCAAAAGAACAGGATAAGCCAAACATTGATCCTCAAAAGCCTCAGAGGAAAGCATTCTTTGGTGGCAGTAAAGCTCTGAAGGGCTTGACTCCTAAACTTGTCTTTACTAAGCTTAACTTGAGCTACTTGACAGTTGGGCACATGGAAGAAGTTTTGGAATCTGGCTGGCTATTATAGCTAATGCAGGATATAACCTGCACAGCTGAGGCTACAGCAGCAGTGATCAATATGATGAACATCATTATATAGCTTCATATGTTGCTACTAGGCTAATGACCACTAGGGCTCCTACAAGCCTAGCCGCACACCTCCAAAACATTTGGTCCCAAGTTTCATGGTGGGTGCATGTTAGTAGGCAGGTAGCTAAGGATGTGAAGGAGAGTATTAGTTAGGATAATACTTTTCTTATTGATGACTTTTGTCTATAAGGGGCATAGGAACCAGACCGGGGGTAAATTTACAATTTCCCATCCAATTGTCAAGGTTTTGTTTGAACAGGCTCAGAGATGAACTCTATTTTGCATGGATGGGGAGCCTATTCTATAGTGCTGGGATCCTTGGGACACATACCAGTCTCTCCGGTATGTTCTGTTTATATCAAAAGGGAAGTTCACATCACTGGATATAGTGTTTCTGGTGCTGTTTGTTCTATGCATGTGCAACAGATCCACTAGGGCTGGGTCTGGGGAAGCCCTATAAGCTAGACAAAGATCGCTTCTCAGCAGCCTGTAAGAGAATGAATACATAGATAGAGCCTTTAGGCGATCAGTGTAGGACAGAGTATTCATGCCCTGAATTCTCATAGTAAGAAACCTTTGTGAGCATTCCAACTGTTGCAAGTGTCTTGTTAGGTACATGCCAAATGGGGGCACTGTAATCAATGATTGGTCTAATAAGGGCCAAGTAGAGTGGTACTACAACTTCCTTGGACCTGGATGCCATACCTTTACCTATAAACGGGGCAACAAAGAATGATTTTCTTATTACCTTAGCTACATGATGCTCAAAGGCCAGATTGCTGTCTATATATGGTTCCCAGATCCCTTAGTATTGGGTCAATTCTTAGGGGCATTTTATCAATGGAGTAATTATCTTGCACTGACAGTTTCCTCCAGCACATTATAATGCATTTTTGGCATTGAGTTTTAGGACATGGCTTTGGGACCAGTCT
The DNA here is from genome assembly GCF_019279795.1 of Protopterus annectens. Lineage (NCBI taxonomy): Eukaryota > Metazoa > Chordata > Ceratodontiformes > Protopteridae > Protopterus > Protopterus annectens. Next base: position 70,287,629 of record NC_056734.1, read on the forward strand.
GTGTTAAACCCACTTGCAAGATATTTGTTTCTTGGGGGAATTTACAAAAGATTCCACTTGACAGTCATCTGTGAACCTGGTGAGCCAGAGACTTTTAACATTAGCCTTGACTTCAAAGAAATAGATGTTAAACAGGAGCAGGCCCAGCACAGAGTCTGTGATACTCCACTGGTGATCGGTCTCTTGATGGAGGTGGTCTCACCAATCCTGACTTCTTGGGTCCTGCTGTGAGCCAGCCGACAATCCAATGAATTATGTTAAGGGTTTACACCTAGCTCAGAGGGCTTGTCAACAATGCCTGACTGGTGTACTGTATCAAAAGCCTTAGCCAGGTCAGGATATGCAGTATGACTACTTTACCCTCGTCCACTGTTTTGGTGACCCTCTCAAAGAAGTGTACCAGATTAAGTATGCATGACCTTCACTTAAAGTTAAACTGGAATGGGTCCAGTGTCTGTAGGTTGCCAATGTCCTTGTTTATCATTTCCATGATAATTCATTCCATGGCTTTGCATATTAGGCTTGTAAGACTGATGGATCTGTAGTTCCTTGGGTCAGCTGATGGTCTGCCCATGTGGAAAGAAATGACTGCTGTGGTCCTCCATTCACTTGGAATGTAACCTGTTTCAAGGTTGTAGTTGAAGAGTGCCTCAAATGGTCTTGATAAGTCATGTTTTAGACTATTCAGGAGGCAACCAGGGATGTTGTCAGGACGCATGGAGGCACTGCTCTTGGCTTCACCAATTGCTTCTAGCACCTGCTGATTGCTGGGGAAGTATTTTGTAGGTGATTTCACCTGGCGGATCTGAGGGAGAGTAGGGATGAATTTTGAGCTGAACTTATTAGTCAGTATATTTGCTATGTCACCCTGATCGGTTTAGGTGGTACCATTCACCACCAGTTCAGCACACTGTTGTGAGTGACCTTCACAGTTCCAGATGCAGCTGAAGAAGGCCTTGTGACTGGCTATCCTGACCTCATATTTGACCTTGTTGGATTTAATTAGACCTCTTACTTTCTTATTTAGTAGTATAAGAGATCACTTGTTTTTAAGGGACTTGCCCTTCCTGATTTTGGTCATCAGTTTTCTTCTTTTATTATATACCCTTTTTAGGTGAGGATTCCACCAGTGGGGTCTGCTTTTAGTGTTTGTTTTGGGTTTATTTCTGGTAGGTATTGCAACCTCTACTCAGCCACTCACATGTTTGTGATGTGCCTCTACGGATAATTCTACAAAGCTATCTGTTTTCTTGGGGTTGGTGGGGGGCCTGAATTTTAACAAACTGGCATTTAATAGGATGTAGCTTACCTCTGAACAGTTACTAACTGTTACTGGTTTAGATGTTTTTTCTGGGTCGATTTTTACTTCAAATGACACAGCTCTGTGATCCAACCTCATTAATGAGGACATGACACAAGGCGGGTGCAATGCTCTCCTATATTGGTGAGTACCAGGGGTCTATATTAGAAGACCGAAACGGCAGTTACGTGAATACCGAAACGTTGACACAGAAATAGTGAACCACGAGAATGTCGAACGCCCGAAACTGCGAATTTTGAAATAGCGAATTGCCATAGCTGGCCCTTATCCGGGCATAGCCCCGTAACTTAAATGTGCGATAGTTACTGACCTTAGGGTTAGGGTGTGGGTTAAGGTTAAGTGCATAAAGTGCATGTATTACTATATATCCATAAAGTGCATGTTGCCTGTATTACTATATATATATATATATATATATATATATATATATATATATATATATATATATATATATATATATATATATATATATATATATATATATATATATATGCACTTACCTTAACCCGCACCCTAACCCTAAGGTCAGTAACTATCGCACATTTAAGTTACGGAGCTATGCTGGATAAGGGCCAACTATGGCAATTTGCTATTTCGAAATTCGGGGTTTCAGGCGTTCAACGTTCTCGCAGTTCACTATTTCCATGTTGATGTTTCGGTATTTGCGTAACTGCTGTTTCGGTCTTCTAATATAGACCCGAGTACCAGATGCAGTATGTTTGATCCTCTTGGTTGGAGCATGCACTATCTGTTCCAGGGTGTTTGTGTTAATAAAGCCCAGGAAGCATTCTGCCTGCGAGTTTGAGGCACTGTAAGTTTCCCAGTCTAAAGAGGGGTAGTTAAAGTTACTCATGAATAGAGTATTTGGCTGGATGGTGAGTGCCTGTAATAGATTTAAGTAAGAGTCATGAGACTCTAGGGGCATAGATGGCTTACTGTAGCTAGACATGATATGGTAAGGGACCTCATCTATGGTGAACTGCATGTGGATGAACTCCATGGTATTATTCTGTTTAGCCAACCTGGAGGTAATGTTTGTTGCTAACAGATCAGTAACCTCCACCTTTGGCCCCAGTCTGTGCTAGTGTTGGTCTGAATGTGTGGAAGGCACTGAAGCCTTGCACTTCCAGAGTACTTTCTATGGTTTTAAACCAAGCTTTGGTCACATCACAGATGTCTACATTCTCCAGAGTGAGGTGGGCTTGATGGATGTGGAGTCTTCTGTTTAGGCTCTAGGCATCAAGCAATAACACCTTACGGCTGCTTGTACACTTTTTCACTATGTTGGTAGTTTTGTCTTTTTGGCATTGTCTAAAAAGGCTCTAATGGAGTGGATAAAGTTTTAGCCAATATCTGAAAGTCTAGTGGGGACAGGTGCAACCCATCCTTAGCAAAGCAACATGGTCTTTTGACCAAGTTTTCCTATGCTGACTGATAATGGATTCCCCTGGAGTGAAACCAAAACCTAGGCCAATTATTAAAATTAATCATTTTATGTTTATACTGTGACATCGTCCTTGGTGAATGTAGAATGCTGCTCAATGCAAGGCTGATACCCATCTGTGACATATATTCTGAGAAATTCCTTAAGTCTCTTTTCATATAGTCCAGTGAAGTATTTCTCTGGTAAATTGCATAATTATGAAAGAATCATATTGGTATCTGGGGTGCAGTAACTTGAGTGCATGTATGACATTGTGGATCCTGGATCCAAACAGGCAGCTAACGGTTATCTTCTCCTTGTCCAACCTGGTGAGTAGGACATCTGTGTGTCGCACAATGGAGTCCCCAATGAGAAGAGTAAAGTGTAGACTTGCCTTGTGGGCTTTACACTTAGGGAACCATTATGTGTAGGCTTATGTGAAATGTTTGGTGTTGCTTTTGGTGTGTGCTTTAGTGACTGCTGAGGAGCACTGCTGCCATTAGGTGGCTTTGGAGGTCTTTGTGATTTAGTAAGGTTTCTTTTAAACACCTCAGCATAAGACAATCTGTGTGTGCGGTGAATAACACATGTGAGGGATGTAGTGTGGGTATTCCTGACAACCTTGTTTACATGCAAAATTTTTGCCTTCACAGAAGTTATGTATTTACATCTCTCGCATACAGTGTTACCTTCTTTCGTGATTAACTGGTTGTTTGAGAACATCAGACAATTGCTACATTACCTTAGGATGCCCAAATCTACCAAGTTGACCACAGAGACATTTGGAAATTGCATATCCCTATTATCTGTTGACTGTCTATGATTAAGGATTAGGTTTTAACAGGGGTCACCTACAGTAGTTACTGGGGTTAACAGCAGGATGTTATATAATTCTGTGATATGGTAGTGTTATTTGATCCACAAGCTGGCTGCTCTATTATTTCTTCACAATGCCACACTGCTTATCAGGTTTCAGAACTAATCCTAAAATGTATAGGTAAATTTTGCTGTCTAAGAATTTGCTACTGTTCAGACCACTGCTAATCAACACAGCCCAGAGGTGAGCTCTTCACAGAGAAAAAAAAGCTTGAAAACAGACTCCTATACCCTCTAGCCAATAAACAGCCACACTTTGAGCTTTTGCCACTGTTTCCCAACTCAAAGAGAGACCAGGAAAAAAAACTTCTGCCACAAGATGTCTGATCCTGGAATTTCTTAATGTAAAAGCACAGCAAAAGCAGCTCTCAAGTGCAGATTAAACGACAAACAACTAACAAAAAACTTAGTTCCTAAATAATTCACCATTCTGCAAAGAGATTTAGAGGCACACAGACTAGAAAAGCCACCACACACAGAAATTACTACGTTTGCCAACTAATTAAATAAATACTTCAAAGATTCTCAAAAATGGTAGTGATCACTGTATAAAGAAATTGAAGTGTAGCTACTCAAGAAAAAATTCTTATCTTAGCTTGGATGGTTCTTGATGCAGATGAAACACTGGAAAAGCATTGCAGAGTTCTCTGCTATCACCAGAATGCTGGCAATGGCATAAAGCACCATCATGGCTGCCCAAACAAAGGCTACTTTGAACAGCTCTTGTGATCTGGGCTGAAATTCCAAGGTAAGGGTACAATAAGCCATGTCCAAGTTGGGGAAGACTGATGGATGGCAGGCATGGGGGCAAAATTCTCACAGGAAAAATGCATTTCTTCTGTTTTCTCTGCAGATGTCCATAATAAACTGATCTGGAAAGTTCATTTGCAAAGAAAATAATCTCAAAAGAAGTGCCAAAATGCAATCAGTAACCATGGATTTTATTTTGTATACTATAAATATGACTCTCTTCATTGGTTAAAACCTTGATCCTTGGTTATTCTATGATGCCAAGCGTAAAAACACAATAAGTAAAATGAAGATACTTAATGCATACCTTCTGTGCTTCTTGAGTAATAACTTTTCCATGTAGTTCAAACCATGTTCTCTAAAATGGATTTCAACTGGTTCTTTCAAAGATGACATATTAGTCTGTACTACAGAAATTCCTACAGATACTGAAAAAAAGAAATGTTAATTAAACTGCAATTACACTTACTGGGTAATCAACAACAATCATCAATCCATGAACAAAAACCCCACTGAAATGCTAAAAAACGTGAATCAGGACACAATTAAGACTCCAAACACTGTAATGTATGTTGAGCGCTTTGTTTCGTTTAATGTTAACTAACTTCTTCAGAACAAACGGACAGTACAAATAAGGCTATTTAAATACAAATAGATTAATTGTTGAATCAATCACAGATGCTTCATTCAATGAAATAACCTTCAATCAATTATAAGTGTGTGCACAAAATTAAAGAAAAAAACATATGTACATGAGCTTTTAAACTCTTGCTAATAAAAGTTTTTGTATATATGTAAATAAAAAAATCCAATAAATTTTCTTGTAAACACTGATGAACTAAAATTAATAATACATTCTGTCATTTAAAAGACATTTTACATTCAATCTGCCATTAAGCCCAGGAGCTTAATCAGCTTTAAGAAAAACTTGCCATTTTAGCTCTTTAATTTCAAGGGCATTGTTATAGTTGGTAACATAAGATGACACATATCAATGAAATCCAACACAAAAAATATAAATTTCTTAAAATCCAAACACTCCATTGCATGCTTGGCCAGAGCATTATTAACATCTTTATTTTTAATGGCCAAGCGATGTTCATAGATTCTTTTATATAGTGCTCTAATAGTTTTCCCTACATAGAACATGTGGCAGGTGGAACAAGTAGAAGGATAAACTATCCCACAGCTCTTACAGTTAAAACTAGATTTACTTGTGAGCATTCTTTGAATATGGGGGGGGGGGGGTATTTTTAGAAGAATCTATGAATCTGCACTGTTTACAGTTATAGCAAGGGTAGGTGCCCACAGGTCCTTTAACCCTTTTCGTTTCGCTGATCTCCAAAATAGACTTGACACTAACTACTTTTTTATAAATAAAGTTAGGATGGTCTCCTATGACTCTAACCAAATCACTGTTGCCCAAAATTACCTTCCAATTTGTTCACAATGGCCTGTTTGATTTTGTACGAGTCCAGATTAATGGGGACTGGGAAGGCACAGTCCATCTTTTTATCACTATCATTGTGTTTAGGGGTGAACCCACTTGTTAAAATTGGCAGAAATTTGTCCATTCTGATCAATAGAATTTCTTCAAAAATGTTATTTAATTTTTCTGTACAAACATACAAATCAGTTTGTTAATTTCACTTATAATTATTTCTCTCCATCTGAAATGATCCTGCTAAGTCGTATTATTTGCCCACGAACCAAGTTCAACTTCATGAACTTTGGATGTCCACTATCAAAGTGGAGAAAGTTGTTGGTATAAGCCTTTTTCCTATACATCATGCTGGTAAATTTCTTCTCATTGATGTTAATTGTGATGTCCAAATCCAGGAAGTGCACATTCGTACCTACTTCATTCTTCACAAAATTAAGACCAGGTGGGTGTTTATTGACATCTTCCAAAAATAAATTGAATTCATCAGCAGAACCATTCCAAATGAATACCAAATCATCAATAAATCTCTTGCAAAAAGAAACAAATCTGAATCTTTCCAACTTGGTCAGAAAAGACAACTCCCACCAACTTAAAACTAGGTTAGCAAAAGTGGGTGCAACCTTCGCACCCATAGCCACCCCACAGGTTTGGTGATAAATCTTGCCATCAAATAAAAATAAGTTGTTCCTCAACACTAAATCCAATAATAAACAGATGGACTGGACCATGACATCACCATAAGTAGTGTACTCTGTCACAAACATTTTAACAGCTTCCACTCCCATTTTCTTTTCTTTTTTTTTTTTTTTTTTTCAAAACAGGTTTATTGTTTTAACATATAAGAGAAATATCATAACAATTTTATACAAGTAATTAAAAATAGGTATTATTATAATATTCAACAAAACAACTAAAGTATTTACAAAGACATCCACTACAATCAGATCAATTAATTAAACTAAAATACCACGCTATTGAAATTAAAATTTTTTTAACAAATTTTGTAAATTATCCCATACAATATAATAAGATGTTTTTCTATTTGTTCTTGTCCTAATTGTGTTTAATTCCATATGGCACACTATATTCATAACATTTTTAAATTCATTGAACGAAGGAGGTGTATCTGAAATCCAATTTCTAGTTATTATTTTCCTAGTCACTGCTAGAATAGACCATAACAAGGGAAGCTTAACCTTTTTAACACTTTGAGGTACAGGTGTGTTGAATAATATAAGAGATTTAGAAATAATGAAATTATCTGTAAAAAGAGCCTGCAAAAATTCATTAATTGACTTCCAGTATTCTTTCAATTTTATACAGTCATAAAACATATGAGCCCAGTCAGCATTAATTTCTACATTACATCTCTTACATAAATTATCTTCATTATTCATTTTATTCATCATCAAAGGTGTATAAAAAGATCTATGTAAAAATTTCCATGTATAAAGTCTCCAGACAATGGAAGACGTAGTTCTATAAGCAGATTCCAATATATATTGTTTATCTTGTTGATTTGGTGGGTCCCCATTAATAGAAGTGAAATAATTCCAGTATGAATCTACACTGTAAAAAGTTTCTTGTCTGATAATTTTATGTATGTATGAAAGTTTACCTTTATCAGAAACTTTATGTTGCAAATTTAATATCAAGTAATCAATCAGTGTTGGAATAGATTCTTTAACTGTTATAGACATTAGATCTATTTTATTAATGAGATGTTGTCTAAAGGTCTGAACCTCTAACCAGCAAGTTTCTCTCAGATCAAATTCTTGTTTTAAGAAATCTAGATTTTTAACTTTATTATCAGATATCAACTGATACCAGTACTTTAGATCATTCCACTCCCATTTTCTGATCTACTGATGAGTACAGAGAAACTACATAAAAAAGTTATGTACCTACTATAACGTTCCATGTTAGTTGTCTTCATCTTGCCTTCCTTCTTGCTGGTTGGGATCGGAGCCGATCCTTGGCTCCAACTCGGCCATCTTCAACAGCTCGAGAGCTGTTTACTGGCTCGAGGCTACCCCTTATCCCATAATGCCTAGCGATAGCTACTCAGATCTCGTTTGAAATAGCTAGCTCCAGACATAACAAAAGAATAAATCAGTCAAAAAATCAATTGACTATACCTGCCATATTCTCAATAGAGGAAAAGTACAGTTTTGTACCTACCATAAATGTAGATGTCCGAACTGGATAGCATCTGCAGTCATAACAAATGGGTTGTCCTGTCGTCAGGCAGCCCTTCGGTCGGCCAGATTCCAAAGTCTGGGTCCGGCTTCGGCTGATGTCGCACTTCACCCGACGTCATCTCTGCTGGTCTTCGGGTATAAAGGCATCAGCCGACGCCATTTTCCTCAGTGTTTCTTGCCCCAGATGCCAGCTGCCCTCTTGGAAGGCTAAATTTTGGATAAATGCCAATGTTTCCAAAAAAGTAGAAGGCAAACACAAAAAATAAGCATGTATGTACATATATACAAACAAATACACCATAAGAGACTCCCCCCCAGCTAGCTATTAGGAGGGTAAATACCCTAGGAGTACCACAGAGGGGAAGGAGGGTGAGTAATCCTGACTGCAGATGCTATCCAGTTCGGACATCTGCATTTATGGTAGGTACAAAACTGTACTATGTCCTTCATGGATGCATCTGCAGTCATAACAAATGGGTAGAATACCATAGCCAAACTAGGGGTGGAGGAAGAAAAATTATGGTGTAGTTAGGATCCCTTGCAGTACAGCAGTGGCAAACCCTGCTCGGGATCTAGAGTATAGAGGTAAATTATAATGCTTGGCAAATGTATGCACGGAGGTCCAAGTAGCCGCCTCAATAATGTCCTTGGTTGCCACTCCTCGTAAGAAAGCTGTGGTAGTGGCAGTAGCCCTTGTAGAATGAGGTCTTATGTTCTGTGGAATTGGTTTTCCATGGTAGGAGTAACAGAATCTTATGCAATTTCCTATCCATTTGGAGATTGTCTGTTTGGAAATTGCTTTTCCTTCCCTTCCTGTTGCATAGGCTACTAAAAGCTGGTCAGTTTTTCTGTTACTTTTGGTTCTGTCCAGGTAGTAGCGTAACTGTCTATGTACATCCAAGGTATGCAGCATTCTTTCCCCTGTTTTGTGGATTGGGAAAGAAGGTAGGTAGGTGGATTGCCTGGTTTAAAGACACTCTGGATACCACCTTAGGCATAAATGTAGGATTAGTTCTCATGGACACCCTATCTTGATGGAAGATTAGGAAGGGTTGCACTGCCATTAAGGCCTGTAGTTCTGAAACCCTCCTTGCTGAGGTAATTGCCAGTAGGAAAGCAGTTTTCCATGACAGGTGTTGCAGATCTGCTGTTGCTGCTGGTTCAAACGGAGGGAGTGTCAACTTTTCTAGCACAAAGTTAAAGTCCCATGCTGGTAATGGTGGTTTCCTAGGAGGTTTTACATTCTTGATCCCTCTGAGGAACTGCCTGAGTAGAGGATGCGAAAAGACAGGTGGATCGAAGCTGTATTCTGCTGAAATAGCTGATGCATGTATCTTGATGGAGGAATAGGACAGGCCTGTATGTAGAAGCTCTGCCAAGTACTCCAGAATGTTAGCAATATCTATGTTCGACACATCTTTTCCTCTTTCAGTACTCCAAATGACAAACCTTTTCCATTTTCCTGCATAGTTCCTTCTTGTTGAAGGTCTGCGGGCTTCAAGGATAATGTCTTTAACCCTTTGGGAAAGGTCTGGGTTGGTTGCTGCTATGTGATGTTCCAGGCAGTCAGTTGCAAGGTTTTTAGGTTTGGATGCATGATGTTGTAGTTGTTCTGAGTTAACATCAAAGGCATCAGGGGTATTGACCACATTCTCTCCCGGGACATGCTCCTCAGTAATGGGTACCAGTGTTGTCTTGTCCAATTCGGAGCTATCAGGATTATCCTTGAACGTTCCTCTTTGATTTTCAGTAGTACCTTGTGCATCAAGGGCAGAGGTGGAAATGCATATGCTGTCAGGCCTTTCCAGCTGAAGGATAGAGAGTCCACCTTCCATGCAAGTGGGTGGAATGTCCTTGTGCAGAATTTTTTGAGCTGGTGATTGAGTGGGGAAGCGAATAGATCTATTTGTGGCATTCCCCATTTCTTTGTGATGGCCTTGAAGATGTCCGGGTGTAGCATCCATTCATGAGCATCCGAGGTGGTTCTGCTTAACATGTCTGCTAGGGTGTTCTCTTTTCCCGGCACAAATATTGCCTGTAACTGGATGTTGTAGCTGAGAGCCAGATTCCAAAGGTCCAAAGTCATTCTGCATAGGGGGTATGAATGAGTGCCTCCCTGTTTGTTGATGTACCACATGACTGTGGTGTTGTCTGTCCTTATCAAATGGCCTTCTTTGAGGAATGGTCTGAATTTTTGGATTGCCAGTTTTACTGCCAGCATTTCTTTTTGGTTTATGTGCAGGTGCAGCTGGTCTTGAGTCCACAATCCTTGTATGCATTTGTCCAGCATGTGCGCCCCATCCTAGGTCTGAGGCGTCCGTTGTGATGGTTTGGCTTGCTCGAAAGTTGTGGAAGGGTAAGCCTGGGTTTGACTGGCATGCTTGAGCCCACCATAGGAACTCCTGTTTTAGACATGGGATTAGTGGGATTTCTGTTTCTAAGCTGTGCCTGTGCTGAGACCATAAATTCTTTAGGTACCACTGTAGCTTTCTCATATGCAGTCTGGCATGTGGGACCAAGATTATGCATGATGCCATGAAGTCCAAGGCCTGCAGAACTTTTCTTGCTGTTAGTTTGTTCTGCTTTGTTAATGCCAAGAAGTAAAGAGGGAGCTCTTTTTGTTTTTCTGCAGTTAGGAATGCCATTTGTTTTACTGTGTCCAATTCCGCGCCCAAGAAGGTTCTTGTTTGGGATGGTATCAGCCTTGACTTTTGTAAATTGACTGTGTATCCCAGGGCTTGTAGCAAGTAAATGACCCTTTGTAAATCTGTTGTCAGCTTGCTTTTGTTGTCCGCTTGTAACAGGCAGTCGTCCAGGTATGGATAAATTTGGATTCCCTGTAGTCTGCAGTGAGCGATTACTGATGCCAGGCATTTTGTGAATACTCTGGGCGCAGTAGATAAGCCAAAGGGCAATGCTGAGAATTGATAATGCTCTGATCCTGCAAGAAATCTGAGGTATCTTCTGCAATTTGGTCGAATGGGGACGTGCAGGTATGCCTCCTTGAGATCTAGAGTTACCAGCCAACACTCCTTGCCCAGCATGGGAAGAAGTTGCTGTAGGGTCAGCATTTTGAATTTTGGGACAATGATGTATGTGTTTAAGATGGACAGGTCGAGAATAGGTCTCCAACTTTTCTCTTTTCTTGGTACTAGGAAGAGTCTGGAGTAGAATCCTTTGCCCTGTTCTGTTACTGGTACTCTTTCCACAGCTCTCATCTTTGTTAATTCCGCTATCTGCTGTAGAGCTTCTATTTTTTGATTTGGAGGTAGGTTTGGCATTCCTCTTTTTACTGGTAAGATGTGGAAGTGGAACCGGTAGCCTTGGTCTATGGTTTGCAAAATCCACTTGTCTTTTGTGATATAGTGCCAATTTTTGGAAAATAAGGCTAACTTTCCGCCTAATGGTGCTGCTATTTGCTCTCTGGTAGGCGGTGTCAGAGCCAAGTCACTGTGATTGTCCTGTTGCAGTGGCAGTGGTTGTGTCTGTGCTTCGGTTATTGCCTTGCCACTGTCGTCCTCTGTAGGCACCTCCTCTGGATTGATTTCTGCCTCTAGAGCGTCTATTCCTGCCCCTTTGGGATCTTGTGGAGTCAGGAAAGGACCAATTTTTGGCAGGCCAGTTCCTGCTAAACCTTGGGGGCTGAACCTGTAAGAAATCTTTAACTGTTTGTACAGATTTTGCCTTTTCTTCCATTTTCTTCATTACCTGCTGGGCAGGTGTACCAAATAGACTGGCCTTATCCATAGGAGCATCTAATAGCTTTGCTTTAACATGATCCGGTAAGACCTGTTCTTTCAACCATGCATGCCTTCTAATCACTGTGCCAGTCATGGCTGATCTAAATGAAGCCTCCAGTGCATCATAGCCACATTTTAAGGAATGGTTACTAACCTGTTGGATGTTATTCACCATTTCTAATACATATTTCTTATCTAAGGATTCATCAGAGGACAGTTTTTTAGTTAACTGATCAAGCATAAACTCTTGGTATTGGATCATATGAAACTGACAGTTTAAAGCTCTAGCTGAGAGAGTAGCAGAGGTGTAAACTTTTTCCCCATCTCTAAGGACCTGGATTCCCTTTCAGAAGGAATAGGGTTTTTTGCTGTGGTCGAGGCTACTGCCTTAGGCCCCTGGGATATAGTTTCGGGGTCTGCAAGTGGGGCCTTATATAGGTGGTGATGAGTGTCTGGCACCCTGTAAAATCTATCTGGTTTGGCAGGGGCTGGAGGTAAGGAATCAGGAGCAGTGCAGACATCATTAAATGCATCATCCACAACAGGCAGTACAGGAGGTATAGCTAAGGGCCTATGTTGTGGTAAGTGTAGAAAAGTCCTAAGCCTTTTTCTTGAATCTGAGAAATCTTGTCCCTGCCATTGGAATTGTTCTCTCATGGCATGTAAGGTTTCCCCAAAGGAAAATTCCTCTGGTGGAGAGGCAGCTGGAATGGATTCTTCAGCATCGGAATCTTCATAAGTAGAAAAAGGAGCCTCTGGCTGGTCTGTAATGTCTGAGTCATCCGCAGAATCATCAGAGGACACTGGCTCGGGGGGCTCTGCTCTAGGTCTTTTTTCTGGGGGCTGAGAGGCCCTGTCTGGGTGAGATTGGGATCCCCTAATTAAGGATATTAAATCTTCTGCCAGAGTAAGCATTTGTAAACTTGAAGTGGGCCTGTGTGAGGGGGGCTTAACAGGCACTGATTTAGCAGATTTGGCTGCTTTAGCCCTGGCAAAGGCCTTAATAGACATGGCTGCAGGAGGCCTAGCAGCACCACGTGCTGGGGTAGAGACATCCAAAGGGATGGTGTCTGATAAATCACTAGGAACCACAGTTGTAGGCAAAAATTCTGAGGCCGATTCAACTAAGGTAGCAGGAGCCTCAGTAGTAGTCATAGATTCGGCTGAAGATTGACCAGTTTTCTCGGTTTCGGCCGAAACCGAGACACTCGCGGCTTGCTTAACCGTGGTTTCGGCCGAAACCGTGGACCGTGAGTGTCGGTCTTTTTCTTTGCGTTTTTTAACAATTTGGGTAGTCGGAGGATCCGACGGCATAATGTATGCAAAATCTGAGCCGAAAAACTGTTCAGCAAACTCCGACCGACGCCTAAGCGTTCGTCGGTTGAAGGAAGCACAGGCCGAACAGGCTGCTACGTCATGGTCTGGGCCTAAGCAAGGCAGACAGTAAGAGTGGAAATCTTTATGAGGTATTTTTTTCCCACAAGTTAAACAGTTATTGACTTTTTCTGACATTGGCTGAGGCAAGAAAGAGTCCCCAACGGGGTACTTAGTTTTTAGAAGTCTTCAAGTAGTATTCGGTAGTAGTAATCTCTGGATCTGACCGACCGGCACTTGCGAACAGCTTCTGCTTCGGGCGCCACGCGGCAAGAAAGACTGAGGAAAATGGCGTCAGCTGATGCCTTTATACCCGAAGACCAGCAGAGATGACGTCGGGTGAAGTGCGACATCAGCCGAAGCCGGACCCAGACTTTGGAATCCGGCCAACCGAAGGGCTGCCTGACGACAGGACAACCCATTTGTTATGACTGCAGATGCATCCATGAAGGACATCAAGAGAACACATAGCCAGTGAAATAGAAAAACTCCTCTCGATCCACTAGGAGGACAGATGGTGGGAAGCAAGAAGGAAGGCGAGATGAAGACAACTAACATGGAACGTTATGGTAGGTACATAACTTCTTTATGTTAAGTTGTCTATCGCGCCTTCATTCTTGCTGGTTGGGACAGCGTTCCCTAGCACCTAAAATCCTGGGTGGCTCAGTGGAACAGACTCTTCAGAACAGAGGAACCAAAGAAAGCTCCGCTCCTAGAGATCATATCCAACTTGTACAGAGAAACAAAGGTATGAGATTTTGCCCACATGGCAGCTGCACAGATGGAATCCATGGGCAACCTAGACTGGAAGGCTACAGAGGTGGCCAAGGGCCTAGTAGAATGACCTTTCGGTTTAATAGGTAACTGTTTGTTCCTTAACTGATAAATGAAAGAAATAGTATGTGACAGCCATCTGGACAAGGTTACCTTGGAAACTGGGAGACCTTGTTTGCCCAAGGCATAAGAAAGGAATAGTTGGTCCGACTTCCTTACTTCTTTAGTTGTGTAAGTAAAAACGCAATTGCCTATGAACATACAATTGGTGTAGTTTGTACTCTGCCTTGTTGGTATGATTAGGGAAAAACACAGGAAGATCTATAGATTGGTTTAAATTATTTTCTGAGCAGACTTTAGGGAGAAACGAAGGATTAGTCCTCAGAGCAACCCTGTCCTTAAGAAAAAACAAGTATGGAGGATGAACACATAGCGGCTGAAGTTCAGAGACGCGTCTGGCTGAAGTAATAGCTACCAGAAAGAGTGTCTTCCAAGACAGAAGCTTGATAGAGCAGGACACTGCTGGTTTAAAAGGGGGCAGAATTAAGGAGGTTAGGACTAAATTAAGGTCCCAAGGAGGAGGGTAATCTCTCACTGGAGGCCTAAGAAGAGTTGTCCCTCTCAAAAAAGCTTTACAGAGCTTATGAGACATAATGTTAAGAGTTCGAAAAACCAACATGAAAGTTAGAAACGGCTGCCATTTGTACCCTGATCATAGAAGAAGCGGACCCAGAGAGAAACAGTTGTGCTAGGAATTCCAGGATTTCATGGACTGTGGCTGAAAAGGGATCCACATTCCTAGCCTTTGCCCAACAAGAAAAATGTTTCCATTTGCTAGCATAAGTTTTCCTCATTGTAGACTTGTGAGAGGAGACGAAAATATCACGGACTGCTGGAGAAATACTGGGAAGCCTGGCTAAGGTTGTAAGTGGAGCAACCAAGCTGTGAGCTGGAGAGTTTTGAGGGACTGATACAACCCGCCTGATTTGATGAACCAGGAGGTCTGGAATTGGGTCCAGAGTCCAGGGTTGATTGAGAAGGTAACGGTGCAGGAAAGGGAACAATATCTGTCGAGGCCAGTAGGGAGCAATGAGGATCATTTTGCAACCCAACGATATTGCTTTCTGTATAAGTTTGGGTATCAGGAGGAAAGGCATAAAGAAGTCCCTGGGGCCAATCGTGGACTACAGTGCCTCTGGGTATGTGACCCAGAAGCGGAAGAAGGGAAAAGTAGTTCCTGCATTTGCTGTTGAAGGGGCTGGCAAAGAGATTGCAGCAAGGCTGTCCCCATTTGCTGAAAACAAGATTTGCAACTTCCTAATTCAGAGACCACTCGTGAGGCATGAGAATAGCTCTGCTGAGCCTGTCCGCTATGACAGTGGATCTCCTGGGGATGTGCGTCACACTCAGAAAATGTTGGGAGGAAATCGCCCACTGCCAAAGTCTGACTGCTTCTCGACACAGGGGGTAGGACCTGGTTCCGCCCTGTTTGTTGATGTACCACACCACTGACATGTTGTCCGTTTGAATAGCAATGGTCCCAGAAGGAAGAGAGTCTTGAAGAGCTTGCAACGCCAGGAGCACGGCTCTTATTTCCAGGACATTTATGTGCAGATGGTGCTCATGAGGTTGCCACATGCCTTGGACTGTCCTGCCCAGATAATGCCCCCCCCACCCAATCACAGAGGCGTCTGTCATCACTGTGGCTACTGGGGGGGGGGGGGGGGTTGTATAAAGGTCTGCCCTAAGTAACTAGTGGGAAGACCATCCACCAAGAAAGATGTCTTTTGCATGCATCCGTGATCATGATCATATAAGTCATGGGTAGCTCTTGGAAAGACCACTGCGTAAACATAAGCCACTGAAGAATTCTCATATGAAAGCACGCCAGTGGGATTAGGAGAATGGCTGCTGCCATGGAACCCAGAGTTTGAAGGACATACCTGACTTGGATCCTTTTGCTCTGCATCAGAACCTGTACCTGCTGATGGATTGGGGACACCCTTTCTAGTGGTAGCCTTGCAAACATATCCCTTGTGTCTGAGTCTGCTCCTATGTAAGTGATAGATTGACAGGGCAACAAGGCAGATTTTTCGAAATTTATTGTAATGCCGAGCTAGGAGCAGATTGTGACTGTGTAGTCCCGTGCTTGTATGAGTTTTTGCCTGGTGGTAGCAGTAAGGAGCCAGTCGTCTAGACACAGAAACACCTGGAATCCTTGATGCCTCAGGTGAGCCGTGACCACTGCCATACGTTTGGTGATCACTCTGGGGGTTGTGGTGAGACCAAAGGGCAGAGCTCCGAACTGATAATGACAGGCCCCCAGCCAGAAGCGAAGATATCTCCTGGAACGCCTGTCCATCTTTATATGGTAGTACGCGTCCTGAAGATCTATCGAGCACATCCAACTGTCCTGACCCAGAAAGGGTAGAATGGACTGTAGCGTGACTATACGAAACTTTGTTCTCTGCACAGACCTGTTTAGTCTGCTGAGATCCAGAATCAGTCTCCACTCCCCTGTCTTTTTTGGTACTAAAAAGAACCTTGAGTAAATTCCGGATCCGTGCTGGTCTGCCGGGACTTCCTGGATGGCTATTTTTTCTAGCAGTTTTGAAACTTCTATTACTGCTTGCTCCTTCAGATTTGGTGGAACATCTGGAAGGGTCTTCCTTGACTGTAAAGGGGGTTGATGGAAGGGAATTTTGTAACCTCCGGATATAACGGACCATACCCATGTGTCTTGTATTAAACTTTGCTAGGCTTTTGGGTACAGCAAAAGTCTTCCCCCGACTGTCTCCAGAGTTGAGCAGCCGGGCAACTCTTCAGGGATGCTGGAAGGGCTTATCAGAGAAGGATTCTCTGTTGCCCTGGTTCTACGGACACCCTCTGCCACGAGGGCGGCGTCTATTATTATTGTTTCCCCCTCTGCCTCTGGAGGAAAAATCATTACGTGTGTCAGGCAAAACTCCCTGAGATTTACGGAACCACATCTTCCCACAGATGGACAGATGAAGAGGTCTCCGCTAACTCTTTTTTGGTGGCTGCTGCTACCACCATAGCATCAACAGGGACACCTTTCAAAAGGAACTGCTTATCCTGGGGTGATGTAATGAATTTACTAGGTCTCCTCAGAGTTGGTTCCACTGTATCCGGAGCTGACCAAGCCTTTCGAGCCACCACTGTCATAAGTGGATCGAAAGGTGGAGACACCCAGGAGGTGGAAGGTCAGGAACCGAAGGCATCCAGAAATACAGACTCATCCTCAGAAGGGACTAGGGGATTCCCGTTCCCCCTCTGCTTAAGCATTTCTAGGATGTCCGAGAAGGAAACATCTTCAGAGGGGGATCTCAGGGACCCTTTCGAATCATCTAAGTCTGTATCAGAAGTGACAGACTCGGGGGAGTCAATGTGCTTCCTCTTACACTTTTTCTTCTGAGGGGGCTCTTCTGAGTTATCAGGAGAGGCCTCAGAAGAGGAGGAAACACCCAATGGGGTGTCCTGGAGCATTGGTTCCCTACACTTAGGGTCTGGAGGAGGAGGAGCAGAGGTTGGCACAGGCACTACAGGGGACGGGGCCGGTGGGGCTGATAGTGGAGCTGACTCAGGGGACAGCACACTCTGCATGACATCAAAGGCGTCCCTGCCATGATGCAGAGAAAGCTCCGGTTCCAAAGAAATAGGAATCCTTCTCCGTACCGAGGGGGACGGCTCCGAGGCCGATGTTGGAGCCGAGCTCACTTGCGCTGAAGCCTTGAGAGGGAGAAGGGGGTTGGACAAGGGTCCAATGCCACTCGCCCCCTTGGAGCCGACGAGGGAGCCCCGGCGCCCAGATCCCACGATGGAAGGTACCACCGAGGGAATCGGAGCCGACGTCGGAACCGAAGGAGATAGAGTTATCGGAGCCAACGGTTACACTACTCGAACCCCAATGAACTCCGGCTCCGAACTCATTGGAGTCGGAGGAGGAACATCGAGAGAAGTGGATGGGGCCGATACCTGTTGAGGAGGGCTGGATAACAATTTAGCTAGTGCCTGCGACTTTAGCAACCTACTCACCACTCTCTCTACATCATGATCCGACAGTCTAGAGGATCGGTGACTACGCTCGCTCTGAAGTAAAGAAGACAGAGGAGCCGAATGCACCGACTATAGTGAAGGGGACCTCAGACTCTTGTGGCTCCGTGATGGCTCCGAAGCTTCAGATGGAGCCGACGGGGAGACTGTCTTGTCGGTGCCAGCTGGAACCGACGTAGAAGGTAAATCCTCAACCGAAGATGGCTCCGAACTTGGAGCAGACAACTTAGTGGATTTAGGGGATTTCACTGGCTGTGAGCTTTTGGCCGGTGAATCCTGGGGTTTTAAAAGTCCCCTAGGATTCAGCTTATTCTTATGCTCCTGCCGGACTCTTGGACTAAAGGCATGGAAAATAGAACAAGAGTCCTGCAGGTGCACAGCGCCTAAACAATAGATGGAAGAAGTGTGCCCATCTGTCAGAGACATTTTCTGACAGCAAGAGTCACACTTCTTGTACCCAGAAACCTTGGATTCCTTTGACATCCTTAACAGTAGAAAGAAAACCAATTATAACAACAATAACAAGAAGTAATATACAGTCTATAAAAACACACCTACTAGAAAGACTATAGCTAAAGTTTTTTTTTTTTTTTTTAAGATAATAGGAAAGCCTCTAATTTAAACGGCTAGCCTATAAGAAAAAAGCAGAAGGAGAGCCTCTAACTTAAATGGCTAACTTGACAAGAAGAGGTGGGAGGGGTGGGGGAGAACTTTCTAAGTTAAACGAGTTCTACAAAAAAAGAGGGATACTTATAAGATAAACAATTATCTAACACAGAAACAAAACTATCGCTAAAATTAAAATACTAGAAAAGTTAAATTCTAATGAAAAAGTTACACAAAAAACTCTATACAAGTCTGAGCCAGAAAAACGACACCTCGCAGCTGAAGCAGCAAACAAGATCTGGGTAGCTATCGCTAGGCATTATGGGATAAGGGGTAACCTCGAGCCAGTAAACAGCTCTAAAACTATTGAAGATGGCCGAGTCAGAGCCGAGGATCAACTGTTACTAAAACATCTCTGTACCTTTGAATGTATACTGTTTCAACAGATCCAGAAACTGCCACAAATCCTTTAGACAATATGGAGTTTTAACTACTAAAGGATTTAATAAATAATCCAAATAATAGGAAATCGTGACTACTTTACTTTTCTTTGCAGAAACAATACGCCTAAAGGGTGGGTGACTGGAATTCTTGAATTTTCAGAATTCCAAACAGCAGTCCCAATACCGGTTCATCAATGTAGAGAAATTCATAAGTAGCTAGATTAATGTAACTTTGGTTTAATAAATCTAACAATTGCTGGTCTATGTTCACAAATCTTTTACTTACCAAATCCTTAATCACAAGTTGGTAATTCGTTTTATCACTTAAAAGTTCACATACTTGACTGGTAATCTGTTACTTTCATAATGACCAATCCCATTCCCTTTATCTGCTTTCATGAACCGGTATTGCTTGATTTTCCTTAAAGTCACTAAACTTTCAATTTCTCTTTTGTCCCAATGAGTTTTCCTAGCTGTGTTCCTGTAATGACCATTTTTACTGGTAATATTGTGACCATTACATATGTCTCTGAAATCCCTTTCACACAGCTCATTAAACACATTTAATGTGGGTGTCAACTTCGGATTGATGTTACTGGGTTTCTTACATCCACCCCTCTCATTAAGTTCAAACCTATCAAAGGCATAACTCAAATTTAATTTTCTGACATAAAGCTTTAGATCCAGTATAGTGTCAGTTAGTGGTGCCTTTACAGGAGGAACAAAGGAAAAACATTTTTCTAGTACTTTACATTGGGACTCATCCAGTGTCAAATCACTTAAATTATAAACCTTGCATAAAGGAACTATTTCTTCCGATTCTTCCCTTTCTTTCTGTTTCCCACATTCCCCTTCCCTTTCCCCATTTCATTTGTACTGTCCGTTTGCTCTGAAGAAGTTCGTTAACATTAAATGAAAGAAAGCGCTCAACATACACTACAGTGTTTGGAATCTTAATTGTGTCGTGATTCACGTTTTTTGAAATTACACTTAAATGCATCAGCTTCCAAAGTACAAATCAAAATAACGGAGGCCATCAAGTTTTACACCTCAAATGCAACATTCTACTATTAGAAGAGCAGTCTTTTAAGTAACTAATACATAACACTATGATGGTAATGTATACATGCACAAACACAAATCTATATCATATACATATGTGCATGTGTGTGCATATATCATATCTATATAGTTGAAAAAAGTTTTACATTTTAAGCATTTTTTTCAGGAGATCTGTGCCCCACTGCACACTCCATGAAGTGACTATCCACACAAGCCATACTTCTAAACATACAGCCTCAGAAGTCACTGCATATAGTTTGAAAGGGCAAATAAAATCCTAGCTTTGCAGTTATGGGGAGTTACCCTTTTGCACACTACACAAAAGGTAGACACCCAGATATATAAACCACACACACACAAAAAATCTATCAACATTTGCATATATGGATCTATTAGACATCTTCGAATGTGTACAATGGTGACATAAAAAAAGTTGTACTCACCATAACGTTCCATCTGAGTTGTTGCTCTTCATTTGTTTTCAACCTATGGGACATGGATCCGTGATGGATTTGACTCGGCCACATTTTCCAGCATTGGATCCTAGCTCCAAACTCCTCCCCTACCCATAACGTCCCTGTCTCTGTCCTTACCTCAGATCGAGTTTGCTGCCAACCATTGCATCCCTAACCTAACTTAAGTCTTTTACCCTGGCGCAAATTTTGTGTAGGTACCATGAGAAGCACAAGCAATGCCAACGTAAAGATTATGTTTCTTCCGGCCAGTCCACCACACAGCTCATGTACTGCAAGGCGAAGAAGGGTGGGATGGTTGAAGACAAATGAAGACCAACAACTCAGACGGAACGTTATGGTGAGTACATAACTTTTTTATCAAGTTGTTGTCTTCATTTGCTCTTCAGCATATGGGACAGAGTACTAAACACCTGGGAGGCCCTCATGGTAGGATATTCCGGAGCATGGAGAAGCCAAAGGATGCCCTGCATCTGGACAGAAGATCCAACTTATAATGAGAAATGAATGTATGTGAGCAAAGATGCCCAAGTAGCCTCAGAGCATACTGGTTTCCCTAAGAGGGGATTTGAAAAGGAAACAAAAAGTTGGTCAGACTTACAAAAGATTTTGTTCTATGCAAGTAAAAACACAGTTGTCCATGAATGTCTAACAAGTGCAATTTGTACTCTCCTTTATTTTGAAAATTTGGAAAGAAAACAGGAAGGTTGATTACTTGATTAATATTTGATTCTAAAGCTACTTTTGGAAGAAAAGATGGATTAGTGCACAAGGACACCCTGACTTTATGGAAGACCATATAAGGAAGTTTAACAGATAAGGCCTAGAGCTCTGACACCCTTTTGGCTGACGTAATGGCAATCGAGAAGGCTGTCTTCCAAGACAAGAACTGCAAATCCACCGAGGCTGCAGGTTCGAAGGGAGAAGAGACTAAAGCCTGAAGGACCAGCGTAAGATCCCAAGGAGGCAGTGGGTCTTTGATTGGGAGCCTAAGCAGAAAGGTACCTTTCAAAAAGGCTTTGCAAAGTTTGGAAGAAGCTAGGGAAGCCTAACTGCCTTCTACATGAAATTTAGATATAGCTGCCAGTTGGACCTTAACCATGGAAAAAACTGGCACCCTGCTGAAAAATACTTGCCAGAAACTCTAAAATAGCCGGAATTGGGGCAATGAAGGGAGCTAAGTCACGCTGAGATGCCCAGATAGAAAAACATTTCCACTTACTAGAGTAAACCTTTCTAGTGGAAGATTTATGAGCCACAACTAGAATCTTCTTGACCAGAGGAGATAGCCCAGGAGTCCTAGGCGAGGAAGGGCAGTCGGGAGACCACTTCCTTGGCCTGTCTTGATGCTTGCATTTCTCTACATCCCTGGTCCTCTTAGCAGGAGGTTGAGTCTCAGAGGCCGGGGCGGAGACAGAAGTAGAAATGGAAGGGGTAGCCTTGGGCTCCGTAGTAGGTGCAGGGAGAAAGCCCTTTAGTATAAGTTTATTCCTCCTGTCGATCAATGTGCAGGAATTGAACCCCACGCAGATCAAGCAGGAAGAATCGAGGTGAGGGAACAGAGTATGGCCATCCACTGGGGAGAGCTTATGGCCACATTCTGTGCACTTTTGGAAACCTGGTTTGGGCATCTCTGACACTGAAGCAGTAGGGAAAAACCCAATCAGACGTCACACACACACACACACACACACACACACACACACACACACACACACACACAGAGAGAGATAGGACAGAAAGGGGAAAGCGAGAGTAAGGAGTTTTTTGTTTAACCACAGACTGATGCCTGAGCATGAAAAGGTAGGGGTAGGTAAAAGACAGAAAACTTTAAGATAGAAAGATGAGGACAGGAATTTAGATTTGACTCACTTATCCAAAAAAAAAAGCCTGGAGCAGCGGACCATGATGCTTGCAATGAGCATGGCAAATGAGATCTGAGGGGAGGAGGGAGACAGGGATATTATGGGTAGGGGAGGAGCTTGGAGCTCAAATCCGATGTTGGAAAATGCGGCAGAGTCAGATTCATCCCAGGTCTGTGTCCCATAGAGTGAAGAGCAAATACAACTTCAGATCAATGAAATACTAAACATTAACATGAACTGCACATGCTCCAAAAATTACTCCCAACAGGATAAATCAACAAGTGATTTTGCAGGAGAGCAAGCTCAGTTGCACCTCCAGCATTTCCTGCAAAATACAGTTGTGCAAGTTAAAATTACAGTAGCACATGTTCAAATGATCATTGCCGCAATAGTCTTAACTACATGGGTTATATCTTGCCACAGATATAACAGCCGGCCTGCTTCAAAATCTTCATTGCACCTTCCATCCCCCCAAACTGGCACAAGGCTCAAGCTGACCCAACTAAAAGACAAGTTTGGGCACAAAGCCCTTCAGAACTTTCCTGCAAGCAGAGAGAGAGGGAGGTTGAGCCCTGAAAGGACAATGCTAGGAACAACAAAAATAAATTAAATGTCCACACCCTGGCATAAAAAAACACACAAAAAAACAAGGGGGTGGAAGGAAGGGCTGTAGCAGTGATCATTCAAATATCTACTATTATGGCAAGTTCAACTTACCTAACTGTAATATGCTCATCATATTGATCACTGCTGCAGTATCCATAGCTATGTGGGTAGATTACAGTTTGTAAGTGGAAGGAGATAGTACAGGAGGTCCAGGAGAATGATCCTATCAAAGCTTAATCTGGGAACAGAGAAGGACAAAGTAGCAACTTCTACAAAAAATCTATAATCCAACCCTTTCGAAAAAGCCAAAGATGAAGCCAAGGCCCTGGTACAGTGGGCTTTGACCATGTCTGGAACAGTTTTGTTATGGTGAGTATAACAAAAGGTAACAGCATTAGACAACCATTTGGAAATGGTCTGTTTTGACACCGGTTCTCCCTTTTTCTTATCCTCACAAGAAATGAACAATTGCTCCAAAGATCTGAAAGATTTAGTTCTGTCAGAACAGTTTCTGACTAGTCTGGGGACATCCCAAAGTATGAAGTATCCTTTTCCCCTCATTTTTAGGTTCAGGAAAGAAAAAGAGGAGATAAGACAGTTTGGCTCTCAGACACCCCTTTAGGCATAAAAAAGGATAAGTTCACAAAGAAACCTTGTCCCTAGGGTTCACTCACACCATAAGTGCTTGTAACTCAGATACACTTCTTGCAGAGCTCAAAGCAATCAGTAAAACATTTTTCCATGTTAAGAACCTCAAGTCAGCCAGATTAGCTGGTTCAAATGGAGAAAGAAGTTATGTACTCACCATAACGTTCCATCTGAGTAATTCTACTTCATTTGTCTTCAACCTGTGGGGCATACTGGATCCGTATCGGATCCGAGCCGGCAATCTCACTAGCATCTGCTCTAAGCTCCAAGTTCCTCCCCTTACCCATAATACATCTCCACTATCTTCCAAACCCCAGATCAGATAGAGTTTGCTGATCTTTATACTGTTAACCCGACCTGAAAAAATACTTTATGACCTCTAACTGCAGCCTGCAGGCTGTTCACATGACAAGGTCTGGGGGAAGGAGGGAGGGATGGTTGAAGACAAATGAAGTAGAACTACTCAGATGGAACGTTATGGTGAGTACATAACTTCTTTACCTGAAGTAGTTTACTTCATTTGGTCTTCAACCTGTGGGACAGAGTTCCCAGCTACTAAACTCCTGGGTGGCCCTCATGGAAGGATATTCCGGAGCACTGCAGAACCAAAGGATGCTCTCCTTCTAGAATTCAAATCCAATTTGTAGTGATAAATAAAGGTATGAAATGAGGACCAGAAAGCTGCAGAACAAATATCATCCAATGAGACTCTAGACCAAAAGGCCGTAGACGTAGCCATGGACCTAGTGGAATGAGCTTTCACTTGACCCTGAGACATATGCCTCTGTCCTTATAGAACTGAAGGATTCTTGAAGAAATCCATCTAGCAATAGTGACCTTGGAGATAGGTTTTCCAAAGGGTTTATAGGATACAAACAGTTGATCGGATTTATGAAAATTTTTGGTCCTGTGTAAATAAAATCGTAACAGTCTATGAACATCCAACAAGTGGAGTTTATATTCCATTCTGTTAGCAAAATTAGGAAAGAAAAATGGTAAATGATGGTTTGATTGAAATTAACTGGTGATGCCACCTTGGGAGGAAAGGATGGATTGGTCCGAAGTGAAACCCTATCTTTATGGAAAATCATATAAGGAACTTTGATGGACAAGGCTTGCAGTTCTGAAACCCTTTTAGCAGAGGTGATAGCCACCAGAAATGCTGTTTTCCAAGATAAGAATTTTAGATCTGTGGTTGCAGCGGGTTCAAAAGGTGGAGCGACCAGAGCTTGAAGAACCATAGTAAGGTCCCATGGGGGATCAAGATCCTTGACAGGGAGGCATAACAGAAAAGTCCCTTTAATAAAGGCTTTACACAGTCTAGAGGAGGCTAGTGAGGCAGAATTCTCACCTACATGAAAATGAGTAATGGCAGCCAGTTGAACCTTGACAGTGGAAGAACTAGCTCCCTGTTGAAAAATATCACCTAGGAAATCAAGAATGGCAGAAATAAGAGCCGTGAAGAGGTCTAAACTCCTTAGAGAGGCCCCAAAGGAAAAATGTTTCCATTTACTGCGATAAACCTTCCTGGTTGAAAACTTATGAGCAGCCACCAGAATAGACCTAACTGAAGAGGATAATCCAGGAGTCCTAGCAATCATGGAAACTGGAGCAGCCAAGCTGTGAGCTTCAAACTGTCCAGGTTCGGATGAGGAACCCCCAATGGGTGTGAAATCAGATCCTGAATGGGATCCGAGATCCAGGGCAGAGTCAGAAGGTGAGACCAAAGGAAGGGAAATCATACATGGCGAGGCCAAAATGGGGCAATGAGAATCACTTTGCTCCCCAGTCGACGAGCTTTCTGTACAAACCTCAGAATAAGAGGTACTGGAAGGTAAGTATACAGAAGACCGGGAGACCAAGCATGGACTAGAGCATCTCTGGGGGACTCCCCTGGCAAGGGGTTCAGAGCAAAAAACTCACTGAACTTCGCGTTGGAAGGAGATGCGAAGAGATTGCATCAAGGCTGACCCCACTCCAGGAAGATTTGCTCCGCTACTGAAAGATTCAGAGACCACTCGTAAGGCATCAGAATAGTCAGACTTAACATGCACGCCAGAATGTTGGACCGTCCCGGAATGTTCTTTGCTATGAGAAAACGACAGGTGGAGATCGCCCATTCCTACACTCTCATGGCCTCGTGACAAAGGGGGTAAGATCTGGTCCCTCCCTGTTTGTTGATATACCAGACCACTGACATGTTGTCTGACTGAATTGCAATGGCTCCCAAAGGAAGAAAGGCATGAAGGGCCTGCAACGCTAAAAGGACCGTCCTCATCTCTAGAACGTTTATATGCAAGCTGGTCTCTACAGGGGACCACAGGCCTTGGACTGTCCTGCCCGAACAATGTCCCCCCACCCGAGTTGGGAGGAGTCCGTGGTCACTGTCGCTTGGACAGGGGCTGAAACAAATGGTTGTCCCTCCAAGATGTACGGAGAACACATCCACCAGAGAAGGGACGACCGACAGACTCGACTGAGTTGTATTGGATACGACAATGGAAGTTCCAACAGGGACCATTGTACAGCTAGTTCCACTGTAGAATTCTCATATGTAACCGGGCATAGAGAAGAAGCGTTATGGTCACACCATTGAACCTAAGGCCCTCAACACTGATTCCGCCGATGAAAGATGAGAATGGTAGATCAGAGAGACATGCATCCTCTGGTTTTGTACTCTCTCCAAGGTCAGGAAGATTTTGCACTGTAATGTATCTATCCTTGCCCCAATGTAGTCTATCACCTGGACAGGATTTAGAAGTGATTTGGATGCGTTGATTGTGATCCCCAAATGCAGGGCATTTAAAAATAATCCCTGGTTTGAGAAAGTAGACGCCTGGTGGGAGCAGTGAGGGGCAAATCGTCCAGGTACAGATAGACCTGAATCCCCTGAAGCCTCAGGTGAGCAGCTACCACCGCCATCACTTTGTTGAACACCCTGGGGGCTGTGGTGAGACCAAAGGGTAGGGCTCGAAATTGGTAATGATGGACTCCTAGCTGGCAGCAGAGGAACCTCCTGGAGTTTCTGTGCATCTTTATGTGATAGTAAACATCCTGGAAGTCTAACGAGCACATCCAGTCGCTCTCTTGCAGGTAATGGCATGATGGACTGTAGTGTGACCATCTGGAATTTTTCTTTGGCAACTGACAGGTCTGGAAGGGGCCTTAAGTCCCCTGTTTTCTTTGGCACCAAAAAGAACATAGCGTAGAAGCTTGATCTGGACTGATCTGGGGGGACGGTTTAGATGGCTCGTTTTCCTACCAGCATGGAAATTTCCTGTGCTGCTGCCTCCCTTTGCATGGATGGTATGTCCAGGAGGTGTTTGGGAGATTTTTGAAGGAACCACAAAGGGGATGGAGTATCCTCTGGATATGATCTGAAGCACCCAGCAGTCTGATCTTATGGTCTCCCATGCCATCGGGTGCAAGGACAATTGTCTCCTGACTGCCTCCAGAGTACAGCAGCCGGGCAACCCCCTCAGGGTTGCTGTCCGGGCCTGCCTGAGAAAGGTTCTCGAGACCCAAAATTCCTCGGACCCCCCTCTGCCTCTGGGCCGGCATCCATTCGGTCCCCCTCTGCCTCTGGGGTAAGAAGAAGAGCCCCAAGTGTCCCAGGAATATTGTGACTTCCGAAACCACATTTTCATTTGTCCTCTCTGATTCCGGGAAAAGGACCTTTGAAGGTTCGAGAAGTGGAGTCCAATGGCAGACAGTTTCTTCCCATCCTTCTCACTCTGGACTAAAGTCTCTTTGATGGTCTTACCAAAGAGAGTAGAGCTGTCAGAAGGGGCACTTGCAAAGGACATCTTGAAAGGTTCAGAAAACTGACAGTCTGAGCCAGGCGTTGCACCTCATGGACATGCCAGACCCAGCCACCCTAGCCACTCCTTTAGTAGCATGTGGAAGGAGTTGCATGGACGTGTTGGAGACTGCTTTCAAAGTGGCCATCTTTGCAGAGAACGAGTCCCTGTCCTCGTGCGACATGGACTTAGAGGGAGACTCCACTAGCTCCTTGACAAGGTCACGCTGGAGTCTCGTGACATGGGCCAGGTAGTTCAGTGCTCTAATAGAAAAAGTAGCTGAAGTGTAAACCCGCTTCACTAAGTGGCCATCATCAGCGACTCTTGGTCAGGAGGATGAACTGAGGAACTGTCTTGGGCTAGTTCCTTCTTTGTGGCTGCTGCTACCACCATAGCATCTATGGGGGAGCCCTTGTTCCACGCTGGCCTATCTGAAGGTGGACTCAAGATCTTATCAGGCATTTTGGGGACTGGTTCCACAGTGTCCGGCTCCTTCCAGGCCCACGAGGTGACCAGGTCCACCAAGGGATCTGAGGGAGGGGACATCCAGGAAGTAGATAGGCCCGTGCCGAAAGCCTCCAGCAACATGGACTCGTCAGAAGAAGGTTTGGGGGTGGACCAACCTCCATGTTTGCGAAGGATTTCCATGATGTCTTCTCGGGAGGTGACCTGGGGGAACCTTCCCCATCATCCAAATCTGTATCCTCGGTGAGGGACTCAGGGGAGTCCAAGTGCCTCCTCTTACATGTATGCTTGTGAGGTACATCTCCGGTGGGGCTCTCTGGGGGGGGGAACTCACAAGCCACTTGTTCCTCAGGGGGAACCGTCTGGGGCTCCTCGAGCACGGGCTGTCCCTGTGGTAAAATGATGTGATTCGTAGAAAGAGCCGAGGGGGTTGGGGCGGAGTCTAAGGGGATAGTCAGGGGTCTCGATCCAGCGGAAAAAACCCTTTCTACCACACTGAACGCAGAGGAAGAATGAACCTCCTGGGGAACCAATAAGGAAGCCGGTCTCCCTGGGTCTGATGTGAGAATCGGAGCTTGGCCTGAAGTGGATGGAGCTCCAAGGGAGGGAACTTGGCCCAACAAAGCGAGAGCCGATGAAAAAAGTTCTGCTCCCTCGGATCCGACACCCAAGATCCAGCTCCGAGAGTGGCTCGGATCCGAGCTGGCCAGATCCAACACGCTCCAGGCAGCTGTCGGCGTCGAGGAAGCAGGTACTGTCGGCGCCGACCCCCTGACTAAAGCCATCCTCGGATCTGAGTACTCCGAACCCAGTAGATGTATCAGAGAAGGACAGATTGGTGTAAAAAAAGGAAGCATGCTCCCCCCCCCCCTCCTGAGGGAGAGGGGGCTGGCAAGACCCCCATCTGGATCTGAGTACAAACAAACCTCATCATTTTAACAATGTTGACTTCTGATACGGACCACGTGGACCTCAACAAGGCCACGGACTCTGACCTTGCTGGTCGAGGAACCGAGGCC
Organism: Protopterus annectens; assembly: GCF_019279795.1. NCBI lineage: Eukaryota > Metazoa > Chordata > Ceratodontiformes > Protopteridae > Protopterus > Protopterus annectens. Next base: position 70,316,593 of record NC_056734.1, read on the forward strand.
CTAGATGGAGAGCATGTCTCCTCTGGCTCTGGGGAAAATTTCGGAGATTGGAGCCGAGGGGGGTCACGGATCCTATGCTGACTCTTAGCAGGTGAAGGGAGGTCCGGAGACCTCTTACGTTTCTCTGGCCTGGATTTTGGCTCTCTCATCTTCTCTGTGCCCCTTTTCTGCTACAATTCCGCATGCTTTGAAACGGAAGGTTGAGTCCCAGCCTGGGAGAGAGCAGAAGCAAGGGCAGGAGAGGAAGGAGAGGCGGCGACCGAAGCCGAGGATGAGGCAACCGCCTCAGAAGTGGGAAGAAGGCCTTTTAGGGCCAACTTAGCCTTCCTGTCCTTGATTGCGCACAGGTTAATATGGAGCAATCGGTAATTAGATGGGCAACGCCCAAGCACATTACACAAAGAGTGTGGCCATCTGCTGGAGACAATTTATGGACACACTCAGTGCACCTTTTAAACACAGGTTTATCAGCCATGCTACTATCAGCCACACAGACAAGAGAGAGAAAACAAGGAGAGAAAAAATTATTAGTTTTCCCACTTAAACCACTCACCACACTCAAGGACACAGAACATACTGAGGGGGGAGGGGAAGCAAGTACACCAACAAACTAAGCTAAACAACAAAGTTTAATTTCACGACACACCAAGCGAGGGGAGGAGAAGTGAGACCTATACTAACCACTATCCTAAAATTTAGAAGAAAAAGGCTTCTTAAAAGTTTTCAAAAACCCACTTACTACTCGGAGCTCAGGAGATCAAGATGCTTCAGTAAGCTGTGGCAAACGAGATCTGGGGGTTAGAAGGTAGTGGAGCTGTATTATGGGTAAGGGGAGGAGCTTGGAGCTCAGAACAGATGCTAGTGAGATTGCCGGCTCGGATCAGATACAGATCCGGTATCCCCCACAGGTTGAAGACCAAATGAAGTAAACTACTTCAGATCAAGTGTTAAAGTCTCTAACACAAATTTAAGATCCCAAGAAAGGGCCACAGGTTATCTTAGAGGACTCGTATGCAAACCCCATTTAAAGAACATTCTGCCATAAGACTGCAGTGAAAGAGGAGGATTCATGGGCAGAAATGCTGAAATGGACAATAAATGATCCCTGATAGAGGAATAAGAAAGGCCATAGGGTAGTAACTCACACCAATATTGCATAAATAGAAGTTATGTTCTTACCATAACGTTCCATGTTAGTTGTCTTCTTCTCGCCTTCTTCTTGCTGGATGGGTTCGGAGCCGACCTCGGCTCCAACTCGGCCACTCTAAAAGCTCGAGAGTTGGTTCCACCAGCTCGAGGCTCCCCTTATATCCCACAATGCTAGGCGTGAGTTACCTCAGATCTCGTTTGTAAGCTAGGCCCAGCTATAATAGTAATAGAATAACTATAAACAAAGTCCACCTCTATAAACCAGGGAGAAGAGAAGGGTGACCTACATCCTGATCCAGGAAAATATGCACAGCAGCATATACCTAAAATAAAGAGGTGGTAGAAAGAGAGGTCACAATCAAACTCCTCTAGGTCTGTCCAGGCCAGGGGGAAGGAGGGTGGGACGCAAGAAGAAGGCGAGAAGAAGACAACTAACATGGAACGTTATGGTAAGAACATAACTTCTATATGTTAAGTTGTCTATCTCGCCTTCATTCTTGCTGGATGGGACCGCGTCCTAGCACCTTGTCCCGGTGGCCTAACGGAACAGACTCTTGAGAACAGTGGAACCAAAGTTAGCTCTATGCCTAGAAGCTAAATCCAACTTATAATGAGAGATGAAAGTGTGAGGAGTAGCCCAAGTAGCGGGTGCACAAATGGTGTCAATAGGCAGTCTGTCTTGGAAGGCTATAGAAGTAGCCAAAGCTCTGGTAGAATGGGCTTTAGGTTTGTTAGGCAGCTTTTGGTGTCTAATTTCATAAACAAGGGAAATTAGAGATGTTAGCCATCTGGATAATGATACCTTTGAAACTGAAAGTCCCTTTCTGCCTTCTGCATAAGAGACAAACAGCTGGTCAGATTTTCTGAATTGTTTGGTTCTATCCAAATAGTACCTTAACTGACGATGAACATCTAGCCAATGCAATTTTTGTTCAGACCTATTAGAATATTCTGGAAAAAACACAGGGAGGTCAATGCTTTGATTTAGGTTAGACGCCGAGGCTATCTTAGGTAAAAAAGACGGATTGGTTCGTAAAGATACCCTGTCCTTATGGAACAACAGATAAGGAGGTCGACAGCTCAGTGCATGAAGTTCTGAAACTCTTCTAGCTGAAGTAATAGCTACCAGAAAAAGAGTCTTCCATGATAGCAATTTTAAAGAACAGGAGGCTGCAGGTTCGAAAGGGGAGAGAATCAAAGAACTGAGAACTAAATTTAGGTCCCAAGGAGGAGGAGGATTTCTTATCGGAGGTCTGAGTAGAAAAACTCCCTTCAAAAAAGCTTTGCAAAGCTTGTGGGACATGATGGCAGACTCTGAAATGCCCACATGAAAGTTAGAAATAGCTGCCAATTGAACTTTAAGAGTAGAAGGAGATGAACCTGCATGGAAGAGTTCAGCTAGAAAATCAAGGACCATTTGGATGGAAGCAGTGAAAGGATCTATGTCCCTTCCTTGAGCCCAATAGGCAAAACGTTTCCACTTACTCAAATAAATCTTTCTAGTGGAAGATTTATGGGAAGCTATCAAAATATCTCGGACAGAGTGAGATATTTGAGGAAGCCTGGCTAAGGTTGGAATTGGAGGAACCAAGCAGTGAGGTTCAGAGAGGGAAGGGAGCGATGAAACTGACCCGACTGATGGATCAAAAGATCTGGAACTAGGTCCAGATGCCAAGGTCGCTCCAACAGAAATTGATGTAGAAAGGGGAACCAAACCTGTCGAGGCCAGTAAGGAGCAATGAGGATCAACGAGGCCTTCTGAGCGATAGCTTTCTGTATCACTTGAGAGATTAGTGGGAAGGAGGAAATGCACACAGAAGTCCCGGGCCAAACTTGGACTACAGCGTCTCTGCTGGGCTGACCTGGTAGAGGGAATAGGGTGAAATAATCTCTGCACTTGCTGTTTTGGGGAGTAGCAAAAAGGTCGCAGCAAGGCTGACCCCACTTGAGAAAAATTTCTCTCACAACAGTCTTTCAGAGACCACTCGTGAGGCATGAGGATAGCTCTGCTCAACTTGTCCGCGATTTGATTGGACTTCCCGGGGATGTGTTGCTATCAGAAACGCTGAGAAGAAATCGCCCATTGCCACAGTCTGAGTGCTTCGACACAGGGGTAGGACCTGGTTCCACCTTGTTTGTTGATATACCACACTACAGACATATTGTCCGTCTGGATTGCTATCGTTCCCAAGGGAAGAGAGTCTTGAAGGGCTTGCAACGCTAAAAGCACTGCTCTCATCTCTAGAACATTTATGTGCAAGTGGCATTCGTGAGGTTGCCATGTGCCCTGGACAGTTCTGCCCTGATAATGCCCCCCCACCCGATCAGGGAGGCGTCCGTTGTCAGAGTAGCAACCGGAGGGGAAGGGACAAAGGGTCTTCCCAATAAGAGCTGAGGGGAAGACATCCACCACAGAAGATGATTCCTGCATGTCTGCGTAATCATAATGGTGTGGGACATCGGAATTTGCTGGTATGACCATTGCGTGAAGAGCATCCATTGAAGGATTCTCATGTGGAACCTGGCTAATGGAAGCAGAGGTATGGCAGCCGCCATAATTCCCAACACTTTCAGAACTAACCTGGCTTTGACTCTGTTGCTGCTGAAGAGGAGTGAGACCAGTTTGTGTATGTCTGCTATTCTCTGATGTGTTAGTCTCGCAGACATGTTGACTGTGTCTAGATTTGCACCTATGAAGGTAATAGTATGACAAGGCAACAAAACAGACTTTTCGCAATTTATTGCAATGCCTAACTTTTGACAAATGCGAAAGGTGTAGTCCCTGGCCATTAGGAGAAGATGCTTGGTGGGAGCTGTGAGGAGCCAGTCGTCCAAATATGGAAACACCTGGAATCCTTGACGTCTCAGGTGAGAAGCTACCACTGCCATGCATTTGTTAAACACCCGGGGGGCAGTGGTGAGACCAAAGGGCAGGGCCCTGAATTGAAAATGACTGGTTCCCAGCCTGAAGCGGAGGAATCTTCTGGAGCGTCTGTTCATTTTTATGTGATAGTACGCATCCTGAAGGTCTATAGAGCACATCCAGTTTCCCTTTCCCAAAAGAGCAAGGATGGACTGCAGCGTGACCATCCGAAATCTTGTTTTCTTGACTGACTTGTTCAAGATACTGAGATCCAAAATTGGTCTCCAGTCCCCTGTTTTCTTTGGAACTAAAAAGAACCTGGAGTATATTCCGGATCCTTGCTGGTCTGCTGGAACTGGCTGAATTGCTCTTTTTGCAAGCAGCTTTGAAATTTCGAAGCTGCAAGATCCCTTTGAGCGGTGGAACATCTGGAAGGGATTTTTTGATTGGTTTGGAATGCGAAGAAGGGAATGGAATAGCCTTCGAAATGATGGACTGTACCCATTTGTCTTGCGTCAGGGATAGCCAGGCTTCTGGGTACAGTGACAATCTTCCCCGACTGCCTCGAAGGTGGGCAGTCGGGCAACACCTCAGGGATGCTGAAAGGGCTTATCAGAGAAGACTTCCCAATTGCCCTGGTTCTGCGGACCCCCCCTGCCTCTAGGGCGACGTCTACCATTGTTGTTCCCCTCTGCCTCTGGCGGGAACCGACTTTGTCGTCAGGCGAAGTCCCTTGAGATTGTTTATGAACCACATTTTCCCACTTTTCTGGCCTTTGGGGTAAGGCCTAGAAGGAGTAGAAAAACGGACTCCGACGGCAGAAAGAGTCTTGCCATCTGTCTCGCACCTAGTCAAGGTATCTTTCACTTGAGGACCAAAGAGAGATGATCCATCAAACGGGGAATTAGTGAAAGACGTTTTAAAGGGGTCCGCAAAGTTGCATAGCCGCATCCAGGCATGCCTGCGTAAGGCCACACCTGTCCCTGCGGCCCTGCTCGCTCCATCAGCCGCATAAGAAAGGAGGCGCATGGAGGAGTTAGCTATGGAGTTCAGGGTAGCCAGCTGAGTGTTCATCTTGTCTTGAAAACCTGCAGCTGTAGGATCCTTCAATATGTCACTCGCTTCTTTGATCAAGTCTCTTTGAAGACGAGTAAAATGGCATAGGTAGTTCAGCGAACGCATAGCAAAAGTCGCTGATGAAAACATCCGCTTCCCGTACCTGTCCATAGACCTAGATTCTTTGTTAGGGGGATGAACAGGCACTGAAGGATCAGCTAGTTCCTTCTTGGTGGCAGCAGCTACCACCATAGCATCCACAGAAACACCTTTTGTGAGAAATTGCTTGTCAGTTGGTGCTGTTATAAATTTGGAGGGTCTCCTGGGGGTAGGGTCCACTGAATCAGGAGCCGTCCAGGCCTTCTTTGCAACCACCTGCATGAGGGGATCAAGGGGGACACCCAGGAGGTGGAAGGGCGAGAGCCAAACACCTCAAGATACACAGATTCATCCTCCGAAGGGTTAAGGGCTGGCCAATTTCCCCTCTGTTTCAGGATCTCTAGAATGTCTGCTAAAGAGACATCTTCAGAAGGGGAACGCGGGGAACCCTCGGAATCCTCTAAATCTGTGTCAGAGGTGACAGACTCAGGTGAGTCTATGTGCTTCCTCTTACACTTTCTCTTCCTAGGGGGCTCCTGCCAATTCAGGAGAGGCCTCGGAAGAGGATGAGATCCCCACAGGGGATTCTTGAGGAGCTTGCTCTCTGCGGTCTGGGATGAGGGAGTGAGTCGACATAACCAAAGGCACCGAAGTGGGAGGGGCGGACGGAGCCGACTGTGGAGTCGAACAAGGTTTCAACACACTCCGCATGACCTCGAATGCACCCCTGTCAGGCAGAGCCAGAGGTCCCCGCCCGAGAAGCTGAGAACCTCCTCGGCACCGACAGAGATGGCTCGAGGCCGATGTCGAGCCGAACTCACCAGCGCCAAGCACCGAGAGGGAGAGGGGTCGGACAAGGGTCCGATGCCACTCACCCCTCGAGCCGACGAGGGAAGCCCGCCGAGATTCTTCAAAAGAAGAAATCGGAGCCGACGGAGCAAGACAAATGTATCGGCTCCGACGCTACCACAGTCTCGGTCCCGACGCCCGGCCCGAGCTCAAAGGAGTCGGAGGAGGAATATTTATTGGAACAAGTTGAGGCATCGACTGATGAGTCGGACTCTGGAGCATTTGGGCCAGTGCCTCGGACTTCAAAAGTCTACTCACTACCCTCTGGAGGTCGTGATCCGAGAGCCTCGATGACCTGGAGGAGTGAGATCTATGGCTCCGTTCAGACAGCAGGGGAGACGCTGGAGCCGAATGAACGGAGCCAAGGGACGGTGACCTCGATCTCTTTCTAGATGTCGGCTCCGATGGTCTGATCGGAGCCGACCCAGGAATCTCTAATGCCTCGGCTCGGAAACCACGGATACTGCAGTCAAAGACTCATCGGCTCCAGCCGGAGCCGATGAAGCAGTAGGCTTCGAAGCCTTAGGCCTCGACTCTGAAGCTGGAGCCGAGGTCTTAGAAGCCTTAGAAGGTTTCCCAGATGACACAGAAAGGGAACCTTCAGGCTTGATTAAACCCCTCAAAATGAGTTTATTTTATCTCTCCTGCAGGACTCTAGGGCTGAAGCCATGGCATACAGCACAAGAGTCCTACAGGTGTAAAGGTCCCGCAATACACACAAGAAGTGTGACCGTCTGTCAGAGACATTTTCTGACAGCACGAGTCACACTTCTTGAAGCCTGAGACCTTTGTATCCTTGGACATATTCAAGGAACCGAAGTGTAATCACACACAGAAAACACACACACACAGATTACACTAATAGGGTTCAAAGGGAATTATTTAAACTAAAGGTAAGTTAAAATAAAACTCCCTAATCAAACACATACACACCCTAAGGATAGGGAGGAAGGGCCCGAAGGCCTTAGGGAAAGAACTATAAGTTCTTTGGAAAAAAGGGGGCTGAATAAAAGGTAGAAGGGATAATAAGTCCACTACACTATGGGGAAAGAAAATTACACTAAGTTAGCCTAAGTCTAAAGAATTTAAACTAGTCTAACTTTCACTAACCTGGAGCCGGTAGAAAACACACCTCGATCGCTGTAGCGGCAAACGAGATCTGAGGTAACTCACGCCTAGCATTGTGGGATATAAGGGGAGCCTCGAGCCGGTGGAACCAACTCTCGAGCTTTTAGAGTGGCCGAGTCGGAGCCGAGGTCGGCTCCGAACCCATCCAGCAAGAATGAAGGCGAGATAGACAACTTAACATAAAGAAGTTATGTACTCACCATAACATTCCATCTGAGCAGTTCTACTTCATTTGTCTTCAACCTGTGGGTCTTCGGATCCGCTTTGGATCCAACATGGCCACATTTTCCAGCTATGGCTCCGAGCTCTAACCACCTCCCCTTACTCATAATGCCTCCCTGTCTCCCTTCTCCCTTCATATCGAACTTGCTGTCTAACAAGAACAGGCACCCGACCCAATAATACCTTATCTACCAAAACATCAGACACAACCTTAGCCTAGACAAACCAAGGAACACAACAGTAACAATCCAAAGACATATCATATTCTGGGGATAAGGTCAGGGGGAAAAAGGAAGGGACGGATGAAGACAAATGAAGTACAACTACTCCGATGGAACGTTATGGTGAGTACATAATGTCTTTATTTGAAGTAGTTTACTTCATTTGCTCTTCAACCTGTGGGACAGAGTCCCCAGCTACCTAATTCTTGGGTGGCCCTCATGGAAGGATGTTCCGGAGCACTGCAGAGCCGAAGGATGCTCTCTACTCCTTGAGATAATGTCTAATTTGTAATGCGAGATAAAAGTATGAGATGAGGCCCAAGTGGCAGTTGAACAAATGTCATCCACAGATACTCTAGACCAAAAGGCCGATGATGTAATCACAGATCAGGTCGAATGAGCCTTCACTTTTCCTGGTAGAGGCAGACCCCTCCCTGAGTAAGCTCGACCAACAGATTGTGAAATCCAGCAATCAAGTGTTACTTTTGAGACTGGTTTACCAAAGAAGGGCTTGGCATAAGACACAAAAAGTTGGTCAGACTTGCGGAAAGGTTTAGTGCTGTGAAGATAAAACCTCAATTGTCTATGTACATCCAAGTTAATGCAATTTATATTCCCCCTTGTTTTGATAGTTAGGAAAAAAACTGGCAGGTTTATAGTCTGATTACTATTGTCTTCGGAAGCTACCTTGGGAAGGAAGAAGGATTCGTGTGAAGCGACACCCTGTCTTTATGAAAAATCATGTAGGACACTTTGACTGAAAGAGCCTGAAGCTCCAATACTCTTTTGGCGAAGGTAATGGCGACCAAAAAAGCAGTTTTCCATGTCAAAAACTGCAAACCTACTGAAACCGCAGGCTCAAAAGGGGGAGAAACTAACGCCTGCAACAAAGTACAGTTTTGTACCTACCATAAATGTAGATGTCCGATAGATATGCAACTGCAGTCCTTACATATGGGTTGTCCTGCCTCAGGCAGCCCTTCGGTCGGCCGGATTCCAAAGTCTGGGTCCGGCGTCGGTTGATGTCGCCTCTTCCCCGACGTCAGAGCGGCTGGGGTATAAAAGCATCGGCCGATGCCATCTTCTTCAGTGTTTCTTGCCCCAGATGCCAGGTGCCCTCCAAGGAAGGCTAAATTTAGTGAATGGATAAAAATTCCAGACATGCAAAACAGTAATAAACAGATACACCATAACAGATATCCCCAGCTAATATGAAAAGGGGGGAGTGGACCCTAAAAAAGAGAATTACAGAGGGGTAGGAGGGAGGGAAAACCTGACTGCAGTTGCATATCTATCGGACATCTACATTTATGGTAGGTACAAAACTGTACTATGTCCTTCAAGAATGCAACTGCAGTCCTTACATATGGGTTGAATACCATAGCCAAGCTGGGGGTGGTAGGATCTAAGATAAGGATGGTGTAGCTAAAATGCGCTGCAGGACTGCAGAAGCAAAGCCTGCTCGGGATCTGGAATATAAAGTCAGGTTGTAATGTTTGGAAAATGTATGCACGGAGCTCCATGTAGCAGCTTCTAGAATGTCCTTTGTAGCCACCCCTCTTAGAAAAGCTGTGGAGGTGGCCGTCGCTCTGGTGGAGTGTGGCCTGATATTGGCTGGCACACCTTTTCCATGGAAAGAGTAGCAGAATCTGATGCAGTTTCCAATCCATTTTGAAATTGTTTGTTTGGAAATTGCCTTTCCTTGTACTCCAGCAGCAAAAGCTACAAATAACTGGTCAGACTTTCTGTTGGCCTTTGTTCTGTCCAAGTAGTAGCGCAATTGCCTGTGTATGTCCAAAGTGTGCAGAAGCTTTTCTCCTTTATTTTGAGGATTGGGAAAGAAAGTAGGCAGGTGAATTGCTTGATTTAGAGAAACCCTGGATATCACTTTTAGCATGAATGAAGGATTGGTTCTTAAAGAGACTCTGTCCTGATGGAAAATGAGAAATGGAGGTACTGCCATGAGGGCCTGTATTTCCGAAACTCTTCTTGCTGAAGTAATTGCCAACAGGAAAACTGTTTTCCAGGAGAGAAATTGCACTTCTGCTGGCTCAAAAGGAGGAAGAGTTAATTTTTCCAAGACGAAGTTGAGGTCCCATGCAGGCACTGGTGGTTTTCTTGGAGGTTTAATATTCTTTATCCCTCTTAGAAACTGTCTTAGCAAAGGATGTGAAAACACAGGTGGATCACAGTTGTATTTTGCTGAAATTGCTGAAGCGTGTATTTTTATGGAAGAATATGAAAGGCCATTGTGAAGCATTTCTGCCAAGTATTCTAGTATCTGTGAGATGCTCATTACTGATGCATCCTGACCTTTGTTGGCATTCCAGATGTTGAATCTCTTCCATTTGGCTGAATAAGTTTTTCTGGTGGAAGGTCTGCGTGCTTCCAGTAAGATCTCTTGAACTTTTTTGGAGAGAGAGATATGGGGAGAAGTCATGGAACTCTCCAAGCTGTCAGTTGCAATGTTTGCAGGTTGGGATGAACAGTCCTGTAATTGTGCTGAGTTATAAGCAGAGGCCATTGAGGCAGGAGCCACGGCTTGGTGCGAGTTAAGCTCCTTAGTAATGGATACCAGTGCTGTCTTGGCCAGTCTGGAGCTATCAAAATGCCTTTCGGTTGTTCTGCTTTGATCTTCAGTAACACCTTGGTCATTAACGGTAGAGGTGGAAATGCATAGATTGTTAGAGAATTCCAGCTGAAGGAGAGAGCATCCATTCTCCAGGCTTGAGGATGGTGTGTCCTTGAGCAGAACTTCTTCAGATGATGATTGAGGTGTGAGGCAAATAGGTCTATGTCCGGCCTTCCCCATGCATGAGTTATTTGTGAAAAAATGTCTGGATGCAACATCCATTCGTGCGGGTCCATAATGTTTCTGCTTAGACTGTCCGCCAGAACATTGTCCTTGCCTGGGACAAACTGGGATTGCAACTGTATGTTCAGTTTCAGGGACTTTTCCCAAAGAGTCATTGTTAGTCTGCAGAGGAGGTAAGAATGGGTACCTCCTTGCTTGTTTATGTACCACATAACAGTGGTGTTGTCTGTCTTTATTAGCAGATGGCCTTGCTGAAGAAATTTTCCGAAGGCCTCGATTGCATGAATCACTGCCAACATCTCTTTTTGATTGATGTGCAGATGCAATTCTCGGGGTGTCCATTGTCCTTGAATGCATCTGCCCTCCATGTGCGCCCCCCATCCATGATCTGAGGCGTCTGATGTAATGGTTTGGCTTGCTTGAGATTTGTTGAAAGACATGCCTTTGTTTAGCTGGCTTGGCTTGTGCCCACCACAAAAATTCCTTTTGTAGACATGGAATGAGTGGAATAATTGCTTCCAAGTTGTGGCTGTGTTGAGACCATAAACTTTTTAGGTACCATTGTAGTTTTCTCATGTGTAGTCTTGCCAGTGGAATCAGAAGAATGCAAGATGCCATGAAACCCAGGGCCTGCAGGATTTTCCTTGCAGTCATCTGGGTCTGCTTTGCTAGGCTTTTGAAGTAATCTGGTAATTGTTCTTGTTTTTCTTCTGTGAGGAAAGCCATTTGTGAGTTTGTGTCCAGTTTGGCTCCTAGAAAAATTATTTGTTGGGATGGCAGTAGTCTTGATTTTTGAATGTTGACTGTGTATCCCAAAGCCTGTAGTAAGTGAATGACATAGTCCAAGTGTCTCATCAAGGCTTGCTTGCTGTCCGCTTGTATAAGGCAGTCGTCCAGGTAAGGATATATATGTATCCCCTGTAGTCTGCAATGTGCAATTACTGATGCCAGGCATTTCGTGAATACTCTGGGCGCAGTAGATAAGCCAAAAGGCATTGCTGAGAATTGATAATGCTCTGACCCTGCAAGAAATCTGAGGTATTTTCTGCAGCTGTGTCTGATTGGGACATGCAGGTATGCCTCCTTGAGGTCCAGAGTAACCAGCCAAGACCCCTTGCCCAGCATGGGAAGAATTTGCTGTAACGTCAGCATTTTGAATTTTGGCACAATGAGAAAAGTGTTTAGAGCGGACAAGTCCAGTATAGGCCTCCATTGCTTTTCTTTTCTTAGAACAAGGAACAGTCTTGAGTAGAATCCCTGGCCTTGTTCCTGAGGAGGAACCTTTTCTATTGCTTTGATTTGTAGCAGCTTTGAAACTTGTATGACTGCCTCTGCCCTTTGATTTTGTGGCAGGTTTGGCATGCCTTGTCTTGTTGGTAAGGTATGGAAGTGGAACCTGTAACCCTTGTCTATTATGTCCAAAATCCATTTGTCCTTTGTAAAAACATGCCAATTTTTTGAAAATATAGACAATTTTCTGCCTAAAGGTGCTTCTCCTTGAGCCTTGGTCGGCGGTGTCAAAGTCAAGTCACTGTGATTGTCCCTGCGGAGCAGTAGAAGTTCCTGCTCCACTTCTCTGATTAGATGGTTGCCATTGGCGGCCCCTGTAGGAACCTCGGTATTGCCTCTACCTCGAGCACGCCTGTTTTTTCCCCTTTGGAACTTGTCAGTGTCTGGAAAGGACCAATTCTTCGAAGGCCAATTCCTACTGAACCTTGGTGGCTGAACCTGGAGGAAATCTTTGACTGTTTGTACTGATTTAGCCTTTTCCTCAATTGATTTCAACACACCCTGTGCATTAGCACCAAATAGCTTGTCTTTTTCCAGAGGTGCATCTAGAAGCTTTACTTTAAACATGATCTGGTAATGTCTGTTCTTTCAACTAAGCATGTCTACGTATGACGGCCCCTGTCATAGCTGCCCTACATGAAGCTTCCAATGCATCATAACCACACTGAAGAAAATGATTGCTAACCTGCTGAGAATTATGAACCAAATCCTGCAAGGCCTTTCTATCTAAAGGCTCAGGAGAGGCTAACTTTTTCTGCAAATCATCCATCAAGAAATCCTGATACTGAAACATATGGAAAAGGCAGTTAAGTGCCCTCATGGCAAGGGTGGATGAGGTATAAACTTTTTTACCCCATCTCTCCAGGGACCTAGATTCCCTGTCTGCGGGCAAAGGATTTTTGGCTGTGGAAGTGGCCACTCCTTTGGGACCCTGAGAAATAGTTTCTAGATCAACAGAGTGGGCCTTAAAGAGATGTTTATGAGTTTCAGGAACCCTGTAATATCTGTCTGGCTTGACAGGAGCAGGAGGGAGAGAATCAGGAGAAGTACTGGAGTCTGCAAACACATCATCCAATACATCTAACACTGGGGGTATAGCTAAAGGCCTGTGCTGGGGTAACTTAAGGAAGGTCCGAAGCCTTTTCCTGGAGACGGAGAATCCTGGCCCTGCCACTGAAAATGCTCTCTCATGGAATGGAGAATTTCCCCAAAAGAAATATCCTCAGGAGGAGAGGCAGAGGGAATGGATTCATCAGCATCAGAATCCTCGTAGGCCGGGAAGGATTCTTCCTGGGAGTCTGAAAGGCCTGACTCACCAGAGGCTTCATCTGAGGAAAGGGTTTCTGTCTGCTCAACCCTAGGCCTTTTGCTTGAAGGCGGCTGAGAACCTCTGTCTGGATGAGCCTGAGAGCCCTTGATTAAAGAAATTAGATCTGCAGCTAAAGTCATGATCTGTTTATCAGAAGTGGGACCCTGTGAAAAAGATTTAGGAGGGTGAGACTTAGCCTGGCTGGCAGTCTTAGCACGTGTGTAGGCCTTGATAGACATAGACATAGACACAGGAGGCCTAGCTGCCCCACATGCTGGAGTAACTTTGTCCACCGGTATGGTGTCAGGCAAATCTTGGACTTCGGTTTCAGGAGGAAAATCAACAACCGGCACCGGAGGAAAATCAACAACCGGCACCGGGGTAGCCTCCGGGACCGAAGTCTGCCGGTGTCGTCGGCCTGGAGTGGTAGAATTACCGCCTCCGAAGAGACCGATGCACTCGCTGTAGGCTTTAGCGTGGTGTCGGTGGAAGTCGCAGGCCGCGAATGTCGGTCCCGGTCCTTCCGTTTTTTGGAAATATGTGCTGTCGGTTGTTCCGACGGCATGATATAGGAGTAATTTTCCCCAAAAAAGTCTTCAGCAAATTCTGCCCGGCACCTAAGTGTGCGCTTATTAAAGCAAGCACAGGCAGCACAGGCCGAGACGTCGTGGTCTGGGCCGAGGCAGGGAAGGCAGTAAGAATGGAAGTCCTTATGAGGTATTTGTTTACCACAAGACAAGCAATTATTAACTTTTTCAGCTTTGTCTGACATCGGCTGAGGCAAGAAAAGGTTCCCCAACGGGGTACTTAGCTTTTTGATGACTTCGGATCTGAAAACACAGGAGCTGGCCAACTGGCACTTGCGAACTGCTTCTGCTTCGTGCACTGCGCGGCAAGAAAGACTGAAGAAGATGGCGTCGGCCGATGCTTTTATACCCCAGCCGCTCTAACGTCGGGGAAGAGGCGACATCAGCTGACGCCGGACCCAGACTTTGGAATCCGGCCGACCGAAGGGCTGCCTGAAGCAGGACAACCCATATGTAAGGACTGCAGTTGCATTCTTGAAGGACATCAAAGTAAATTCCCACGGAGGGATAGGATCCTATACTGGGGGGGGGGGGGAGGTCTAAGAAAAAAAGCACCTTTAAGAATGGTCTTGCACAGTTTAGAGGAAGCCAAAGAAAACATATTAATCCCCACGTGAAAATTAGATATGGCTGCCAGCCGAACCTTAACCATAGAACAACTGGCACCCGGTTGAAAAATGCTAGCTAGAAAATCTAGAACTGCCGACAGAGGTGCCGTAAAAGGATCCAAGAACCGCTGAGTGGCCCATACAGAAAAACGTTTCCATTTACTACAATAAACTTTCCTGGTAAAAGATTTGTGCGCCTCTACCAGGATGGACTTAACAGGGGATGACAAACCGGGAGTCCTAATAATCATAGGAACCAGAGCAGCCAAGCCATGAGCTTCAGACTGTCCAGATCTGGGTGTGGAATTCCTGAAGGATGTGAGATAAGATCTGGAACTGGATCCATAGTCCATGGTGGAACAACTAGATGGTAAGGGAAACCAAACCTGTAGAGGCCAGAATGGGCCAATGAGGATCACAGTGCTCTCCAGCCTTCGAGTTTTCTGCAGAAACTTCGACATGAGGGGAAGAGGAGGATATGCATAAAGAAGGCCAGGAGGCCAAGAATGAATCAGAGCGTCTCTGAGGTTTTCCCCCAGTGGGGGATTTTAGAGCTAAAAACATGCTGTATTTCGCACTGGAAGGAGATGTGAAGAGACCGCAGTAAGGCCGACCCCACTCTTGGAAGAGCTGTTCTGCTATTGAAGGATTCAGAAACCACTCGTAAGGCATCAGGATAGATCTGCTGAGCCTGTCTGCTAGAATGTTGGACCGTCCCAGAATGTGCATTGCCACCAGATATGTCTCGGAAGGGGACCATGTGCCTTGCACTGGCCCCCACCCCAGTAGGAAGCCGTGCGTGGTCACTGTGGTCTTGGGCAAGGCAGGTTGAAATGGGCGCCACTTCAGTAGATCTGGAGACTGAATCCACCACCAAAGGGAATCTCTGCATGCTTTCGAGATTCTCACTGGAAAGGACAAAGGGAGGTCTAATAGGGACCACTGAACCGCTAGTGTTTACTATAGTACTCTCATATGGAGACGTGCTATAGGAAGAAGAGTGATCGTGGATGCCATAGAACCTAATGCCATCAACACTGCTTCAGCTGACGGAGACTGAGTCTAAAGAATGTGTAGGACATGTAACCTCAGATTGCGTAACCTTGTCTGACGTGAGGAAAGCCCTCCTTTGTATTGTGTCCAGCCGTGCCCCGATGAAGTCCAACAACTGAACCAGGAGTAAGGCAGACTTGTTCATACTGATTGTGATGCCCAACCTGTTGGCTAGCCAAAGAAAGGAGTCCCTGGCTTGACAAAGTAGATGCTCGGAAGGGGCAGTAAAGAGTCAATCGTCCTAGTACAGAAAGACCTGAATGACCTGAAGTCTCAGGTGAGCCGCTACTACCGCCATTACTATGGTGAACATCCAGGGGCCTGTGGTGAGACCAAAGGGAAGGGCTCAAAAGTGGTAATGATTGGCTCCCAGAAGGAAGCAAAGGAACCTCCGGGAGCGCCTGTCCATCTTGATGTGATAGTACGCATTCTGGAGATCGATCGAGCACATCCAGTCTCTGGCCTACAAATAGGGCAGAATAGAATGAATCGTGACCATCTGGAATTTTGTTTTGGTTACAGACAAGTTCAATTGGGACAGATCCAAAACTGGTCTGAGGTCCCCCATCTTCTTTGGCACTAAAAAGAACCTGGAATAATCCACAAATATGGATTGGTCTGAGGGGACCAGTTGGATGACTCGCTTACGTAGCAGTGATTCTATTGGTACTGCTGCCTCCTCCTTCTGCATGGGTGGAACGTCAAGGGGCTTTGTTAGATGGAGAAAGTTCTTTGAAAGGTATAAAATATCCTCTGGATATGATTCGCAACACCCACTGATCTGTTGCGATGGATTCCCAAGCTAGTGGGTGTAGTGGTAAACGGCCCCCGACTGCCTCCAGAGATGGACCGTCGGGCAACCCCTCAGGGCTGCTGCCCGGGTTTCTCCAAGAAAGGTTCTTGGGACCCAAAGTTCTTAGGACCCCCTATGCCACTAGGACGGCATCTGTCAAATCCCTGTTTGCCTCTGGGGGACGGCGAGTCCTGAGCATCCTGGGAAAACACCTAAGACTTGCAGAACCACATCTTTTTTTAGCCTCACTGGTTCCTGGAAAAGGACCTTTGAGGCACAGAGAAGCGGATCCCGATGGCAGAAAATGTCTTTCCGTCCTTCTCGCTCTGGTCCAAGGTCTCTCTTACTGTCTTCCTGAAAAGAGAAGAACCATCAGAAGGCGCGTTGGTAAAAGACGCCTTGAAGGGCTCGGAGAATTGACATAAGCGGAGTCAGGCCTTGAAGGGCTCTGAGAACTGACATAAGCAGAGCCAGGCGTGATGCCTGTCCCCACCGCCAGTGTGGCTCCCTCCATGGCGTGGGAGAGCAAATGCATGGAAGTGTTTGCTACAGCTTTAAGGGTGGCCATTTGTGCATTGAAAGTCTTCCTGTCGTCTGCCAACATGGACCTTGGGGTAGACTCCGTGATTTCTCTGACTAGATCTCTCTGGAGTCGGATAATGTGCACCAAATAGTTCAGCGCTCTCACAGAGAAGGTCGCTGAAGCATAAGCTCACTTCTCAAAATGATCCAATGTCCTTGACTCTTGGTCAGGGGGGATGGACTGTGGAGCTCTCCTGTGTGATCTCCTTTTTGGTGGCCACCGTCACCATCATAGCATCTACAGGGGACCCTTTGTGTCAGTGCAACTTGTCTGCGGGGGGACTTAAAACCATGTGCGCACGCTTTGGTATTGGCGCTACGGTGTCCAGCTTCCTCCAAGCCCTAGATGTTATTAACTCCACAAGTGGATCAGCCTGAGGGGACACCCAGGAGGTAGATGGGCCCGGGCCGAATGCCTTCAGAAACACGGACTCGTCGGAGGTCAGTTTTGGGGCAGACCACGCCCGCCTTTGGTGAAGGATCTCCATAATGTCTCCAAAGGAGACATCCTTGGGGGGGGTGACCTTGTGGAACTTTCCCCTTCATCCAGGTCCATGTCCTCAGTGAGGGACTCTGGTGGAGAGTGTCCTCAGTGAGGGACTCTGGTGGAGAGTACAAGTGCCTCCTTTTACATGTATGCTTGCGGGGGGGCTCCTCAGGAGGGACTGTTTGGGGAGGTCTCACAAACGGGTTGTTTCGACAGCAGAACTTCCCGGGGCACTACGGCTATGGGCTGTACCTGAGAGGGCAAGATGGTCGGAACCGCACCCAAGGCCAAGATGAGTGGTCAGAGGCCTCGAACCTGTGAGAACTCTCTCCACCACATCGAATGCTGATGGGGAACAGGCCTCTTGGGTTGACCTAGCGGAAGCCGCTCCCTCATGAACCAACCGGGGAGCCGGAGGGAGCCGAGACGCTGAGGGAAATCCTTCTCTCCCACAGGCTCGGAGCAGAGAGCACTCCCTCTGATCCAACCCCGAAACTACGGCTCCAAGAGCTCGGATCTGATCCAGTCGGATCCGACAAACTCAAGGCACTGGCTGGCGTCAAGGTACAGGGTACCATCGGCGCCGACCTCTCGACTCCAATCGTCCTCGGATCCAACAACTCCAAAACAGCAGGTCAGATCGGAGAAAGAGTGATGGGTCTAAACAATGGCTGGAAGGTGCCCGCTTCAGTGGGAGAAGGCCTTGGCAAGACCCCCATCTGGATTTGAGTGTGGATAAACCTCCACATCGCTTCGGACAAGCTATGAATGGAGCGGGTGTACACCAGTGAAGTAGGTCAGGAAAGCCGGTAGGGGGAAAGCCTAGGGGGTGATCATCTAACCCGTACCTCGGGCTCAGGTGAAAAACTGAGAGACCTGATCCGAGGTGTCACTGGCCTAGAAACAAGTTTAACCTTCGCCAGATGGCCGGCCTCTGAAAAACAGTCATGGGATCGTTTGCAAGGCTGGGCCTTCTTGCCTTTATCCCCTTCCCCAGACCTCTTGGTGGGAGGGTGAGTCCTAGAGGCTGTGGAAGGGGAAGACAAAGCAGCAGCTGCTGCTTTAGCAGGAGAGGATGGGACCTCGGTCCCAGCAGAAGAGGGCAACAAGCCCTTCACAATCAGTTTGGCCCACCTGTCCATAAGCACCCTGGGATTGAACCCAGCGCAAATAGGACAGGGGGACTGGAGATGTGCCACCCCCAAACAAACCACACACAGAATATGGCCATCCGCCTGAGAAAGCTTATGGCCACACTCTGTGCACCGTTTGGGGCGTCAGCCATGCCTTAGGTGGCCCAAACACCCACACCCACATACCACACACACACACACACACACACACACACACACACACACACACATGGAAAGGAAAGAGGGGAGGAAGACAGAAAGCCTACTACTTTTTTTTTAAACTATGGAGAACCCCGCGAAGGTATAGAAAGGGGAGAGAAAGGATAGAAAGGTTAAGGAAAAAGTTTTACGATTTACCGTAGAAAACAAACACCCTAATGCTCTGGATCTCGGATCACGCTGCTTCCTCTCAGCCGGCAAGCAAGATCTGAAGGGAAAAGGGAAACAGGGAGACATTTGGGTAAGGGGGAGGTCCTTGGAGCTTAGAGCCATAGCTGGAAAATGCAGCTGTGTTGGATCTGAAGCCGATCCGAAGCCCCACAGATTGAAGAGCAAATGAAGTAAACTGCTTCAGATCCAGTGAACAACTAGTCCTGAATGGGTGCTGGCTATGTTTTTGGGACCAACTAGGAAATTATTTTCTATTAGCTAATACAGGAATTTCTAGTAGCAGGCTTTTTCTTGTCTCCATTGGTACCTGCTGCACATCCTCAGTAAACAGGTGCCTAAAAGGAATTAAGACTACCATCCAGGCAGTCAACTGAAGATCACTGAAGAATACTGATAGAGGGATGTATGGAAACACTTCTCTTCTTATGTGAGTACATTCCGTTTGTGAGAAAGCTTGTGGTAACTACCCCTGGCCATTTCCAAAAGAAGAAAAAAACATGGTTGCCTGAGCTAGAAGGGATTCACCACAATTATCTTGATGGATTCCCCTTGAATCTTCAGAAGTACCCTGGATATTAGTGAAAAGGGTAGTAAAGTAAATTTCTGGCCAAAGGAAAGAAAAGGCATCTTTGTTCCAGGCCTTCTAGCATGGAGTCCTGGAACAGAATCTTGCCAGGTGATTGTGCAGGTGATTCTGCACACAGGTCTGCTTAAGGAACTCACCACAGATGTATCAAATCTTGGAAGATCCTCTAATACAGTTTCTATTCATGAGGATTTGCTCTGGTCCTACTCAGTTTGTCTGCCATATAATTTTGCTCTAACAGACTGTAGGATACATATAGAGTGACAATGTGCTGTGAAGCTATATTCCAAGCTATCATGGCTAGTCTGCCAAGGGGGGTACATTATGGTTCCCTCTTGCCTTTTGATAGATCACAAGACTGTGGTATTGTCTGCAGCCACCTGAAAAGGTCCAGGGGACCAAAGATGGTTCACAGAGTTGAGTGCTTTGATAAGAGCAAGCATCTCCTTGATATTTATGCACCTCTATCTGTACTTGGTATCCCATATCCCCTTCACTTTTATCCCTCCTAAAACTGCTCCCCATGCAACTGCATTGGAGCAGGGAGGGAGAAGTGGAGATCTGGAGTTAAGAATATCTGTTGTCGCCATAATGCTGGGGTTTGTCAGACGAGAAATCGTTTTGTGGAGACAACAGATATCCTTAAATCCAGGTCTCCCCCTTCTCCCTTCCTGCTGTACTTACCATAAACCCTAGTACTAGCATCTGAAAACAAAGGATGTTGATGCTGGGACAAGAGAGATATACTACTGCATCTTTCTCACATGGAGTTTTGCCAAGGGTATCATGAGAATCATAGATGCCAAGAGACTCAAAAGTCCAGCTGTAAAATATCTATTTTTTTTTCCTGGGGAAGAAAAGCTCTTCAAACTGAAGTGTCTAGTTTGCATCCCAAGAACACAATTCTGTGTGAAGGAGTAAAAAAAAAAGACTTCTGAATATTCTCTTGGCATCCCAGTTTGTCTAAGAGATCTCTCTTCCACGACAGAGATTCCTAACACTATGGCAATGACTCTGAAAAGATAAGCAAGTCATCTAAATATGGAAAAATGTGGATACACTGTAGCCTGCAGTGAGATATAGCCAAAGCTGGACATTGTGTGAACACTCTTGGTAAAGTGGATAGTCCAAAGGGTAAGGCAGAGAGCTGATAATAGGTTCATAGGTTCATAGGTTTATACTAGGCTATCTGCCCTAAGGCATTTATAAGCCTAGCCCAAATTTTTGTGGCTTACGCCACCACTTATATGAAAAAATACTGTGCCATTTAGTTTGTTGTGCCTCTGTCCAGCAGTGACACAGATATGATTCCCGGGGTAAACCTACGATCTCCCATCCACAGGTCTAGATTTCTCTTGAACAGAGTCAGCGAGGTGCTCTGCCTCACATGGACCGGGATTTTATTCCACAGCATAGGGAGTCTCTGAGTGATAAATCTATCCCTCCAGCACGTCCTATTTATATCCGTGCTAAGGTTTAAGTCGCTTGCTCTAGTGGTTTTGGTGGATTTGGATTTTTTGAGGTGGAGCATGTCCATTAATTCCGGGTTGGACATGGCCTTGTATGTCAGGCACATGTCACCTCTGAGCAGACGGTATGCGACTGAATAGAGCTGGAGTTTCTTCAATCTGGCAGCATATGACAGATTTTGGAGTCCCTTTATCCTTTTGGTGAGGAACTTTGGGGTCTCTCCAATTGCTGCAGATGTCGGGTGAGATACATCCCGAATGGGGCATTGTACTCGATCATTGGTCTGATAAGTGAAGAGTACAGGGAACAATGACCTCACTAGATCTGGATGTGAATCCTTCATGATCAGGTGGGCAATGTAGAAGGTCTTTCTAACCACTTTAGCAATGTGAGTGTCAAAAGAAAGGCCACTGTCAACCTGGGTCCCCAGGTCCCTGATAACCTCTTCTGTGCTTAGTGGATTGCCACCTATATGGTAGCTTGGGGTTACCTTGTTTTTCCCGAAGGGTATGATTATACATTTTTGGCGTTTAACTTCAGGCCATGGCTCTGGCACCAGCTATCTGTTTCCGTGAGTCCCTTCTGAAGGATATCCGTGTCCGATGCACTTTCCACTATGGCCCAGTTTGCAGTCGCCTGCAAACTTTGTCAGCCAAAGTCCTCCCATGTTGGCCTGTACTTCTGAGAAGTAGATGCCAAACAATAGGGGCCAAGGACCGAGCCCTGTGGGACACCACTTGTGACCGGCTTGGAGTCTGACACAGCGCCAGCAACTCTAACCCTGTGGGTTCTGTCCTTAAGCCAGTTTGCAACCCATCTTGTGACATATGGGTTTACATTTAAGCTGGTAAGTTTTTCTACAATACCCGAGTGGGGTATTGTGTCAAAAGCCTTTGCAAGGTCAAGGTAGGCTGTATGGACTGCCTTTCCCTCATCAATGGCCTTGGTGACTGTTTCGAAGAAGTCGACCAAGTTCAAAAGGCATGATCTTCCCTTGACAAAGCCAAACTGGGTCGGGTCCAATGTCTGCAAGTCCCCTATATCTTTGTTTATGAGCTCCATTATGATCCTCTCCATAGCTTTGCAGACTAGACTTGTTAAGCTTATGGGGCGGTAATTACCAGGGTCCGTAGAGGCGCCGCCTTTGTGGAGTGATCCACATACATAAAACTGTAAAAATACATCTAAAGTCTGGATGAATATGGATGTGATAAGCATCTTTTAAGTCTAATGTTACCAGAAACCTGAAAAAGGAAGAGGAGTAACAGGTTGAATCTGGGCACTATCACAAACAGGTTTAGGAAAGAAAAATTCAGAACTGGTCTCCAAGCATTTTCTTTCTTTGGCACTAGGAACATCCTTGAATAAAACCCTTCCTGACCTGGGAATGAGGAACTGATTCTATCACTCCCTGGGACAGCATGTGAGGAAGAACAGGTGGAAACAAAACAGTCTGATCTGTAGGCTGAGGAATGTCCCCTACAATAACCCCCACAATGCCATTGATAACCCTGATGAATGATTTTCAGATCCCATTTGTTTGAAACATTCTGTTGCCAAACATTTAAGTGGAGATTCAGACTTCCTGCAAGAAAAAATAAGGGGCCAGGGTGGGAGTGGTTCACAAGGTCTTCTGAACAGTCATTCAGACCTGCTGGACTGTCCTTGGTTTTGGGAGGTTTGAGACTTCTTTTTGGAACTGCCCTGCTATTTCTTCTTAAACATCTGCTTACCTGAATTTTGCTGAGACTGTTTATTCTGTTTTTTGCCAAAATTGGATGATGAGATGAAAAAAAAAATCTCATGGACAATTTGGAAAACAATGGCTAAAAAAACTTAATAGATTCCCTGGATCAGCTTGCCCCTTTCATCGCACATTTTGGTTACCTCTGCAGCAAAGAGGCCAAATATTATATCTCTATCCAAGGGAAAATAAAAAAAATCTAATTTTCATCATCATTTGGGAGGTTCTGAGAATACAGCCAAGCAAAACTCCTCAAACAGCACCAGTGACCATATACACACACTGCAAACAATGAGTAGTGAGTGACCTGTGCAATAGAAGAAACTAAGTTATGTAAAGCAGATTTTTTCTTCACAAGAAGAAACTGCATATAAAACATTCCTCACACTTTCACAATTTGACAGGGGGAAAAAAATGTTAGGTACTCACCATAACATTAAACCTGTGTTGTCCATTTTCATTCTTCCTCAACTGATGGGCCTCGGATCTGACTTGGATGCTTCTACCGGATTCTTGGATCCAAACTCTCGAGCTCCTCCCTCCAACTATAATGCTATGCCTTGCCTAATATACTTCAGATTGAGTTTGCTGCCCATAGGAGACAGTGTACAATATTTTAACAGGATTCGAAAAGGTCCAGAAATAGGAAAAAGCAGATGGAGCCTAAACAAGGAACAACAGTTCCCAAACTAAAACTCTTAGGCCTATCCAGGAGAAAAACGAACGGGGTTAGGAGGGTGGGAAGTTGAAGAAGAATGAAAAAGGACAACACAGATGTAACATTATGCTGAGTACATAACTTTTATCTGATGTTGTCATTTTCATTCATTCCTCTACGAATGGGACAGAGTCCACAGCTAGATGAACCTTTGGTGGTCTTCATGGAAGGATATTCTAGAGTACTGCAGAGCCAAAGGCAGCTCTGTTCCTAGAAACCAAATCTATTTTGTTGTTGTTGTTGTTTGTCTTTTCAGTTTTTTCCGGTCCGCTAATGATTGGCAGTAGATTTTTTTATGGTGCCCAGTTGCCAGTCTGATGCCCAACCTTCAGCGAAGGCACACCCATTCACGCATGATTTTGGAGGCCACTCGACTGTGGGGAGGACATGCAGACTTCACACAGAAAGCACTCCAGCCGAGAATTGAACAGAAGAACCTCTTGCGGTGAGGCAACAATGCTACTGCTGTACCACCGCGGCATATGAGCAATAAATGTATGAGCATTGGACCAAATGGTAGCTGCACAAATGTCATCTATGAAAGCCCTTGACCAAAAAACTGAGGAGACAGCCATAGACCTCATGGAGTAAGGGAAGCTTAGGGAAAGATAATCCTCTTTTACTATAGACAAAGGAGATACAATCAGTTAACCATTTGGCCAATGTAATTTTAGAAACTGACTTGCCCACTCTATTAGGAGAGAAGGACATAAACAACTGGTCAGTCTTCTGAAAATCTTTGGTGTTGTGGAGATAAAATCAAAGTTGTCTACGCACATCCAAAATACGGAACATGTATGAGAAAATTGGAAAGAAAACTGAGAGATTAATGTCCTGGCTAATATAAGACTCAGAAGCTACCTTAGGCGGAGATAAAATCAAAGTTGTCTACGCACATCCAAAATACGGAACATGTATGAGAAAATTGGAAAGAAAACTGAGAGATTAATGTCCTGGCTAATATAAGACTCAGAAGCTACCTTAGGCAAAAAAAATGTTGGTCGACAAGGACACCCTGTCTTTGCAGAAAACGAGGTAAGGAGATTTGGAAGACAGAACCTGGAGTTTGGACACTCATCTAGCTGATGTGATAGCAACTAGAAAAATGTTTTTTCAAGACAAAAATTTTAGATCTCAGCTGGCTGAGAGTTCAAAGGGGCTGGGTCAGAGCTTGAAGCAAAGCAGTTAAAGCCCAAGGATGAGTAGGATCCTTCAGTGGAAGTTTGAGTACAATAGCTCGTTTGAGAAAGACTTTACATAATTTAGAAGAAGCTAAGGTACAATTATTTTCACCTAGATGGAAATTTGAAATGGCAGCCAAGTGGGCTTTAATAGTAGGAAAACTAGCCCCTTCACTGAAAATTCAAGTTAAAAAAAATCAAGTACAGCTTGTACAGAGGCAGAAAGGGGGTCCAGATATATGTTAAGGACTCATAATACAATTTATTCCATTTACTTTTGTAAATCTTTCTAGTATAAGCTTTTTGAGAAGATAAAATATGAAGAACTAGGGAGGAGAGCCTGGGCTGTCTAGTAATCAGTGGAATTGGAAAAACCATGCGGTCAGTTTGAGGCCTGTTATGTCCATATGAGTCATACCTTTTGGGTGAGACAGGCGGTCTGGATTGGAATCCTGTATCCAGGGCTAATGTAGAAGGTGAGGTCAGAGGAAGGGGGGAACCAAATCTGATGATGCCAAAAGGGTGCAATGAGGATAACTGTGCTCTTCAACCAGTATGCTTTCTGTAGAAATTTGGGGATGACGGGTAATGGTGGGTAAACATAATGAAGACCAGAGGGCCAGTCATGGAATACAGTATCTCTTGGTAACTCCTACATTGGAGGGATCATGGCAAAGAACCTGCTTCACTTGCTGTCGAGCGCAGAAGCAAATAGGCTGCAGCATGGCTGGCCACGCTGACAGAAAATTCTCTCCGCCACTTTAAGATTGACAGTCCACTTGTGAAGCATCAGAATGGACCTACTTGGGGGCGTGGCCAAAGATGAACACGGGATAGCAGCAGATTTCTTCAGCTCCACCAATTTCATTACACTGACAGGAATTAATTACTTAAAAAAATAATTTTTGAAGTAATTTTCTTTCTAAATACGTTTGTTTTATATAGTTCTTGAACTATATCTAAAAAAGAAAGGAAATCTTAACAATATTCCTGTCAGAAATCACTGTGGAAATTTTCCTGTCAGTTTATCAGTCTGAAATGAGTTCCAGTAAGACAAATTCTCAAGACTCCAGCATCAAGAAAGAACTTCAGTCTCTGATAATTATAATCCAGCAACTTACTGATAAAATGGATACTAAAATAGACACCTTCATAGAAAAAACTACAAAACAAATAGATCTGTTACATACAGACCTGCAACAACAGAAGATCCAGATGACAGGCATAGAAGAAACTGTGAATGACATGGAAAATAGAATCCAAGAAGAGGAAATCAACATTGAGTTTCTGCTGAAACAAAATACACATTTACAAACAAAGCTGGATGACCTGGAAAATAGATCTAGGCGCAATAAAGTACAGTTTTGTACCTACCATAAATGTAGATGTTCGAGGATCCACATTGCTGCAGTCCTAACTATCGGGGTAGTCCGCTGTCCAGTCGGCCCGAATACCAAAGTATATGGCTGACGTCGGTCAGGGCGCATTAGACTGACGTCAGTACGTCAGGGTACTAATGCGCATGACCGACGTCATATCCTCAGTCTTTTCTTGCCCCAGATGTCAGAAGACCCTAAAAAAGACAAGGCCCTATATACCTGCACCAAAAATATGTACAATATATACAAAATTATTAGCATATAACCTCACCTACACAACCACCCCTAAACACAGAGGGGAAGGAGGGAGGGTAAATTGGACTGCAGCAATGTGGATCCTCGAACATCTACATTTATGGTAGGTACAAAACTGTACTATGTTCTTCATTCCACATTGCTGCAGTCCTAACTATTGGGTAGAATCCCAAAGCAGAGGTAAGGGAGGCTGGCAAATCATAAAGAAGCAGGAGCTGACAACATGCCTTGCAAAATAGCTGTGGCAAAACCAGCCCTAGACTTAGAGTAGAGAGGAAGGTGATAATGCTTAGAGAAAGTATGCACTGAACTCCAAGTAGCTGCCTCCAAAATATCCTTAGTTGCCACCCCCCTTAGAAATGCAGTTGAAGTGGCAGTAGCCCTAGTGGAATGAGGCCTAATCCCAGCTGGAATCTCCTTGCCATGATGGGAATAACAAAATGCAATGCAAAACCCAATCCACCTAGAAATAGTTTGTTTTGACACAGGCTTGCCCTGCGAACTCAAAGCAAAAGAAACAAACAACTGCTGGGACTGCCTAAAATCCTTAGTCCTGCTTAAATAATAACGCAATTGCCTGTGTACATCTAAAGTGTGCAAAATCTTTTCCCCTTTATTTTGAGGATCTGCATAAAAAGTAGGCAAATGAATAGTTTGGTTTAAAGCCACACTAGAAACCACTTTAGGCATAAAGGAAGGATTAGTACGTAATGATACCCTATCCTTATGGAAAATCAAAAAGGGCTCTACTGCCATAAGGGCCTGCAACTCAGACACCCTTCTTGCAGAAGTAATAGCCAACAGAAAAGCAGTCTTCCATGACAAGTATTTCAATTCAGCAGTAGCCGGAGGCTCAAAAGGTTGTAGAGTAAGTTTTTCCAACACAAAATTGAGATCCCAAGCAGGAGTAGGAGCTTTACGTGGGGGTCTTATATTCTTTGCCCCTCTAAGAAACTGCTTGAACAAAGGATGCGAAAACAATGGTGGGTCACAATCATAGTGAGCTGAAATTGCTGCAGCATGAATCTTAATGGAAGAGAAGGACAAACCTTTGTCCAATAACTCAGTAAGATATTGAAGAGCCACACTCAAATTAGGCTCAGAAATCTCCAAATTCTTTGCTGTACTCCAAAATAAAAATCTCTTCCATTTTTCTGCGTACACTTTCCTTGTACTAGGCCTTCTAGCTTCCATAATCACATTTAAAACTTGTTTAGGAAGCTGAGACCTGCTGTGTTTCAACACAGAATATGCCAGGCTGTTAGATGAAGAGAGTGAAGCTTGACATTGAGCAGATGACCGTCCTTCTGAGATAACAGATGTGGAATCAAAGGTAAGGGCCATGGAGGCTTCCTTACCAGACTCCTCAGTAGTGGGTACCAGTGTTGCCGAGGCCAATCTGGAGCTATTAAAATCATCCTTGGCTTGTCTTGTCTGACCTTTAAGAGCACCTTTGGAAGAAGAGGCAGAGGTGGAAAGGCATACACATGAAGATTTTTCCAACTGAAAGAAAGAGCATCCACTTTCCAAGCTGTGTGATGAAACCCCTTTGTGCAAAACTTTGGCAGCTGGTGGTTTAGTGGAGAAGCGAACAGATCTATGTCTGGAGTTCCCCATGACACTGTCAATTTCTGAAATACATGAAGATCCAGTTTCCACTCGTGGGGATCCATGATTTGTCTGCTTAACCCATCTGCTAAGGAGTTCTGTGCTCCCGGCAGAAACCTTGCCTGAAGAGTTAGTTGCAAGCTGAGCGCAGTCTCCCATAAAATCATTACTTGCCTGCATAGAGGATAAGAATGTGTTCCCCCTTGTTTGTTGATGTACCACATGACAGTTGTGTTGTCTGTTAGAATCAACACCTGCCCTGGAAGAAGTAACTCCTTGAAAGCCATTAATGCAAACTGGACTGCTAACATCTCCTTCATGTTGATATGTAGATGCTGTAGTCTGGCAGGCCACTTGTCTTGTATCCACTTTCCATTTAGATGAGCTCCCAAGCAATGTCCGAGGCATCTGTCGTTAAAATCTGACTCGCCTCTGGCCGGGTCACAGAGAGTCCCTTGTTTAGGTGACATTCCTGAGCCCACCACAAAAATTCTTTTGAAGGCAAGGTATTATTTGAATGACAGTGTCCAAATCCTGGCAGTGCTGTGTCCATACATTTTGAGATACCATTGCAGCTTCCTCATATGCAGTTTGGCATTGGGAAGCACCAGAATACAAGATGCCATGAACCCTAATGCTTGAAGGACTGTCCTTGCAGTCAGCACGGACTGATGAGATAGTTGATGGAAGTAAAGGGATAGACTCTTTTGTTTGTCCGGGGTTAAAAAGGCCATCTGGGCTGCTGTATTCAGTCTCACACCCAGAAAGCACATGTCTTGAGAGGGTACTAGACTGGACTTTATTTCGTTCACAGAATACCCTAGGCATCTTAGCACTGCTATAACATATTCCAGATGCTGTAGAAGGTCTTTCTTTTCTTGAGCCAGAATCAGGCAGTCGTCCAAGTAAGGATAGATTTGAATTCCTTTTAGCCTGAAGTAAGCTATCACTGGAGCCAGAACCTTTGTGAATACTCTGGGCAGTAGATAAGCCAAA
Source organism: Protopterus annectens (assembly GCF_019279795.1). NCBI lineage: Eukaryota > Metazoa > Chordata > Ceratodontiformes > Protopteridae > Protopterus > Protopterus annectens. The sequence goes on from NC_056734.1 coordinate 70,345,164, forward strand.
GGGCAATGCAGAGAACTGATAATGAGAATTTCCAGCTCGAAAACGCAGATACTTCCTGCAACTCAGTCTTATAGGCACATGAAGGTAAGCTTCTTTGAGATCTAAAGTTACCATCCAGTGATCTTTGCCCAGCAGAGGTAAAAGCTGTTGTAACGTCAACATCTTGAACTTGGGAATGTCCAGATAAGTGTTGAGGATAGATAAATCCAAAATTGGTCTCCACGTGTTCCCTTTCTTTGGTACTAGGAACAGGCGAGAATAAAATCCTAGGCCCCTTTCTGATACAGGGACTGGCTGAATGGCCCCTATTTGGAGTAACAGAGAAATTTGCTTGTGAGCCTCTTTCCTTTGTGGAGGAGGAACGTCTGGCATGCCTTTGAAAGGGGCAATGTATGGAAATAAAACCTGTAACCGTGGTGAATGATATCCAACACCCATTTGTCTTGAGTAATTAAATCCCAATTTTCTTTGAAAAGAGACAGTCTTCCTCCCAAAGGAGCTGCCAGACGAGAATCTACTGGCAGCTGAAAAGGCAGGTCATTGGGTCTGTTTACGAAAGGACTGACCCCTGCCCTCACCAGAAGTCGGAGCAGGTGAACTCCCTGTTCTAGGCCTAAAAGAACCTTGAGCTCTGCCCCTACCACGTCTAGACCTACCCCTAGACTGGGAATCATAAGCAGGATAAGTCCATCCCTTAGTAGGCCAATTTCTACTAAACTTCGAGGCTGCACCTGCAAAAATCTTTAACAGTTTGCATAGACTTAGCTTTGTCCTCCATTTTCTTTAAAACTGCTTCCACAGGCGAACCAAACAACACATCAGACTGTAAAGGAGCATCCAAAATCCTTGTCTTAACATGCTCAGCTAAATTCTGATCCCTCAACCAGGCATGCCTGCGAAGAACAGAACTAGTGGCAGCCACCCTCGAGGAGGCCTGTACAGCATCAAAACCACATTGCAAAGAATGCTTACCCACTTGTTCAGACACATGAACTAAATCCAGCAACTCTTTACACTCAATACCTTCCGCCAAAGCATCCACCTTAGATTTCAATTGTGAAAGGAGATAATTTTGATATTTTAGCATGTGAAACTGACAATTCAACGCCCTCATGGCTAAAGTGGAAGAAGTATACACTTTCTTACCCCATCTATCCAAAGCCCTTGCCTCTATCAGTGGGAACAGGGTTTTTAACAACAGAGGCCTTAACACCTTTAGGTCCCTGAGAAACAGTTTCCGGGTCTGCCCTAGGACTCTTAAAAAGATACTTATGAGCTTCAGGCACCCTATAGTACCTATCAGGTTTAACAGGAGCAGGAGGCAAAGAATCAGGGTTCAGGGAAGCCTCTGCAAAAACATCTTCCACCACATTTAACACAGGAGGTATAGCTAAGGGCCTATGCTGGGGTAAAAACAAGAATTCCCTAAGTCTTTTCCTGGAATCAGAGTAATCTTGGCCATTTTAAGCATATGTTTCTTAGGCACAGAACCTGAAGTGCTAGGAGAAGCCCCCACTGAAGCTAAACTTGGCCTACCTCTCAAAGAAGGTTTGGAAACAGAAGGAGAGGCTCTAACTACCTTGGGAAGAGAGGGAAGAACAGTTACCTGAGAAGCCCCCTCAGCCTGGCCTACCTCCTGAGAAGGCACATCCTGTAACAGTAAAGTCTCTGCCTGAGACTCCAAGGAAACTCCCGGCAAAACCTCTGGCTCCACTGAGCCTTCTAAAGAACCGACGTCCGGGACTGCCGGTTCATCAACCCTAGGCTTCGCTGTTTTGTCCTTGCGCTTTTTGACGAAGCGGCGCCGGAGCATCCGACGGCATTTTATAATTACAACGCTTCCCAAACACTAACCTGGCACAGTCTAACCTTCTCTTAATAGTGCGTTTGTTAAATCTAGCACAAGAGCGGCATCCAACAACGTCGTGCTCAGGCCCGAAACAAGGTATACACAAGGTATGGTAATCCCTATGAGGTATCTGTTTCCCACAAGAAATACAGTTATTCACTTTTTCTGACATCCGGTTAAATACTGAGGCAAGAAAAAACCAAAATGTTCCCCAACGGGGTACTTAGCCAACTTTGATTCGGTCTGAAACTCCGACTTCAGAAAATTTCAGAACGCCAACCTGCACTCGCAAAACTGCTTCTGCATCGGACCATGCGGCAAAAAAGACTGAGGATATGACGTCAGTCATGCGCATTAGTACCCTGACGTACTGACGTCAGTCTAATGCGCCCTGACCGACGTCAGCCATATACTTTGGTATTCGGGCCGACTGGACAGCGGACTACCCGATAGTTAGGACTGCAGCAATGTGGAATGAAGAACATCATTAGGATTTTTGGACTGCCAGAAAATATTGAAGGTAACAATATTACTTCTTTTTTAACAACTTGGCTCCCTAAAACTTTAGACTTAACAGAAGCATTCTCTTTTGGTATCGAAAGAGCACATAGATCTATAGCTAATACTAACTCTAACAAAAAATATCCTAGATCAGTTATAGTTAGATTTCTATCATCTTTTGATAAAGAGATGGTTCTTAAATCTGCTTGGGCTAAAGCTCCTGTTAAGATTAATGAGACAACTGTGCGTTTTGACAATGACTATTCTTCCATGGTAATAGCTAAAAGAAAAGTTTTTCTGCCACTAATAAGGGAGCTTAAAAAAGTACAGTTTAAAACATACCTTCTGTTTCCTGCCAAGCTTAAAATCTTCCTTCCTGATGGTCCTAAGGTTTTCGATGATTTAGACTCTGCTTTACTGTTTGTCAAAAAAAAAGGATTTTGGATAAAATAGAAGAAATGGAATGGGCTAGTTCTTCATTAAAGAGATTGGCAACTGAAGCTTCGTGGAAGACTTCAGAGAAGAAGAAGAGACTAAAAACAAATGATTTGTTATATGTTTTTTTTCTCTCTCATCATTTTAGTTCATTATAAATCTTTTTGAATATAGTTCCTGCATTTCCAGAAAGCCACAAATATTTTGGAAAAGATTTAATCAAAGTTATTCTCTATGTGCAAAGAAATGTTTTGTTTCATGACCAGGGAAAATACCTGAAGATTTAAGGGCAAGCTGTGATTCAATTTGTTTCTCTTTCTGAAGAGAAGTAAGGTTAGTAATTTGATACATTTTTTATCTTTACCTTTTTTTCCTTCTCCTTTTATTATTTTCTTTGTTTAAACAATGGCATTCTATTTAGATTATGTAGTGGGTAAAGGGTGGGGAGGGCAGGAGTGAACAGTAATGAAAATATCATTAATAGAATAATAACATATTTATTCCTTGTAAAAGTTTTATAAGTTCTTCAAATGCTATTTCTAATTATACTTTCTTGATTATACTGCTTATGCTTGTTTGTAAATAATCTGTTATGCTTTAACTAATAATAATCAGAACTAAATAAGAGTAAATAATATGTTTTATTTTTAACTCTATTAATATAAACAGTAAGTAACATTCCATTGTATATACTTCTTACAGCATTCTCTTACATTTTTTATTTCTGCCTCACTCCCTTTTATTTTCTACTCTTTCTTTTCTTTATTAATATATAGAAATGCTTTTGATTGTGTGGGCACAGTGAATAATAGGATTTGTATGAAAATTGAGTTGGGAGAAGAATGTTGAGTTTTATTGCTTGTTGGTAATTTTGGGCTTAATTTCACTTACATAGAGGCTGTAATGATCTGTGGAATACATTGTGAAGGTTTTGTCATGTTTAGATGCATTTACACTGCTAAATGAATGTTTGTCACTAGTTTTTAATAAGTTTCCCGCCAAAATGTTAAGAGAGACAATCTGAGATGTGGGCTGTCTCATGCACAGTGTTCATGAATTATTTCAGAAGCTTCAGCTCACAGAATTCTCACAGAGAAACTGAAAGCAGTTAGTATATATAACCTTTGACATAGTTATCACACTGACACACCACAGATTCAGGAAAATACTCTATTCATAAAATATGTCAGTTATAATGTTTTGTTTCATAACCAGTCAAAATATCTGAAGATTTAATGGCAAGCTGTGATTCAATTTGTTTCTCTTTCTGAAAAAAGTAAGAGGCTGTAATGGTCTGTGGAATACATTGTGAAGGTTTTGTCATGTTTACATACATTTACACTACTAAATGAATGTTTGCCACTAGTTTTTAATAAGTTTCCCGCCAAAATGTTAAGAGACAATCTGAGATGTGGGTTGTCTCATGCACAGTGTCCATGAACTACTTCAAAAACTTCAACTCACAGAATTATCACAGAGAAACTGAAAGCAGTTAGTATAACCTTTGACATAGTTATCACACTGACACACCACAGATTCAGGAAAAATACTCTATTCATAAAATATGCCAGTTATAATGAGTCCAAATGATGTAGTTTCTTGTAGTAAGTAAATGTCTTATTTTAGAAGGCATAGAAAATGAAACATTTATTTAAATGTTTTTGAAAATTTACTTAACAGCAGCATTATAATCTGTGTTAAAAATTTGTGTTCCAAACATATACTTTACTATAACTCATTTAATTCATCTGATTGACAAGCATAAATAATCTTATAACTCTATTCTGGAAGAAATGTCATGTGATATATTTTAAAGCAGTAGGTTAGCATGATTGTAAAATCTGGTTACTAAAATGTTGTTTGCTGTGCATTATTTTGTATAAAGCAGACAGATTTATTCTAGGGACAGCAAGTAGGATAGTGCTCAACAATGACACAACTCAGTGAGATCAGATATATATATATATGTGTGTGTGTGTGTGTGTGTATGTGTGTGTGTGAGTGTGATGGCTTTTTTTTTATATAATAATGCAAGTGTTTCTGAGAATCTGCATAACTATCCAATATGATTTATAATAATTTCTATGAATACAATATTTTACTCTATTGACAAAATGAATGTTTGTCACAAGTTTTAATAAGTTTCCCGCCAAAATGTTAAGGGAGACAATCTGGGATGTGGGCTGTCTCATGCACAGTGTCCATGAACTACTTCAAAAGCTTCAACTCACAGAATTCTCACAGAGAAACTGAAAGCAGTTAGTATAACCTCTGACCTAGTTATCATACTGACACACCACAGATTCAGGAAAAATACTCTATTCATAAAATATGTCAGTTATAATGAGTTTAAATGATGTAGTTTCTTGTAGTAAGTAAATGTCTTATTTTAGAAGGCATAGAAAATGAAACATTTATTTAAATGTTTTTGAAAATCTACTTAACAGCAGCATAATAATCTGTGTTAAAAACTTCTGTTCCAAACATATACTTTATTATAATTCATTTAATGGAGCCTTGGGCTAATTTGATTAGAAAAAGTACTGACATAGAGGGTTTTGAAATAGACGAAAATACAACATCAAAAATTCAACTTTTTGCAGATGATGTTCTAATTACATCAGCAGGATCTAATTCTTCTATGCAGTCTTTATTTGATAAAATGATGAATTTTAAAAGTATTTCTGGTTTAATATTCAATGAAGAAAAAACTAAAATACTACCTATATATACACGAAAAAATATTCTCATTAGTGATTTTACTAAATATGTACCCAATTCAGGTCAGATAACTTATTTAGGTATAATACTATCTAAAGATATTAAATCCATTATATATAATAACTATAATACATGTTTTCTTAACATACAAAATCTTTTTAATACCTAGAATATGTTTTTTCCTATGGAGGAGAGACTTACAATTATTAAAATGATAATATTCCCCAAGATTTTATACTTAATACAATCAATAATACTTTCACCTACAAAAATAATTATCAAGAAACTGAATACACTAATATTACATTTCTTATGGGCACCTAATAGACCTAGGATTGCATTAAAGAAACATACTAATAGCTGGTCTCAAGGGGGTATTTATTTTCCAGACTTTAATTTATATATTATCTCTTCTATTATAAAAGTTATTACTTTATTAATAGATCAGTCATATATCGCAAAATGGAAAGATTATTGGGAGCTAATTAGTATGCACTTCATGAAAATCTCCTTAACACATAAAAATATGATTGTAAATAACTCCATGTTGTGGTTGCTAAAGGAATTTTGTACTTCACCTATTACACCTAAACATATGGTTTGTTACCCATTAAATATTATTATTAGTTATCGTGACTTTATATTCATGCACCCTAAGTATAGGGAATGGAATTTTATTGTATTCCCTATAATGTATACTCAGGGTATGCTTATGTCATCTACTTCTGAAGGAGCTCATTTAGCTATAGATAATGATCTAAAGTACTGGTATCAGCTGATATTTGATAATAAAGTTAAAAATCTAGAAAAAGAATTTGATCTAAGAGAAACTTGCTGGTTAGAGGTTCAGATCTTTAGACAACATCTCATTGATAGAATAGATCTAATGTCTATAACAGTTAAAGAATCTATTCCAAAACTGATTGATTACTTGATATTAAATTTACAGCATAAAGTTTCTGATAAAGGTAAACTTTCATATATACTTAAAATTATCAGACAAGAAACTTTTTACAGTGTAGATTCATACTGGAATTATTTCACCTCTATTAATGGGGACCCACCAACTCAACAAGATAAACAATATATACTGGAATCTGCTTACAGAACTACATCTTCCATTGTCTGGAGACTTTATACATGGAACTTTTTACACAGATCTTTTTATACACCTTTGATGATGAATAAAATAAATAATAAAGATAATCTATGTAAGAGATGTAATGTAGAAATTAATGCTGACTGGGCTCATATGTTTTATGACTGTATGAAGTTGAAAGAATACTGGAAGTCAATTAATGAATTTTTGCAGGCTCTTTTTACAGATAATTTCATTATTTCTAAGTCTCTTATATTATTCAACACACCTGTACCTCAATGTGTTAAAAAGATTAAGCTTCCCTTGTTATGGTCTATCCTAGCAGTGGCCAGGAAAATAATAACTAGAAATTGGATTTCAGATACACCTCCTTCGTTCAATGAATTTAAAAATGTTATGAATATAATGTGCCATATGGAAATAAGCACAATTAGAATGACAACAACTAGAAAAACATCATATTTTATTGTATGGGATAATTTACAAAATTTGTTAAAAAAATTCTAATTTCAATAGCACGGTATTTTAGTTTAATTAATTGATCTGATTGTAGTGGATGTCTTTGTAAATACTTTAGTTGTTTTGTTGAATATTATAATAATACCTATTTTTAATTACTTGTATAAAATTGTTATGATATTTCTCTTATATGTTAAAACAATAAACCTGTTTTGAAAAAAAAAGAATGGACCTACTTACTTTGTCTTTAATAATGTCTTAGAATGTGACCAGAAGAGATCGCCTATTACCCCACTCTCATTGCTTCTCGACAAAGCAGATAAAATTTGGTTCTTCCCTGTTTGTTGATGTACCAGACTAGACATATTGTCTTTCTGAATCGCAACTGTCCAGGAAGGGAGAGCGTCTTAAAAGGACTGCAATGCTACTAGGACTGCTCTCATTTCCAGGACACTGATATGCATCTTGGCCTCTTCTGGGGACTACATGCCTTGGACTGTCCTTTCCAAGTAGTGCCCCCCCCCCTCAGTTGGGGGGTGTCTGTGGTCACTATGGGCGTAAGCAGGGGTGAACAAATGGACGACTTTTGGAAAGACATGACTTAAGTGCAGCCACCAAAGAAGATATCTGATGCAGGCTTGTGAGATGTTGACTGGGGCAGTTAAAGGTTGCTGAAGAATGGACTACTGTACTGAGAGAGTCCATTCCAAAATTCACATGTGAAACCTGACTAAAGGAACTATGGTGATACCTGTGGCCATGGATCCCAAGACTTTTAAGACTAGTCATGCCGGGAGAGATGGATGTGAGATCACTTTTTTGACCTGGGATCTGAGTGTCTTGATTCAAGTTGGAGGGAGAGAGGCTATCTAACTGACCATGTCCACGTGAGCACCTATGAACTCCAGACTCTATGTAGGTGCGAGGTGTGATTTGCTGTAACCAGCTGTTATGACCAGATGGAGACACAACTGGAACAAGTAGTTCCTTGCCTGTAGGGGTAGATGCCTGGTTGGGACACAGTCATTTAGGTATGGAAACACTCAGAATCTCAGCAGTCTTAAGTGAGTTGCTACCACAGCCATGCATTTGGTGAACACCATGGGAGCTAAGGTGAGACCAAAGGATAATGCTCTGAACTGATAATGACTGGGTCCCAGCCAGAAGCGCAAATATCTTCTGAAACACCTGTTCATTTTTTTGTGACAGTACGCATCCTGAAGATCTATCGAGCATATCCAATCATCCCTACTTAAAAGGGACGGAATGGATTAAACCGTGACCATCTGGAACCTTGAATATTGCACAAACTGGCTTAGTTTGCTGAGATCCAAGATGGGTCTCTCTTGTCCCCTGTTTTCTTTGGCATTAAGGAAAATCTTGAGTAGGACCCAAATCCTTTCTAGTCTGGAGGGACATTCTGGATGACTCTTTTTCCAGCAGCTTTTCTACTTCTAATGCGGCTGCTTCCCTTTGGTGGAACATCGGGGATTTAGCCTATGGATATAATTCTCTGCATCCAGGAATCTTTTGTTATGGAAAGTCAGGCTCTTTGGTGCAGAGAAAAATGCCCCCCCCCCCCACACTGAATGCCTCCAGATGCAACAGTCGGGCAGCCCTTCATGAGCACTGATAAGGCTTGTCCAAGAAGGAATCCCTGGTTTTGCGGGACACCTCTGCCATGAGGGTGGGGACTTCCATGAGAGTTCCTCCTCTGTCCCTGAGAGAACTATCTCCTCATTATCCATGGAAAGACTCTGGAATTTATGGAACCGCATCCTTCTACCTCCTCGTTGATTCCAGGAAAAGGGTCTTTGAGGGGTAGAAAAAACATATCACTATAGCAGACAAGTTCTTTCCTTCTTGCTCACATCTGGAGAACATGTCTTTCATTTTAGGGCCAAATATGTAAGATCCATCAAACAAAACATTAATGAATGAAGACTTAAAAGGTTTCCACAAAGTTGCTTAGACATATCTGGCATGTCTCCTAATGGCTATATCTGAACCCACCAACCATGAGGTACCTTCCGCAGCTTGGGAGATCAGCCTCATGAACACATTAGATATTGATTGAAGGGTGGCCAATTGCAATATTTACTTCCTCTGGAGACATGGACTCAAAGAGATTTGGACAGCTCTTTAGTAAAATCCCTTTGCAATCTTCAAAAATGTGCCAGATAATTCGATGACCGCAGAGCAAAGGTCACTGAAGCATAAACACACTTACCAAATCTGTCCAAGGCCCTGGACTCCCTGTCAGATGGATGGACAGAAGAGCTTTGTTCCACCAGCTCTTTTTTAGTGGCCACCGCAACAACCATGGCATCAACTGGGACCCTTTTGCTCCAGTGTGTCCTGTCCTTGGGAGGGGATAAAAGTTTGTCTGGATGCTTAGGGATGGGCTCCACAGTATCCAGGTCCTTCCACTCCCCATGAGAAATGAGATATATAAGTTCATCAGACAGGGGAGTCAACGAAGATGTAGCCAGGTCAGACCTGAAACTTTCCAGGAACACTGACTCCTCTTAGGAAGAGGTATCAGAAGACCAACCACCTTTATGTTTCAAGAACTCAAGAATGTCTCCAAATGACACGTCTTCAGGTGGAGATCTGGGGGACCTTTCCCATTCATTGAAACTGGTGTCCTCTGTGAGAAATTCCCGAGGGAATCTAAGCATCTCCTTTTACACGTTCTCTTCTGAGGGACCTCATCAGTAGGATGGCCGGGTGAGGTATCAAAAGTGATGGGAAAGTCCTGAAGGGCTGACTGAAGACTTGAATGGGCTGGCTGTCCCAGTGGAATGGAGAAACAAAACTCAGAGCAAAGACCCAAAGGAGGTAAACTGATCTGATCCAAGGGGGGCTAGGGATGTCCTTTCTCTATGTAAAGAGAAGCCCCTCTCCAAAACCTAGAAGGCAGAGCACTTAGGGGAGACCAAAGGTGATGGTAACAGAGCTGACATCTCCCAAATTGCCTGCCCCTGTAACCCTACAGGCGCTCCACCCGAGGATGGAGGTCTGAGGCTCCAAGTGGCAGGGACAGCTCCAATAAATTCGGAGTCAACTCTGGCACCCCAGATCTGATGCATAGACTTCATCTCTACGAGTCCTCTACCTCTGAAAGGCTTGGAGCCAGATGACTCAGGGAAGTCACCAGAGCTGAAGAATGAATTGTGTTCAGATCCAGTGAGGACAGCCCCAGGGATCTCAGATCTGAGGGCTCCAAAGCAGTGGGTCAGACTGGAGAAGGAGAAACAAAGGGGAAATGTTCACAGGCAGGCTCATGAATCTGACAGGACATGGAGTCAGGATTATCCCATCTGGATCTGACTATCCACTTCAGCCTCAGATAAACTCAAGGAAGACCTGAGAGAAGAGGTTGTGAATGGAGGTCTAGAATGCCTCTGGGGAGATTCCTGCAAGAACGGTGAAGAGAGTCAAGATGTTATTGGATCTGTTAAGGTAAGAGTTGACCAGATCCAAGGCAATTTGGATTTCAGAGCAGAGGGATCTGAAGTAGTTGGATCCAACTTTTTTAAAACTTTTGTATGTGGCTCTAAGGAAAGAGCCAATGAGGAAGTGCGATTTGGAGATCTCTTTCGAGAGTCTTTGTCCTTGGGAGCAGAGTCGGTGAGTGCCCTGGAGTTGAAACCAACACATATGGACCAATATTCATCTAAACAACAGTGCCCAAGCAGTATTCGCATTCCCTGTGGGCATCAAATTTAGGCAGATTATGCCCACAGGTGAGGCATTTTTTTGAAGCTAGTACGTTTACTGGTCATAGTGGCATAACTAAGAAAACAAGGTTATGTAAAAAAAATAAATAAATAAACAAATAAAATAAAGGAGTACTTTTTTTTGGTTAAGAAAGAAAGAAAAGAAAAAAAGCTACCAACAATGCAGACAAGAAATTTCACAAAAAAGGGGTAGAAATAAGAAAGACAGCGAAGTACCAGCAATGGTACTATATAGAAATACAGAATTATTGGCAAATACTACAAAAGTAAAATTACTGAAAATTACTGCAGAGGGAAATTTACTGTAAAAGAGAGGAAGGTGACAGAAAGGAATCAGTCTATCAGACTACTAGGGAATAAAAAAATATAACTATGAACTCACTATTTTAACTAAGAAGTCAACAAAGCTCGAGAGCGAAAGGATCCACATCTGTAGCAATGAGGCAGCAAACAAGATCTGAGGTATGTTACGCAGGCAGGGCATTATGTGTAAACAGAGGAGCTCGAGAGTTTGTATCCAAGTCGAACTCAGAACCCATCAGTTGAGGAATGAATGAAAATGACATCAGATCAAAATCAAGTCTGATCACCCAGATCCTCAGCAATGATCGAGAGGAACCAATACAAATAAAATCAGGCTTTATTTTGACATAAATCCAGCTTGTACTCCAGTTAAGCACTTTCTTCCTCCATATACTTCATCAGAACTGGCTACTAACCTCTCATCACACCTTAAATAGGTGTAATTAATCATGTGACTGTTGGAATTACAGATCAATTAAAAGATAAATTAAGAAACAGAAAAGTAACTTTTACAAAATGTTTTAAAACAAAAACAATTTAGTCAAATAAATACTTCATGTAACTACTCAAACATGTACACCAATATTAGAACGGTCTAAAACAATGTTAAAAACTATAAAAACAATCTATAATTTAGCAACCCGCAGTTTTAAAACACTTTGCAAGGAAATTGCATCATTCGACCCTGGGGGTTCATTTGCGTTTAACCTTAGCTGCCACAAAAGTTCCTAGTACTATAAAGTGTGCTCCCAGGGTCCAGCCCTGGGATTTTGTACTACCCATTCAAGCAGAAAAAGGTAAAATATCTTATTTTCATAAATGAACTTGTGCCTAAAAAGAGGATTGGAATCCCTTGTGGCATTGTCATAAAAGTTCTCTTGTATTCTGACTCTTATTTTGCCTTCAGTTTTCCCAAAATTTTATTTATTTTTATTTTATTTTACATTTGTTGATCGGGCTTGTCCAGCTGGATATATGTCCATTTTCAGTGGAGGCCCGGGGAGAAAAGCTCCACAAATTACAACAACATAAAAGGTCAAGACAAAGACAATAACAGTATAATTTGGTACATAAGTTTTAACAATTATAGTACAAGCCTAAGATTATATATTTTATATTTCAGTAGGAAAAAGGAAAAATTTATCTAAGAATAGATGAATAACACTAATACATTTGTATTAGAAATAGTGTAGTACAAATCTTTATAACATATTACAAAATTAGATACACCTAGTAATTTATGATAAGAGATACTAAGGTCTCACAAAAACCTAAGAAAGAAAAACACTAGAGATCAATAGATAGAGTATAGAAGAACAGCAAACAAGGATGGATTTCTAGTGTTATTTAACACATAGGTTGTGATACTATATGAAGGTGTTTGATCATTCCACAGTATATACTTATTTACATGAGAAAAAATCCTAAGGAAGGTTAAGCTCACTAAAAATTAGTGAGACAACACAAGATCATGATAGGCTAGGAATTGTGGGAGTCTAGTTAATAGTTAGGTACTTAGTCTGGGTTAACACAGGGGCATAGCCAGTGTGATTTGAGGCAGGGTTTAAGCTTGCTTTTAAATAAGCTGACAGAGGATATTGAGGTTAGCTGGCTTGGGAGGATGTTCCAGGCTTTACCTACTGTATTGGAGAACAAGGTGTCACCAGCTAAGTTGTTGGATTTTGATATTTGTACAAGTAGGTTATTAGCTGAGCGTAAGGTCTTGAGGTTATTATAGGGGATGACTAGGGATGCAAGTATGGGTGTATTTTGAGGTAAATACAGGATCTTATGGGCTACTATTAACCGATTGAAAAGTATTAAATTTGGCAGCTCTAACCATCCTAACTGATTCAGAATGATACAGTGATGAGTTCTATAGGAGGACCCAGCTGCAAATCTGGCAATATTGTTGTAGGAGGATGTAAGTTTACTCAGATTACTTCTACATATTTTGGTATAGATGGGGAGGCATAGATCAAGGTAGAGATGAGGTGGGTACGAGCAATAGTAACCCTGGCTGGAGGTGTAAGAAAGGGTTTTATTCTATGGAGGGAACCTAGTTTCTTGTTTACTATTTTTATGGCGTTATTAATGTGAGGTTCAAAGGACAAGTTGTTATCTATTAGTACCCCGAGTAGTTTGGTGGTTGGTTCAGGAGATATTATAGTTCCATCATTTGAAGTAATAGTAAAGTTAAGTGGGAAGGTTCTGCAGGTGGGGGTAAATAGTAGCATTTTTGTTTTTTTGTGGTTAAGGATAAGACGTCCTTGTAGGAGCCAGTTTTCAACTGTACTAAAGGTCATTTGGGTTAGTGACTGAATTTCTGATTGAGAAGCAGCAGCGCATATGAGTGTGGAGTCGTCTACGTATTGGATACAGTCAGCTTGAGGAATTACAGAATGAAGGTCATTTGTAAAGATGGAGAAGAGTAATGGGCCTAATATAGATCCTTGCGGGACCCCTAGATTGACTGGGACGTGGGAAGATAAAGTATTTTCCCATAGTACAGCCTGTTGCCTGTTATGTAAGTATGATTAGAACCACTGTATAGTATGGTTGTCCAATGACAGGTTTTTGAGTGTGTCTATAAGGAGGTGGTGATTCACCATGTCAAATGCTTTGGACAGGTCAATAAAAACAGCTGAGGATAGAGTATCAATATTACGATTGCTGTTAATATGGTTAGTGAAGGATAAGAGAGCAGAGGTGGTGCTATGAAATGGTCTACTCTAAAGCCATGTTGACACGGTGCTAATAAACTGTGATCAAGTAGGTAGGTTAACAGTTGTATGTGTATACATTTCTCCATTATTTTTGCCAAAGGAGATAGAATAGCTATGGGCCTATAATTGGACAACTCTTTGGAGTTACTGCCCTTATGCAGGGGAATTATGTGAGAGACTTTCCAGATTAGGGGAATAGATCCTTCAGAAATAGTTCTGTTAATGAGGATGGATATGGGGTAGGCTATGACTTTAGCAGCTTTTTGCAGGTATTCTGCAGGTAATTTATCAGCAGAGAGAGTAGTGGGTTTAAGTTTCTGTATGAGGTTACAGATAAGTGAAGTGGGCACTGGCTGAAAATGAAATTGATGAGAATTATTGGTAAAGGTTGTGGCAGAGCCTGGGATGCTAGGGGATAGCTGGTTGGCTAGGGATTGTATGGTTTCAGTGAAAAAAGTATTAAATGAGTCAGCTATTTGGATGGGATTGAAAATAAGAACTAGGACAGCAATCGCTGAATGCAGATACACAACCCCCTACATGTTGCAATCATAATGAGAGTGGAACTTAATCCTATAATTAACACTACTGACAAAAAATTCCTGACTCTCATATATAAATGTACACTGCGGACAGGCTCCACACTTCATGGTGCCAACGCTTGGAAGTGCTGTAGTTTATTCCAATATGTTTGGTACGTCTTTCTATTCTCTCTTTGATGTTAGGCTTTCTGGAAAAGTAATCCAAGATTTAATGGCTAACACATCTTTTATATGAGTGGCACAATAATGCGACTTTCTTGACCATATTTCATAACTAAATTATTCTTGTACCCTTTATCATTATACTTGCTGTTATAGTGTCAGTGACTGTAATGCAATCCAACCGTCAACACAGGCTTGAACTTATCCTTCCTCTTAAAATCTCGTTGTTAATATCCTCAAGCATATTGGAATGGTACTCTCTAGCTAAAACAATTCATCCAATCTCTCAATTTACAAAGCAAAAATATTATCATCAGAAATTATTCTTGCTAGCCAGACCATCAGTCCCTTGACCCAACTCCATGTTTGTTTATAAGTATGACAACTATTAAAATGTAAATAACCATTAGAAAAGGTTGATTTTCTGCAAAGTGTGGACTGAAATTTACCTAACAGAAGGTCCTTAAACAGTGTAATGTCCAAGTAATTTATAGGGTATTCTGAAAATGGATGGGTAAACCTCAAAATCAAGTTGTAGAATTAATATATGAGATAAATTCTAATAATTCATATTGTCTACCTGTCAAGATAATAAAACTATAATCGATAAAATAAAGAAATGTTACAATATGGTCCAAAGGAATTAGATTTGAAAACATACTTTTGTTCCCAACGGTACATAACAGCAGCCACACATGCATCTCTCATGGCCACTCCACTGATTTGCTTGAAATCATGATCATCATCAACCCCCTTTTTCTCATTTTCTATATGGGGGTTGGGGTGTCGTGTTAACTGTCACCATCTTTCTTAATTCAATGCTACATTCCTGCCTTCTTCAACACACATGCCTGATTGTCACAGATCTTCCCTCACACAATCCATCCACCTCTTTGCTGGACATCCTACAGCTGAGCTCTCCTCTATGTCTAAATCAGATATCTTAGGGAAAAAAAACTGTATCTGTCACTGCATCTTCCTGTTCTAATTCAGAATCTTAAATCTATTCAGGAAAAGTAGAATCCCTCTTTCTTTACCCAAAACTACTTTAGGAGGAGGATCAATAGCCTGTATTAAATGCTGAGCCAGACCCAGTAAACTACTCCTATTCAAAGAAAATTGAGAGATACATGTTTGGTTTTCTGTTTCTTTTTACAGGAAAAATGGGGCCAATTGTGTTACTAATGGCAGCAGCTGCTTCCACAAGGACGAGTATAGCATTATGACACAACAGGGGAACCTTCACTGTACTCTCCCTCTCAGGACAAACAACAGTGTCTCTCTCTTGCCCACTAAGGGGACCCCAAAAGCTGCACAGGACGTAGCTAAGCCCTGTTCCATAATAGCTGTAGATGCTACACCAGAGCAATCCGGGGTAAAAGAGGAGTGCGCTGAGATACAACAAATGGACAAGCAGAGTCACACACCTGTGGCTAAGGCAAATTGCTATCCTGCAATTGCTAGCCTGCTGTTGTGGGGGAAAGCTGTTTGCTTCACTTTTTCTTTTCTTTTTGTAGCTGGTAGAAAGATCAACTGAGGGATTGGAAGACAAAAATGGTTCCACTTTCCCAGGGAAAACAAGAAGCAGTCATTGGTAAACACTACCAGTCCAGAACAGTTACTTTTTTTTACAGGAAATAAAACACAGTAAAAAGCACTTTAAAACACTATACCAGCTAGACAAAACAAAAAAATAAACAATATTTCTCCAGAGAAAAAATGTATTCAGTTACTTTACACTACTTTTAAACTGAGAGAAAAAAGTGCTCCATTTAAATGTATGCTACAGTCTGTTAAAACACAACACTCTTAGCTTTAAAATAACTTTCCTGAAGAGGAAAGTAATAAAACACCAACAAAATTAAGAAAATTTAGGTTTTCTTGTTTTTCCCCAAAGGGAACTTATCTGCCTAGCAAAGGAAAGCACAAACTGACTGCTGATCCTCGAAAGCCTGAGAGGAGCATACACTTCGATGGCAGTAAAGTTCTGAAGGGGTATGTGCCCAAATGTGTCTTACAGTTTGGGTGCATGGAAGGTGCCCTGAGCTTTGAAAACTGGCTGGCTGTTATATTCTTGGCAGGATACAACCCATGTAGCTACTGCAACAGTAATTAGTAGACAACATACGCACATAAATATATGGCCATAAATATCTACACACACACACATATATATATATATATATATATATATACACATATATCAAACACAGTTACATACAGTGGATATAGAAAGTGTACACACTCCTGTTAAAATGCTGGGTTATAAATCATTTCAGAACTTTTCCCACCTTTAATGTGATCTATAACCTGTACAATTCAAATGAAAAACAAACAAATCTGTTAGGGGAAAAATATAAAAAAAAAAAAATGTACAATATGCTGGTTGCATAAGTGTGCACACCCTTAAACTAATACCTGTTGTTTGTGCACACCCTTAAACTAATACTTTGTTGAAGCACCTTTTGATTTAATTACAGTATTCAGTCTTCTTGGGTACACACCTGCCATCAATTAAAGAGACTCTGATCCACCCAAATAAAGTTCAGCTGTCCTAGTAGGACTTTCCTGACATTTACCTAGCTGCCTACTACAGCAAAAGCCATGGTTCGCAGAGAGCTTGCAAAGCATCAAAGGGATCTCATTGTTGAAAGGTATCAGTCAGGAGAAGGGTACAAAAAAATTTCCACAGCACTGGATATACCATGGAACACTGTGAAGACAGTCAGCAAAAAGTGGAGAAAATATGGGACAACAGTAGCATTGTAAAGAACTGGACGTCCCTCCAAAATTGATGAAAAGACAAGATGAAAACTAGTCAAGGAGGCTGCCAACAGGCCTACAGCAACACTGGAGAAGCTGCAGGAATTTCTGGCAAATATTGGTTGTGTACTACATGTGACAACAATCTCCTGTAATCTCCATATGTCTAGACTATGGGATAGGGTTGCAAGACAGAAGTCTTTTCTTACACAGGAAAAACATCCAGGCCCGGCTAAAATTTGCAAAACAATACATCAAATCTCCCAAAGACATGTGGGAAAATGTGTTATGGTCTGATGAGCCAAAGGTTGATCATTTTGGCCACAATTCCAAAAGGTACTTTTGGCGCAAAAACAACACTTTGCATCAACAAAAGAATACCATCCCCATGGTGAAGCATGGTGGTGGCAGTATCATGCTTTGTGGTTGCTTTTCTTCAGCTGGAACTGGGGCTTTGGTCAAGGTGGAGGGAGTTATGAACAGTTCCAAACACCAGTCCCTTTTGGCCCAAAACCTTCAGGCGCCTGCTAGAAAGATGAAGATGAAGAGGAATTTCACCTTTCAACACGATAATGATCCCAAGCATACATCCAAATCAACAAAAGAATGGCTAAACCAGAAGAAAATTAAAGTTTTAGAATGGCCCAACCAGAGCCCAGGCCTAAATCCAATAGAAAATCTGTGGGGTGACCTGAAGAGGGCTGTGTGCCAGAGATGCCTTCATAATCTGGCAGATTTGGAGCGCTTTTGCAAGGAAGAGTGGGCCAATATTGCCAAGTCAAGATGTGCCATGTTGACAGACTCCTACCCAAGAAGACTGAATGCTGTAATTAAATCAAAAGGTGCTTCAACAAAGTATTAGCTTAAGGGTGTGCACACACAAAAAGTTATTAGTTTAAGGGTGTGCACACTTATGCAACCAGTGTATTGTACGTTTTTTATTTTTTATATTTTTTTCCCTAACAGATTTATTTTTCAATTGAGTTGTACAGGTTATACGTCACATTAAAGGTGGGAAAAGTTTTGAAATTATTTATTGTGGTCTCATTTTTTTATATCACAAAAACCTGTCATTTTAACAGGGGTGTGTACAATTTTTATATCCACTGTATATGCATACAGGTTTTATTTATTATTTGTTAACCGGGAAAGTCCGACTTGGAATTAGCCAATTTTCAGCGGAGGCCCAGGGAGAAACGTTCCAGACGCATGTCTTTGTAATGTGGGAGGGAACAGGAGCACCTGGAGGAAACCCTCACGAACACAGGGAGGACATGCAGACTCCACACAGAAGGCACCCCAGCCAAGAATCGAACCGGAGAACCTCTTGCTGTGAGGCACTAATGCTACTGCTGCACCACCACACATAGCAGACTACTAGGCTAGTGACGACTAAGGCCCTTACAAGCCTAGCTGTGCAACCTATATTTTACCCACAAATTGTCCATCAGAGACATAGGTGCCACACCAGGGGTGAATTTCTGATTACCCATCCAATGGTCCAAGTTGCACTTAAATAGAATTATGGAGGAACTCTGCTTTACATGGATGGAAGGCCTATTGCAGAAAACGGGAATTATATGAGAAACATATTTGTCTCTCCAACATGTCCTATTTATGTCGCAAGCAAAACTTAGGTCTTCTGATCTAGTAGTTCAGATGCTGTTTGTCAAGAGGAAGATAAACTGGCATGCTGTATTGTGCACATTTGCAACCGTAGCTCTAAAAGTATAATAGATATGGTCATATTGCATACATTTTTGTGTCTGACTTCTTCCTCTAAATACTTTAGTTACTGCTTTATTAGTTATGACCATGTAAACATATCATCTTGCAGCATAAATATGACTTGTTTTTCGTTTTGTCCAATGAACAATTGTACTTATCTGTCTCCAGCAATCATACATTACTGATGCTCAAAGTTGTGTGCTTTTGCTAAGGCATCAAGAACACTGTTTCTGTGACATGGAAGAGGTTGGGATATTAGCTTTGTTATTTTTCAAACTGTCTTCCTGTTGTAAATACATCCATACATATATATATATATATATATATATATATATATATATATATATAGAGAGAGAGAGAGAAATATATATTACACACACACACACACACACACACACACACACACACACACACCCCTATTGCATTTGTTTACTGGGAAGGTCCAACTGGACTAGTGTCCCTTTTCACTGGTAGCCCAGGGAGAAAAGCTCCAAATCCAATAATCTTCAAAATACATTGACTAGTAAATAATTTATACAGTAATACAAAGACAGACATAACATGGTTACAGTACATCAGGACAAAGAACTTATGACATGCAATAGTGGAATTCAAGGGAGTAAAGCAATATAGCACAATTTTAGCTAGACTCTTAAAAAAAAAAAACGTTTTGATCAGATTTAGTAATTGAGACATTAAGAAATAATGTGCACCTATATTCTTAGGCACATAAATGCAGTGAGGTATTGTCAAGCTATTGAGTCTGATAGAGCAAAAGAAAAATTCATGTGGTGAGTTAGGAGATCTGAGTGAGTGAGATGTTAAGTAATTTTGCATGTTATTGTAGATGGTGGAGAGCAGAGATGGATGAGAGAGTTGATTTGGAAGTTATTTATCCTTGAGTGTCACACGGACACAGGCCTGAGTGAAGTATTGTTTGTGTTCTGATTTGAAGGGATTTAGGTTCTCTATTTGCCTTAAGTATACAGAGTTCTACAGTTTAGAGATGTAATTTGAACAGAGTGAGTTTACTTGTTATGTTTTTAGCTTTTGTGACAGCAACCAGGGATATATCAGAAGAGCATAAGGTCTTACTTGGGGAATAGCTCTGGATGATACTATGTACGTCTTGGGCATAGTTCTGGTTTGAATATTTGACTGTGCTAGTTGTGAAAAATGAGAAGATGTGGAAGTGCAAGACAGCTTAATTGTTTTAAGTGTCAGGCAGTGGTGTGTTCCATTTGCAATGTTGGTGGCAAACTTAGCTATTTTATTGTAGCCTTGTTGGAATTTGCAGGTTAGTTTAGCAGTTAGAGTGGTAAAAACAGGTGTTGCATACAGCAGAGTAGGAAGTAAATGTGCTGTTGCAATTTTTACTCTTGCTGTGTCTGTGAGGAATGGCTTTGCTCTGTAGAAATTGACCAGTTTTTGATGATAATTGTATGGCTAGTGAGATAAGTTTGTCGAATTTTAGTTGTTTGTCAATGATACGCCCTTGTAGTGAGTGCTGGTTTTGGAGGTTATGGTGAATGAAATAGTTTGGTCACCGTAGTGTTTTGGGATAAGTAACATTAACTTCGTTTTTTGGAGGCTGAAGAAAAGGTGGGAATTTTCAAGACCGTTTTTAATTGATGAGAAGAAACAAGAAAGCCACAGTTACATTTTGAAGGCTTTCTACGTTTTTTGCTGAGCACATTAGTGTGAAGGCATCAGCGTAATGTGCAATATTTGTGTGAAGGAATGTTAAGTGAAAGTCATTGATAAACAGGTTAAATAGGAGGGTACCAAAGAAACCGTGTTGGGTAAAACCTTGGTGCAGAAATAAATCCAAATGAAAGGTAAAAAGTAAAAAATGCACCAAGATAACACACAGCAAATGTTTAACTACAGCAAAGTACAAAGTGGTAAGCGCTTTCACAACCAAAGTTGCTTCATCAGACACCACAGTAAAAAATGCACAGGTTTAAATAGAGATTCTAAAATGCCAATTAATCAATAAAAATCACACAATGATTAAGTAGCAGTGAAAAACAATTAAGCCTCATGCTCAAACTAAAAAAAGCATTGCTTAAAAACATTGTACAAGAAGGAATCAAATACTATACATGAGAAAGCACTTAAAAAACGTATAAAATCATTATAAAACATGGAAAAATACTAGGCAGGAAAAAGTTAAATATAATACTTGGAAACTAATAGTTAAATACATTAGACTAATTTTCAAAGAACTTAGCTAATCTTAATGCTTGAGATGTCTAGCCTGGATACTTTTCAGCATTAAGTTTCAAAATCCACTTCTGTTCATGTCCCTCTGTGATATTCTCAATGTCACCACCTCTGGGGTTTCTATGAATATGTTGTAGAATATCACAGAGGGACATGAACAGAAGTGGATTTTGAAACTTAATGCTGAAAAGTATCCTGGTTTGAATGCTACTACTTCCTTGGTCCCTTTTTTAAAGGCTAGACATCTCAAGCATTAAGATTAGCTAAGTTCTTTGAAAATTAGTCTAATGTATTTAACTATTAGTTTCCAAGTATTCTATTTAACTTTTTCCTGCCTAGTATTTTTCCATGTTTTATAATGATTTTATAAGTTTTTTAAGTGCTTTCTCATGTATAGTATTTGATTCCTTCTTGTACAATGTTTTTAAGCAATGCTTTTTTAGTTTGAGCATGAGGCTTAATTGTTTTTCACTGCTACTTAATCATTGTGTGATTTTTATTGATTAATTGGCATTTTAGAATCTCTATTTAAACCTGTGCATTTTTACTGTGGTGTCTGATGAAGCAACTTTGGTTGTGAAAGCGCTTACCACTTTGTACTTTGCTGTGATTAAACGTTTGCTGTGTGTTATCTTGGTGCATTTTTTACTTTTTACCTTAAATAGGAGGGTGCTAAGAAAGGACCCTTGGGAAACAATTTCAAAATTATATGGATAGGAAAGTTGAGTATTCATTCTGTTATTTTACAGCCTGTTCTCTCCTTGTTAAATAGCTATGCAACCAGGAGAGAGAGGATGTATTTAGTCCTACAGCAGTGTATTTAACAGTATTTATTTTTCTTTGTATTTAAGAACTTTTTGTGGCAAACTGAATTAAAGGTCTTGGACAGATCCATAAATAAAGTGGATACTAAATTATCGGAGTTTCATAATCAGCTTCATAGTTAAAATTAACCAATCAGTGCTGAGGTGGTACTGTGGCAAGGTCTGAAACCATGTTGTATAGGTGAGAGGAGGATGCTTTCTATTATGAATTTCATTAGTTGTTTTTTTTCTTTCTTTTTTTGCAGGCAATTTTGGATAACTATAGTGGGGACTAGTGTGAATGAGAAGATATTGGGCCCTAAAAATGTTTGGCTAAGGGGTTGTAGACTTCAGTAAGTTTTAGTCTTGATGGTGTGGGCTTGGTAACTTTGCCAGGATTTTAGTAGGTTGTTTATTGAGGTCCGTAACTGTTTAAGGTTGGTCAGGTGATTTGTTTGCTGATGGGTATGGAAAACTATTTTGTCTACCTTGGTTTTAAAGTAGAGAGTCGATTATCCAAACTAATTGGAACCTAATGTAGCTCGGATAATCAAACATACATTGAACCAGATAAAAAAACTTCTAAAATCATTTTGTTTCTGTATGCAGGGAATATACTTTTCAACCATTCAGCAATTTCAGTAGACAATAAAGAATATTTGTCACACATGAGAGGGTTACAAGCTCAATAAACATGCACATGTGAATACATATAACGTTTACATATTCAGACTTTATGTTTTTTCCTACACAAAAACTTTGGAAGACTGTGTTCAGATAACTGACGTTTCGGATAATCGACTCTCTACTGTGTATTTTACTGGACTTTTTAGTTGCCTAAATTTTTGTAGATTGACTTCTGTTTTGTTCTTTATCCATATCCTGCAGACTTTGCCTCTTTCTTTCATAAGTCTTTTGTAGTCTCTGAAGGTCATGGTGCTGGCTTTGCATTGAATCTCTTTGCTCTTTCTGGGGACAGTTTGTTGAGTATATTTAGGAAGATGTTGGATTGGAATATGGCCTCATCAAATGGCAGGGTCTTGAGTATATCCCAGTTATATTTTTGGAGGTAGCCAGTAAAAGTGTATGTTCTTCATACTAGTCACTGCTGCAGTAGCCTTAGCTATATGGGTTATATCCTGCCAAGGATACAACAGCCGGCCAGCTTCAAAAGCTTCAAGACACCTTCCATGTGCCCAAACTGTTAAGAAGCTCAAGCTGCAATGACTCAAGGACAAGTGTGGGTGCGAAGCCCTTCAGCATTTTACTGCCATTGAAGAGTACGCTTCTCTGAGGCTTTTGAGGATCAATGGTCAGCTTCCTTAGCTGTCCTCTGCAGCTGCTGGAGTCCCTTCTGTGGGCAAGGGAGAACCACTCTTGTCGGTCCTGGGAGAGGGAGCAGGGAAGGTTTCCCTGTTGTGTTAGAATGCTGTTCCCATACTTAGAGAAGCAGCGGCTGTCATTAGTAACACACCTAGCACCATTTTCCAAGTCAAAAAGAAACAGGAAACCAAGACTGTATCTATTCCTCCTCAAATTTCTTTGGATAGAATTAGTTTACTGGGACTTGCTCATGGTTTGATTTAGGCTATAGATCTTTCAGAGAACATGCAGAGATGGATTCAGGGATTAGGCCTCAGATTTCTGATTCAGACTCAGAGTAAAGCTCTCTTTCAGATTCCCCCAAGGGAGTTTCTCTTTCTCTGAGAATACTGCTAGAATCTCCCAGTGTTTTCAGTGGGAGAACACTGAGGTTTCTCAGTCCGTCAAAAAATACTATGCGTTATTGCAGAGGGATTTTTCAGAACCAACAGCCACATTCCTCCGGTCCTGTGGATGATTTGTGTCTTACTGCCTGCAATTTTTCAAATAATCAGCTAGCTGGCCCTAAAAAGGCAGATAGGAAACTTCCTCAGGCTTTTAATTTTTTATACACTGTTCCCAAACCTAACCCAGCAGCTATAGCCTTAGTTGACTCCTCTGTTGCTAAGCATTTGGCTAAATCCAATCCTACTCTAACAATCATGGGAAAATGATTGTTAGGTATGGGGAAAAGTGTATGCTTCTGCAACTTTGAATTTTGGAATTTTAAATTGTAAGGCTCATATGTTAAGGTTTATTCTGACATATTGTGAAAGTATGAGGAATGTTTTATCTACTGTTTCTTCTTGTGAAGAAAAATTTGCTTTAAATAACTTGATTTTTTCTGTTGCTCAGGTCAATACTCATTGTTTGCAGCACATTTATTAATCTGTTAATACTTCTTCCAGGAACATGGCAACAGGTACAGATTTAAGGAGGTTTGCTTAGCTCCATTCTCAGAACTTTCCAGATGATGTTAAAAATGAGATTTTAAATTCTCCCTTGGATAGAAATTTAGTGTTTGGCCCCTATGATATAGAGGTGATCAAAAAGTGTGATGAAAGAAGCAAGCTGATCCAGGGAATCTTTTAAGATTTGTGAGCCCTCTTGTTCCAAATTATCCAAGGGATTTTCCTAGTCCTCATCAAATCTCAGCAAAAAAAAAACAAAATCAAAAACAGAATACAGAATGCAGGCAAACAGACATTTAAGAAGTGGGAAGGAGGTTTCAAAAAAGTTTCAAATCTCCGAAAATAAAATGAATGAATTTCAAGAGACCTTATTACCCTCTTTCTCTTCCAGAAAGTCTAAACATCCATTTTCTTCTTTGGCAACAGATTGTTTCAGACAAATGGGTTCTGAAAATCATTCATCAGGATTACAGATAGCAGTTAGAGGAAATTCCTCCTTTCAAAAGGGCATTCCTCATCCTGCACATCAGACTATTTTGTTTCCAGCTGTTCATCACATGCTATCCCATGGAGTGATAAAACCAGTTCCTCCTGGAAATAGGTTTTATTTAAGGACCAAAGAATGAACCTGGATGCCATTGTTCAGCAAAACAATAAAGCCACGGAGAGAAATGTAAGCAAACTACATTTCTCTCCGTGGCTTTATTGTTTCGCTGAACAGTGGCATCCATTTTTATTCTTTGGTTTATTTGTGCAATTTTCCTTGTTTGCCTGCTTTTTGGATTTATTTTATTTAAGGATGTTTCTAGTTCCAGAGAAAGAAAACACTTGGAGACCAATTCTGGATCTTTCTAATCTAAACTTGTTTGTTTTACTGCACAAATTCAAAATGATGTCACCTCAACCTGTTGCTTCTTCTTCCTCTTTCAAATTTCTTGGTAAAACTAGACCTAAAAGATGCTTATCGCATTCCTATTTATACAGACTTCAAGCGTTTCTTAAGGTTTTGTGTGACTGGATCACATTATCAGTTCTCTGCTTTACCACTTGGACTATCCATTGTACCATACATGTTGACGAAGTATCTAGCTCCAGTAATATAGCTCATTGCAGGCTACAAGGCATCCACATTTAGACAACTTGCTCATCTTTGCAGAGTGTTTTTCAAAATGTCAGGAATCTCTCTCGGGTGAGAGATCTCTTACACAAACTGGGATACCAGGAGAACAGTCTTTCTTGACTCCCTCAAACAGGATTGTGTTCCTGGGATGTCAACTAGACACCGCAGTTCAAACAGCTTTTTTTCCACAGGGGGAAAAAACACATCTTTATTTAGATCTGTTTCTAAGGCTTTCTACTCAGACTTAAGTCATTGTGAGGGGAATACCACAAGATTTTGGGACTCATGGCATTTAGGATTCTTATGACACCCATTAAAATGGTCTTGAAAGTGGTTTTGCATAACAGGCTTCTAAGTAAATTGGTGGCCCCCTCCTTTGGATCTTAATTTTGTGTTAGAGAAACTAATACTTGCTCCATTTGACTTGAGGTTCTTGTTAGAGCATGTTAAAAAGTTAAACATTTCTTTATTGAAAATAAGTAGAAAAATACAGTATTTACTATGCATGCTTGGCATCCATTCTATGTGACCATAACCGTTCCATGAGTAGCACAGCTGCAAGCAGTTGCAGATACGGATAACTCCCTAATTCCTGGATTACTAGCACAGGTGCAAGGAGGACCGGAGACAGGAATGGCTCCGTAAATCTTGAAGATTATCACATAAAATTACTTTGAAACAGAACAAAAATCAGCTTATCAGCAGACTGCATGACATCAAGCAAATACCAAAGTATTGATTTTGAACAAAGGGATCCAGATAGTGTGACAAAAACTGTATAAAAATACTGTAAAACTGAGTGTTGGTAGCTGGGTATTTTGTAGGAGCACAGTTCCGTGTAAATAGAGAATCATCATCTGTATCTGTATGGAAAACCAAATCTTGTACAGTAAAAAGCTGCAAGTTGTAATGTGTGGCATGTGTTCAAGTTGTTTTATTAGTAACTGCACTCAAGTTGGTTAAAGTACAGTACTGTCAAGTATATTTTGCTAAAATCCATTAAGTTTGCTAACATTTATCAGTGGCAAGCCTAGCCTGTATTCGAACACACAGGGAGTGGTACCCTGCATAGGGTCACTCCAGTAAAGGCACAATAACTAAATTTACTTATATGAGTGAGTCCTAAATAGAAGCACTTTGGTCTTATACGGCTTGCAGCAGTACAGTTTTCAGATGTCTGAATCCGGAGTGAGACTGCCATGTAGTACAGTCGCACTGCAATAAATTCTCTAAGTCAGTGAATTCCGAGGTTTCGAATCTGCAACTGCCAGTTTAATTTCAACAGCTTTTCGAGTGACTATGAGGGAATTTCCAGCCATCCACAGATCTGCAGATGAACAGCCTGATCACTTACTTCCTCTGTGGTAAGACTTTGTTTCTGTGTCACAGACAGTATGGATGCCATTATGGACCATATTAAACATGCAAACAGAGTTTTACTCTTAATATAGCAGAATGACCAGATAAAATCTGGGGCAAATACACTGTTGGCATGAACAGCATACTGGTAAATGTAAAACCTTACTAGGGCAAGTTAATGTACATGCATTATGCAAATGGATTACAACACTTGATTAGTATCTCAAACAAAAGAATGTGTGGTATGATAGTATATGTTTATTGTGAAAGTCATATGAAACTGCTTTTTGTGTGCAATGTCATAAAAGTACAGTTCAGATCATTATTGAAAAGTTAAACTGTAGGGAAAAATCTTCTGATGGTAAAGAACCAGATAAGGGTGATACACTTGCATTATATCCAGATGTTAAAACAGTTTTGTCCTGTCACTACATGTGAAACATTAATTTCAGAGTTAGAACAGCAGTCAAATCAGTTACTGGGAGAATTTCCTGTAGATATTGTTGCTCCCTTTAAAGACTATGTACAAAATTGAAATGAAGCCACTATACAGCAAAAAACAGATAAGGACAGGAACGAGGTTCATGATAAATTGACAGAGGAGTTTAATAAACTCTTAAGACAGACAAAGTGAGTTCAGAAAGTTTAAAAAAGATGTACAAACACTGTCAAAAGTACAAAGGGACTCTACAATCAGCAGAGCAGACAACTGAAAAGTATCAGAAAGCTTGTGAAGAACTGCAGGAAGAAATTGAAACTCTTGTGGCAGTTATAAGACAAGGAAAATCTGGTTAGAGAATATCATAAAACCTGTAAAGAATTACAGAAAGAAATTCCAGATCTTAAGCAAAAGTTACAGGACAAGGAAGAGATGGTTAGTGATGTTCAGGATAGACTAATATAAGCTAATGTTCGAATAGAAGAGTTAAAAGAACTGCAAAAGGCAAAGTCAGTACAGGACATAGAGCAGGGAACACCAACACATTTTTATACACAGTCAAGGCTGCTACAAAGCATACCACAGTGGTATGATAAAAAAGGAATATTTTACAACATACTTACATTTGAAGAATGGGTAGCATACACAGCAGGATCTGATGTATGGACAGAAGCCTTACACAGATGCTTTTGGATTTTTATTCTCAAATGTTTTGAAACTTTCATCCAGTTATATCAGAATGCTTATAAATTAGACAGTAAAGTAAGGTGCATGACATTCTCATGGCATACACACAGGGGCAGCCTCTTACAGTTAAGTTGTTAGATAATTTCAAAATCAACATATCAGATAATTTAATGGAACAAGCTAAACATTTTAAATTACCGTTCCAGATAATCTATCAAAAGTCCAAAAGGAACGTGCAACAAAGGGAAATACAAAAACAGTTAATACATTGCTTTTCAGAAAAAGTAAAAGGGGTCCCAGGAGATATCAAATGCATTTATGAGGAAAATTCAAATACCCTCACTGACTTAGTACAAAGACTAATGAAGGGATGGACTATGGCCGATGATGGGACATTATACTCGCATCATATTTTTACCTCAGAGGAAAGTAGTCAGCCATTTGAGGTAATAAGTGAGGTTAAGAGGTTGACGTAGAGAATGGTGGTGTGATAAATTGCCATCAGAAAGAGCCACGTCAGCACAACCGGCTCCAGGTTTATATGCAAGTGATGAGCAAAAGGTGCCAACATGCTTTTTCTGTTAAAAAAAAATAAAAACAAAAAAAAAAAACCAAGACATGTTAAGCAAAATTGTGACCATTACAAAGTCTGGTGCAAGAAGAAGGAAGCACAGGGTGTACTTGCAAAAAATAGAAGTTATGTCCTTACCATAACGTTCCATGTGGAGTGTTCATCTCGCCTTTCTTCTTACACCTGGGTTCGGAGCCGATCCTCGGCTCCGTGTCGTCCGCTTGGCAAAGCTCTGCATCGAGAAGAAGCTCGAGACCAACTATCTCCCACAATTCCCCTCTGCCTTTACCTCAGATCTAGTTTGCAAACAAACCAGAACCCAACAGGAGTGAACATACAACATACATGCTAAGGCATAGCTGAACAACAGCCGTAACAACAGAGAGAAACAGAAGCGGGAGAACCAAACCAGACACCTAAACTGGACGTTCTTCCTGAGGGTGGGAGGGTGGGAATGTAAGAACAAAGGCGAGATGAACACTCCACATGGAACGTTATGGTAAGGACATAACTTCTATATGTGAGAGTGTTCAATCTCGCCGTTTGTTCTTACACCTGGGTAGCGTCCCTAGCTCCGTGATCCTGAGAAACTCACGGAAGAACGTTCCTGAGCACAGTGGAACCAAAGGTTGCCCTGTCCCTGGAAACCCTATCCACTTTGTAATGAGTAATGAATGTATGTGGTTTAGACCAAGTGGCAGCCGCACAAATAGTGTCCAATGGTAGGTGGGCCGCATGAGCCAGGGATGTAGATATTGATCTAGTGGAATGCCCTTTGGGCTTGACAGGTAAGCTCTGCTCAGAAGCAGTATACACAAAAATAATACAATCGGATAGCCATTTGGAAAGGGTTTGTTTCGTAACTGCCATGCCCTTTCTGCTGTCCGCAAAGGCTATAAAGAGTTGATCTGTTTTTCTGTGATCCTTTGTTCTATCCAAGGAAAACCTGAGTTGTCTATGAACATCCAACTTGTGTAACATATATTCCAACTTATTGGAATGGTTCTTGAAAAATGTGGGGAGCTCAATGGACTGATTAATGTTATTGACGGAGCAAACTTTGGGAAGAAAGGATGAATTAGTGCGAAGACATACCCTATCAGGGTGAAAGATCAAATATGGGTGTTTAACGGAAAGAGCTTGAAGTTCCGATACCCGTCTGGCTGATGTGATAGCTACCAGAAAGAGGGTTTTCCATGACAAAAACTTCAAAGAACAGGAAGAGGCTGGTTCAAAGGGTGGTAGCATTAGCTGTGATAATAGAAGGTTCAAATTCCAAGGTGATGTAGGAATCCTGACTGGTGGCCTGATATGGAAAGACCCTTTTAGAAGTCTATGAGCCATAATAGGCGCCCCATTTTCTCCCACATGAAAGTTTGAAATGGCAGCCAATTGAACTCTCAAAGTGGCAGGAGCAGCTCCTTGGTGAAATAGTATTGATAGAAACTCCAAGACTCTGTTAAGTGGGGGTATTACGGGATCCAAATGTTGTGTAGTTGCCCAGTGTACAAAACGCTTCCACTTACTAGTGTAAATTTTTGTAGTGGAAGCCTTATGAGAAGCCACCAGAATATTTTGAACCGCAGGGGAAAGAAGATCAGACCTGGCTAAGAAGGGAAGCGGAGCAGCCAAGCTGCTAGTCTGAGGGAGAGAAGCAACGGGTGGGGAGCCCCTGATGAGTGGGTCAGTAGATCCGGCTCCGGGTCCAGGATCCAGGGTTCCCGAATTTGGTGTGCTTGAAGAAAAGGAAACCAAATTTGACGAGGCCAGAATGGGGCAATGAAGATTACTGTCCTCTCCAGGTTGTTGGCTTTCTGTAGAAATTTTGTAATCAGAGGTATAGGAGGGAAGGCGTACAGGAGGCCCGGGGGCCAATCGTGAATCAGAGCATCCCTGGGGACTTCCCCTGGAGGGGGTAATAGGGCAAAGTAGCTTCTGCATTTGGCGTTCATTGGAGACGCAAACAGATCGCAGCAAGGCTGGCCCCACTTGCGAGATATCTTGTCCGCAATTGATCGTTTGAGGGACCACTCGTGAGGTAACAGGATGGCTCTGCTCAACCTGTCCGCTATGACGTTGGATAACCCCGGGATATGCGTTGCTATCAGAAAGCGACCCGTGGACTCTGCCCATTGCCAAATTCTCATGGCCTCTCTGCATAGTTGATAAGACTTGGTTCCCCCTTGTTTGTTTATGTACCAGACTACGGACATGTTGTCCAACTGAACTGCAATGGTCCCTAGAGGTAGAAGGTGAGAAAAGTGTTGCAACGCTAGAAACACTGCCCTCATCTCTAGAACATTGATGTGCAGATTGTACTCCAATTTGGTCCATTCACCTTGGACTGTCTGTCCCTGAAAGATGCCCCCCCACCCTATCAGGGAAGCGTCCGTGGTCACCGTAGCTGTCGGCGTGGGTAGCACAAATGGTCGGCCGCTGGAGAGGTTGCAAGTCTGAAGCCACCAAGACAGGTGCGATTTGCAGATGTTCATGATGTGAATTTCGTGTGTCAGGGTTAACTGTTGGAACGACCATTGTGCAAATAGCAGCCATTGAAGAACTCTCATGTGCAGTCTTCCCAAGGGTATCGCAATGAGGGAAGCTGCCATGAGACCCAAAACTTTCAGAACCAGTTTTGCTGGGGATTTTTTGGACAACAGGAGAAGAGATATATGATTTTGTAGAGAAGCTATTCTTTCTGGAGGAAGCCTTAGAATTAAGCAACGCATATCCAATTCTGCTCCTATGAATGAGATATGCTGTGATGGCTGTAATACAGATTTTTTGAAATTTACGGAAATTCCGAGATGAATACAGAGTTCTAGCGTGTAATCCCTGGCCTGAATCAGTCGACGCTCGGTGGTGGCAGTAAGGAGCCAGTCATCCAGATACGGAAACACCTGGAATCCTACGCGTCTCAAGTGAGACGCTACCACTGCCATACATTTGGTGAAAACCCTGGAGGCTGAGGTCAGACCAAAGGGCAGGGCTCGAAACTGAAAGTGACTGGCTCCCAGCCGGATGCGCAAGTGATCCCTGGACGCCCTGGCCATTTTGATGTGGTATTACGCGTCCTTTAGATCTATTGAGCCCATCCAGTCGTCCTTCTGTAAGAATGGAAGGATCGATTGAAGCGTGACCATCCGGAACTTTTCTTTCTTGACGATGGTATTGAGTTTGCTTAGGTCCAGAATTGGCCTCCAGTCCCCTGTCTTTTTTGGAACTAAAAAGAACCTTGAGTAAGTTCCGAATCCTCTTTGGTCCGCCGGGACTGGTTGGATGACTCTTTTTTCTAGCAGCTTTGAAATTTCTATAGCTGCAGGGTCTCGCAGATGGGGTGGTACATCTGGGAGTCTTTTCTGCGGAAATGGGGGCAATAGGAATGGAATTCTGTAACCTCTGGTAACAATGCTTTTTACCCAATTGTCTGATGTAAGACTTTGCCAGGCCTGAGGGTATAAAGCTAAGCGACCCCTGACTGCCTCCAGAGCAGGACAGTCGGGCCTCCTCTCAGGAGTGCTGGAAAGGTTTCCCGGGGAGTGTATCCCTGTCACCTTGGTTTTGCGGACCCCCTCTGCCGCCAGGGCGACGTCTTCCACCTCTGCCCCCTCCTCTGCCTCTAGAGGGGACATCACCCTGTATGCCTGGGAAAGAGCCTTGAGGTTTTCGAAACCACATTTTTCCACCACGTTGCCCTTTGGGGTACGGTCTGGATGGGGTGGAAAAACGGACTCCGACAGCAGACAGAGTCTTTCCCTCTTGCTCACACCGGGTAAGGGTCTCCTTTACTTTTGGGCCAAAGAGAGTGGCACTGTCAAATGGGGCGTTAGTAAAGGAAGACTTGAAGGCTTCCGCAAAGGAACATAAGCACATCCAGGATTGTCTACGAAGAGCAATCGCTGAAGCCGCAGCCCTACTCGATCCTTCGGCTGCATATGAAATGAGCCTCATGGACGTGTTCACAATAGATGTAAGGGTATTGAGTTGTGCTGTAACTTTCTCTGAGACAGCAGCATCTGTAGTACCCTGGAGGGTATCTCCCAACTCTTTGATTAGATCCCTCTGTAACCGTGTGAAATGAGTCAAATAGTTCAGCGATCGCATGGAAAAAGCCGCTGAACTAAAAATGCGCTTCCCATACCTGTCCATAGTCCTAGAATCTCTGTTAGGCAGATGGACAGATGAGGAAGATTCAGACATCTCCTTTTTAGTGGCCGCTGCCACCACCATAGCGTCCACTGGAACTCCTTTTGTGAGATAAGCCTCGTCTTGAGGGGCAGTAATATATTTATTAGGCTTTCTAGGGACTGGCTCCACTCTGCCAGGTGTCTCCCACGCCCTTCGAGCAATCAGATCCATCAACTCATCGAAGGGCGGAGTGACCCAGAAGGAGGAAGGGCGAGCACCGAATGCCTTCAGCAAGACTGACTCACCCTCAGAAGGGGGTAGGGCTTGCCAATCACCTCTCTGTTTTAGGATCTCCAGGATGTCAGAAAAGGAGACATCCTCTGAGGGTGATTTCGGGGACCCTTCTGACTCATCTAAGTCAGTGTCCGATGTCAAGGATTCTTGTGGAGAATCCAAGTGTCTCCTCTTACACAACCTTTTCCTCGGAACTTCCTCGGGGGGGGGCATCCGATGAAGCCTCCGAGGAAGAGGGGGCTCCCTTTGGGGGCAGCTGAGACACCGGTGCTCGACGCTTTGACGTAGACGTGGGTGCAGAGGAGGATAACGGACCCTTATGGGAAGGAGAAGCTGTTTCTGCAGAAGTGGTTGTCTGAGTCGACAACACCTTCCTCATGAGGTCGAAGGCCCCTGGGTCCCGAGTTGAGGAATCCCTCGGATCCGAAGAAAGCAGAGGGATCCCCGAGACGGGAACCGAGGGCATCGACCCCAAGGACGGAGCCGAGTCGATCCGAGCCGAGGCACCGAGAGGGTGAGTGGGAACCGAAACATCGGTCCGACTCTCGGTCCCCAAACCAAGGATAGATCGTCGGCTCCGCGATTCCGGTAATGGGTCCGTCGGAGTCGAGGTGAACGGTGCCGACCGAGAGAAGGACGGTTCCGGCACCGAGGGCTCCACGATCATCAGATCAGCCTCTCCCGGCTCCGAAGACTGAACAGGTCTCGGAGGAGGAACCGATGGAGATAAGGGAAGGCCTTCGAGTCTCGACACCAACTGGGAAGAGACTGAGATGAGTTTGGACAAGGCCGTATTCTCCATTAATTTCTGCACCACGCGGTCTACATCGGTGTCGGAGAGGAGCCTAGAAGAACGCGTCGAAGGAATCGAAGACGGAGCCGACCTCAAGAGCACAGGAGGTGGAAGCACTGTCACCGGTTCCAAGACTCGAGGCTCGGTAACAGACAAAAGTTCAACACTCGGCCCCGAGGTCGGTGGAACCGGTGAGCGAACTTTAAATG
Source organism: Protopterus annectens (assembly GCF_019279795.1). Taxonomy (NCBI): domain Eukaryota; kingdom Metazoa; phylum Chordata; order Ceratodontiformes; family Protopteridae; genus Protopterus; species Protopterus annectens. The sequence goes on from NC_056734.1 coordinate 70,379,097, forward strand.
AAGAGCTCGGAGCCGATGACATGGGCTCCGACGTCTTCGATTCCTTCGAGGATTTAGATGTCTGGTCCGATGCATCCAGAGCCTCTTGGAATGCAGGCTTCAAAGGCCTCTATTCATGAGTTTCCTGCACCTATCTGTCATGACCCTTCCACTGAAAGAATGACAAATGGAGCAGTCTTCTTGCAGATGGAAAGGGCCAAGACAGTAGACGCAGGAACTATGGTTGTCTGTGACAGACATTTTCTGTCCACATTGGCACCGTTTGAAGCCTGACTTAGCTTTCTCAGATATAATTACAATAAAAGTCAAGTCCAGTAAGACTATACAGCACACAGTCTTGAACAGACAGTAATAGTCAACAGTAATGTCAAAGCTAGTAAATTCAGTCAAATCCGGTAGTTTGTCAAATCCAGTAGTAGTTTGTATAACTTATATAAGTTCTATAAGTCTTATAAGTCTTTTAAGTTTTATAAGTTGAGAGGGTGGGGTAGGCCCCGAGGGAACTAACTTATTATTTATATATATATATATATATATATATATATATATATATATATATATATAAAAATATACACGTACTCGAAGAAAGCCCTCGACTCACTACACACACACACACACAAAAACTTAAAGGTAAACTAGAAGAAAAATTATCTAAAAATGTTAGATAAAAGTAATCTTGTCTGTCAGGTGGTCCGAGCTCATCAAAAATGATGCGAACGTTGCAGCGGCAAACTAGATCTGAGGTAAAGGCAGAGGGGAATTGTGGGAGATAGGTTGGTCTCGAGCTTCTTCTCGATGCAGAGCTTTGCCAAGCGGCCGACACGGAGCCGAGGATCGGCTCGAACCCAGGTGTAAGAACAAACGGCGAGATTGAACACTCTCACATCAGAGTTGAAAGATTCACAAGACAAGTCAAATAAACAAGTCTATGTATGGAGATCATACAATATTGGTAAGGACAGCTAAAAGGTTCATCAATACACATGGAAAGGGGATGGATGACCTGTAGATTTTCAGGCAGCCTCATATGTATATACAAAATATTTGAAAGAGCAGGCAGAAGAAATAGCTAGACAACAATTACGAAAAGAAATTGAAAAATATAAATAAGTGGATCACTCAAGACACAGAAGACGATGACCAACAAAAACATGCAGTAGTATGCCGTGTTGCATTTGACAATAAAGGTGAGGATAAGTGGATTCCCTTATAATAGGGGTGTGCCCCCCCACTCTGGTATCTTTCCCAACCACCTTTAAAAAGGGTCAAGACAGATGACCACTGATTGATATCTGGGTAGAGGGGTCACTATGGCAAAATGTTTTACTGGATATAGGAACGGCAGTGTCCATCACAAATAGGCAGTTATCTGTAAATCGTATGAAAAAGGTTTATATCTCAGCATTTAATGGTATGGGAAAATATGCCATAAGTAGCCAAGATGTAGACAAAGTTTCATCAAGAAGGGCAGTCATGGAAAGGTGCATTTTTGATACATCCATCCTGTTCAACTACCATTACTAATATGGACGTTTTAGGAGCTTTGGGCATAATAACTGATTTGCCTAACAATAGTCTGTGGATAAGAGACAAGGAAAAAGGAGAGAGAGAGGTAAGTGCAGTTTGTTTTGCAATCTCTCTACCTGAAAAACCTGACAAGCCTACAGGACATGTAAATACAGACAGTGAGGATTTGTGGCAGCTTTCACAACAATTCTCAAACCTGTGGTCCAAGGGACCCAGTGATTGTGGCAAATTAGAAATGCCAGTAGGCGTGGGTAGTGATTGGGACTACATAATGCCATTTCAAAAGCAGTATCCCATTCCTACAGAGGAGAGGAACATATGGAAAATGTACTGCAGAATGGGAAAAGAAAGGAATCATACAAAAAGGCAACAGTCCCACAAAGTCACCAATTTGGCTTGTTAAGAAGAAAGATGGTAGTTACCGTATTGTCATTGATTTATGAAAATTTAATCAGTACACAACCCCTAGAGCACATCTAATTCCGGAAGTTCCAGAACTGGTTGCACATATTAAACCACAAAGTAAGTGGTTTACAGTAATAGATTTAGCAAACGGCTTTTTTGCTGTAGCACTCAGAAAGAGTAACTGTCCATGATTTGCCTTTATATTTAAAAATCAGCAATATGTCATGACAAGTTTATCTCAGGGATTTCAGAATAGTCCAGTTATTGTTCATCAGACAGTAGGATCCATTCTGCAACATTTGGAAAAAGATGATTCAGTACTGCATTATAGTGATGACATATTAATTCAGTCTGAAACAGTGGAGTAGCACATATGCCTCTTAAAAAGGTTTTCCATACTCTGCAGCAGTTAGGGTTTAAGGTTAAAAGTGACAAAAATTCAGTTCATGATACAGGAAGTTAAATGTCTAGGTACTATCATTAAATCACCAGGAAGGTCTCCTTGTCCAATGGGAGTGCAAGGCATTTTACAAATGGAAAAGCTGTTGACAATAGCAGATTTTCACAAATTCATGGGAATAATGAACTATAATAGAAAATTTATAGAGAATTATGCAGCCATGACTGCTCCTCTATACAAAATGTTACAGGAACAAAAGAACTCCACTTTTTTAGCTTGGGGACCTCATGAAAATGAAGCATTTTCACAAATGAAGGTAAAGTTAGCACAAGCTACAGAGTTAATAGCACTCACACCCAATTTGCCATTTATATTACAAGCAGCAGGAAAAAAAGACATTATCTGTTGTGCTATCACAGGAATGGCCACATGGTGGTGACAGTAGAATGGAAAAAATCATTATGTCCAGTCACCATCTGCAGCAGAAAAATGACACCAGTGGAAATGGGCTATCATCCATGCATTCAGAAACTGTTCGCCATTTACTGGGGCATTAAGCAAACTGAGTATCTGACTGTATTTCCCAGCATTATAGTACAAACACCACACCAAGCAGTAAAAGCTCATAGACAATTTTGAAATGAATAAAATCACGGATGGTATTAGTCAAGCAGTATTTGCAAAATGTATGGCACTTTTCAGAATGAAAACTGTTACCATACAGACAGGGGACAAATATCTGTCAAATTATATGGGATACGAAGGAAAACAGCATAATTGCTTAGAAAAAAATGTTACTTGACATACAATTTCAGGCATCTGATTTTGACCATTTTAAGCCATCTGTCTTTGTGGAGAGAGCACGGTTTTGGGGCAAAGATAAATTTTGGACAGGATTTGCCATAGTTCCGGAGAATCCAAAGCTGGGTTCTCCCAAGCTGATCAAGTTACCAGGGCATATGACATCTCAAAGAGCTGAATTAGAGGTAGTACTGTATGTACTTGGGTATTACAATCCTGTTAACATCTTCTCAAGCCATGCTTATGTAGTAAATTCTTTAAGATTGCATATGGACACCTGGGTAAGGAGAGGATTTGTAGACAGTACAGGCAAACCATTACGGCATGCTGAAGTATTCAAAGACTTACATAATGTAATAATAATGTCAAACTAGCAGGTACAATACAGCATTTTAAAGGTAAAAGCCCATCAGAAACTGACAAGGGAAACTTTCCACTTAAATGCATTAGCTGACACATTGACAAAACAAGCAGCACAAAAGGGAACAGAGCTTCCAGGATATGCATATAGCAATGAAGAGGTCAGTGCCTTAAAGAAGCTAGACAGTCAATTGAGGAAGACATCATAAATATTCAAAAGAAGCAGGGTTTAAAAGAAAAAAAACAGACCGCTGCATAACTGCAGGAATACCACCAAAACAGAACTATGCGTACTCCACTACAAAAGGATTACAGCTGCCTTATGTGCCATTTCAGTTAGCACGTCAGTTGGTCCAGTTAAATCACCAAATATTAGGGCATCTACGAGCTGATAAGCTATGGGCAGTTGTAAAAGAAAAGTATTGCAATCCAAGTTTAAAAAAAGGTTTGTAGGCTAATTGTAGAAGAATATCTAATCTGTTTGCAGGTAAAAGCTAAAAGTAAAAAAAACTCAGTTACATTGAGTACAGCTAGCAGATGGGCAATGGTATGCAGTTCAAACAGATTATGCAGGTCCTTTGCCAACAACAGAGTAAGGTTACAGGTACCTACTGGCAGTAGTGAATGTTTTCTCAAAATGGGTACATCAAAACCATGACCGCAAAGGCAACAGTGGAAGCCTTATGGAAAAATATTTTCTGTCATTGGGGGTGGCTGAGAATCATTGAGTCGGACAATGGTCTGCAGTTTGTTAGTGATTTAATAAAGCACATGTGTAATCTGTTAGGAATTCAGCAAAGATTTCATGTGCCTTATCAGCCACAGTCAAACAGAATAATAGACAGAATGAATCGTACGCTCAAAGATCGTCTCATAAAAGCATGTCTTACAAAGGGAAATACATGGGCACAACATTTATCAGGCATTCTTATGGGCATAAGGGCAACACCCAACAGTAAAATGGGAATATCTCCTTATTAAATCATGACAGGGAGAAAAATGCCAACACAGTTACCTTTTGATCCTGACACACCAGATGGTAGACCTATGTTAGAAATCAGCAAGCATCAGCAATGGTTAAAACAACTTACAGAAGTATGTGATTTGGATGGTGCAGTGGTGCAGCGGATAGTGTTGTCACCTCACAGCAAGAGGCTCCCCAGTTCGATTCTCAGCTGGGGTGCCTTCTGTGTGGAGTCTGCATGTCCTCCATGCATTTGTGTGCATTTCCTCAGGGCACTCCCGTATCCTCCCACTTTAGAAAGACATGAGTCTGGAGCGTTTCTCCCTAGGCCTCCGCTGAAAATTGGCTTATTCCAAGTTGGACTTTCCCGGTAAACAAATGTTAAATAAAAATAAATACAATGCAAGACAGCAAGCTTTCCAACTGTGGAAAAAGGTCCAAATATTACTGCCGGAAGAAAGCTTTCCCTGTGGAACAAAGGTATTAGTAAAAATGTTCCAGATGGAAGGGCCCTGGGATAGCAATTAGCAGGGATCTTTTGAAGTAGTGGAACACATAGGTCCATTGGTGTACAAAATAAAAGTTAAAAAGAAAAAAAGAACAGTTCTAGTGCATAGAGATCAAATGACAGTTGTTAAAAGCAGTAGAGAAATGAAGTCACAGAAGTGACATGCATATATCCTCTTTTCAGAAAAAGAAAATGAAGCTGCTTAAAGTGCACCTGTTTGGAATACAGAAGAGTAAAAGGCAGATAACAGTAAATGTAAATAATTATGTAAATATGTCTACATTTAAGCATGTGTTAGACAGATATATATTTAGTTTTGTATAGTTTTTTGTAATTGTATAATAGCACCAAGGATAGCGGAACCTCTGGCAGAAAAGGTATACAGATGTATTATTGCTAATATAAAGTTGTGGTGGGTACATGATGCAACAAATAAAACTCAAGGTAATTTTTTTTTGCCCGGGAGAACAGCCATGTTATGTTGGAACTCTTTCCTTTAACCAAAACTTTACGGTCTGAAAGACTACCAGAGGTCAGGTATATGTCAAACCTTCACAACATAAAGCAAATGTATCCTCACAAAACAATGCTGCTATTAAATGCTGTACACTGCAAGGGGAAAGGAAATTCCTTCCATTTTATACTGATTGTGTATAAACAGTACTGCAGAAGGGTCTAAAATAAGCTACAGGAGGGAAATATATTGGTCTGTATTAATGATTCAGTAATTATTGGAAGACAACATCCTTGCTGTTTTATTATCAGAACTTGTAATAATCATCCCACAGCCAAGCTTGATCAGGTAAATTAGGGTACCATCAAAATGTATGGTAGTGGGACAAAAATACCAGAAAACAAACACATTTTAATATCTCATTCCCTCCTGACAATACTGGCTGTAGGAGACGAACAGCATGGTACGATATTCTTTTAGGGGGAGATGGGAACAGGTTTAGGTACATTAAATTCAACTGATATAGAAATATTGGCAAACAGATTAAAATTAACAGGCCAGGATATTTCACAAATTGTACATTTACAGGCACAATGGTTACCTACTACATGGACATTGAAGAAGAGATGCATGGATTTTCAAAAAGACTTTTTGCAATGTTTTAATGACTCTGATTAGCAGGTTAGGGTTTGACGTTAATGTTACTAAATTTGTAGATTGGACTAAATGTACTTTGCAGTCTTTGTATGTACAAATGCAGAAAAATACAGTGCAAATGAAATTAATGTTAAACAATGAATATGTGCTGAGAACAATGTTTAAAAAATAGATTTCAAGTACCAGTCACAAATAGTCTGCACAAATACATACTGTACAGGAAAATGTACACACTATAATGTGACAAGTTCAAAAGTAATGTGTCAAGTTGTAGTTTTACCATTGGTTTTTGGACCATCATTCTATTCATACCAGAACTGGTTACCTCAGTTAGAGGGAAATTATATTGATTTACAAAATAAAACTCACAAAATAAAACACTGCATGCATACAGCTAATGGACTAGTATGTGGTCAGCACTCACCAGTCTATGAACCATGCTTTTTACATCATTCTGTCCATTTATGTAAAGGGACAATTTTACCGTCTAGTTTTAAAATGATTACTGAAATAGCCCCACAGTATGTGTATTGTAACAAATCAGAGTTTAACATTTATTAAACACTGTCCTTCTGTAGGTTGTCTCAGTTATATAACACATCTGACATGCATAATGAAACATATGTGTTCATTCCAGAAAGCAAAATGGCAGAGCCTTTACAATGGAATCCACAAGCATTGTCAATAATGAATGCAGGATTTTCATTAGAATCGTTACATAGAGTTATAAATGAAAGTAAACAGTTAATTCAACAGTTGCAAAAGGTTAATAAAACAACTGTAAGTCATGAATTAAGTTCTGTAATTGTAAAAAAAAAAACAACAAAAAAAATCTGATAGCTGAAAAAAACGAAGCAATCACAGCCCATAATTGGGCACAAGTTGGTTAAAGTACAGTACAATACTGTCAAGTATATTTTGCTAAAATCCATCAAGCTTCTAAAATTTATCAGTTATAAGTGAAAACACTGGTATAACAACTGCAGAACACAATCCTGGCAGGCAGAGCTCCAATGAAGGCTGTCCTTCCTCAAAACGAAAACACAACAGTATAATGAAGAAAACCACTGGCCCAAAACGTAAATCTAGGTCTTTAATAGCTCCAAACACATGATAAAAACAGCAGCAATGCACAGCAGGATTTCACACAGTAGGATTAAGCATTTTCATCTTCATACAGAAGACTTCATAAGAATCAAGAAACCTGTCACTACACAACTTTTTAAACAGCCCTGCGCCTCCTAATTGGATATAAACTAATTGGCTGCAGACACACTTTGGATTATTTGGGGACAATGGGTGTAATGACCATATTTCCCAGTTTTTAGATTTTGAAGTAGTTGGGTCCTCAGACCAACTAGGGGAGTCCTGTGATATCATAGGTGAAGACGACATTGTACATAATATTGTGGTTACGAGACAATTTTCATATTTATAACTATACGGATCTGAATGTGGATGACAACTTTTTTTCCATGTTTAAGAAGGGTTTTACTTTTGTGCCAAGTAAGGGAGGACATGTAGCTAACATGATTTTAGATATTAAACTATTTACGAGGAAGTTAAATCTAGAGCATTTATACCACAATCACTGCTCAGGTCAGCACACTAATGTACTGGTTAGAAGTAGTACTTTAAACCCCCTTTGAACCAGGAATTACTTAATTTTAAGACTATTGTTATTAGTGAATTAAGAAAGGAGTTCAACAAACATAGACGGTTTAGGAATAACCTAACCTTAGACGAAAGAAAGGTGTTAACAGAATTGACTAATAAAGTTAACTTGAGAGTGATGAAACCTGATAAGTGGGGGGGTGGAGTGGTGCTGATGGATAATACAGATTATGTTACCAAAATATCAGAGATTCTGAACACAGATAAGAGGTACGATGTGGTATCTAGGAAAGAACTGAACATAGCCTATAGAAAGATTGACTGGACCCCAGATGACAATTTAACTCGGGGCTTGATAAATGAACAACTTCACCATTTTTTAAAGGTTACTAAACCTTTTATACAGAGTATGTTCGGGATCCCTAAGGTCCACAAAGATGCCAGTAACCCCCCTCTTACACCCGTTGTCACCCCAGAGGGTTCAAAAACCCAGCCTTTAGCTATATTTGTGGATACAAAACTAAAATCCTACCAACAAATATACCCACACATTCTTATAGACTCCTGGGATTTTTACAAAAGATAGGGAGTTTAGATTTTGAAGCTGATCTTATTTTTCTGACGGTAGATGTTAAATATTTTTTTTCTGTTATTCCACACAACAAAGGCCTAGAATGGTTTGAACACATTAACAGAGTTTGGATTTCTGTCAACAGCTGACTTTAGGTTGGTACTTGAAAACATGGAATTGGTGCTTAAAAATAACAAAAATAACTTCTTGATTTTTCAAGGGGGAGTTATATCACCCACTGGATGGGGTCGCCATGGGTTCATCCTGTTCCCCCTTATTTGCCAATATAGTTATGTTGTATTGGGAAATTCATTATGTGTTCGTTTCCATGTACAAAGACTATATTTCTGGGTATTTTCATTATTTGGATGATATTTTTATTGTGTGGAGGGGACCTTTTGAGATTATTCCTACTTTTATTGAATTTTTGAATTCTACGACAGAATTTCTAACATTCACCTATGAGAGACAAGTGAATGAAATACATTATTTGGATGTTTGTGTTGGAAAATAAAAAATTTATATCTAAGGTTTATAGAAAAAAAGTGTTTTTCAAATTCCTATCTGCACTATGAGAGTAACCACCCTAGTTTTAAGAAATGTAATATTGTTAGACAAATGGTAACAGCTGCCAGGATGATGTCCGAAAGGAATGATTTTATGCAGGAGTTGGACTATGTCCACTCTCTTTTTTTAGAAAGAGGGTATATCCAGATGAACTTTAGACCTATTAAGGAAAAAGAAGTTATGTCTTACCATAACGTTCCATCTGTAGTGTTGATCCTCATTCAATTATTACGCATGGGTATCGGTTCCGACCACGGAACCGAGCCAGCCATTTTCCAAGCTCGCGTCAGCTACAAACGCTTGAGCTAAACTCTTACCCATAATCCCCCTCTCCCAGTTACCTCAGATTGAGTTTGCAAGTCAAAAGAAGGTAAAGGCTACCTCTGGTCAAATGACCTAAGAGAACCAGATGGTGAGATCCACTAGAAGCCACAGGAGGGGGAAGGAGGGAGGGTCGTAATGACTGAACGAGGATCAACAATACAGATGGAACATTATGGTAAGACATAACTTCTTTATCTGACATTGTTAATCCTCGTTCATTCCTTATGCATGGGACAGAGTCCCCAGCTACCTCTATTCCTGGGAGGCTCTCATGGAAGGACATTCCTGAGCACCATACAACCAAAAGATGCTCTACTCCTGGAGGCCAAATCCAATTTCTAATGAATGATGAAGGTACGAGGTGTAACCCAAGTTGCAGCTGCACAGATGTCATATAAAGAAGCTCTGGCATGGAAGGCAGCAGAAGTTGCCACAGACCCTGTTGAATGAGCTTTCATAGTAGTAGGCAACGAGATATTACGTTGTGTATAAATGAAGGTCACACAGTCCTTCAACCATCTAGCTAATGTGACATTAGCAACAGCAGATCCTAATCTAGGTCCAGAAAAGGCCAAAAATAACTGGCCAGATTTATGAAAGGACCTAGTCCTGTTTAAGTAAAAACGGATTTGCCTGTGGATATCTAGGGTATGTAGGCAATACTCTCCTCTGTTTGATTGATTAGGAAAGAAAACTGGCAATTCAATGGTTTGATTAATAGACATTTCAGATATCACTTTTGGCAGAAATGAAGGATTAGTTCTCAAAGACACTCTACTAAAGCTTGAAGCTCAGAGATATGTCTAGCAGAAGTAATGGCGACCAAAAACAAGGTTTTCCATGACAAATGCTTGAGGTTGCAAGAAGACGCTGGTTCGAAGGGTGGCATTGTCAGAGCTTGTAGAACTAATGATAGATCCCATGGTTGAACAGGTTCTCTAAAAGGTGGCTTCAGATGATTCACACCTTTTATGAAGGTCTTGCACAATTTGTGAGACATAAGAAAGGAATCTTGGACACCCTCATAGAAATTAGAAATTGATGCCAATGAACTCTAATGGTAGAGGCCAATAGACCTAATTGGAAAAGGTCGGTCAGATAGTCTAGTATTATAGACACTGGTGCTGAGAAGGGATCTACTTGTTTTTCTTTCAGCCAACAGTTAAATCTTTTCCACTTGCTTAGATAAGTAATTCTAGTGGAAGACTTATGAGGTGCAATGAGGATGTCACGTACTGGTAAAGAAAGATCATTCTGCCTGGCAATCAAGGGAACTGGAGTAGCCAAGCTGTGAGCTTCAGGCTGTCAAGTTGGGATGAATCGGGTTCTGTGGATGTGAGATCAACTCTGGGGTTGGATAGAGACTCCATGGTCGATCTAGTAGGTGAGGCCAAAGGAAGGGGAACCAAATCTGACAAGGTCAATATGGTGCTACGAGGATCAACTTGCTCTTCAACCAATGGGCTTTCTTCAGAAACTGGGGAATGAGGGGAAAAGGTGGGAATGCATAAAGAAGACCCGAGGGCCAATCGTGGACTACAGCGTTTCTGGGTGACTGTCCTGGAGGGGGAACCAGGGCAAAGTAGTTGCTGCATTTGTAGTTGGTTGGGGATGCAAAGAGGTTGCAGCAAGGATGGCCCCAGTGGTGGAAGATCTCTGTCGCTATCAAGGGATTCAGCGACCACTTGTGAGGTTGTAGAATGCACCTGCTGAGTCTGTCTGTTATTACGTTGGAAATCCTGGGAATGTGCATTGCTAGAAGAAAATGGTTGGTAGCCATCGCCCATTGCCATATCCTCATGGCCTCTCGACAAAGGGGGTAAGATTTGGTTCCAGCTTGCTTGTTGATGTACCAGACCACCGCCATGTTGTCTGATTGAATCACAATCGTCCCAGATGGTAGCAGGGGATGGAATGCTTGCAACGCCAGAAGCACCGCCCTCGGCTCTAGAACATTTATATGCAGATGGGCCTCCAGTTCGGACCAAGTGCCTTGGACTGTCTGTCCCTGACATAGCCCTCCCCCCCACCCCATCAGGCAGGCGTCCGTGATCATTGTGGCCTTGGGTTACTGGAGGGAGAAGAGGTGAGACCATTGTGACAGATTGTGTATCATCCACTAGTTTAAATCCTGTTTGCACCTGTGGGTTACTCGAATCTTGGCTGAAAGAGAATGCTGAAAAGGATACCATTGGGTGAGCAGTAGCCATTGTAGAAGCCTCATATAAAACCTGGCCAGGGAGACAAAGGTGATGGAGGCTGCCATGGAACCCAACAGCTGAAGGACAGAGTGAGCTGTGGATTTCTCCCTTGAAAGGATTGGAATCAGTTGTTGCTTTATATTTAAAATTCTGTGCTCTGGAATGGCAGCTCTGCAGTTCTTTGTGTCCAATCCAAGATAACCCAATGAATTCTGTCGACTGAGATGGGGTGAGATTGGATTTTTGCCAGTTTATGGTTATGCCTAGCCTTTGTGCAGCGAGGAGAGAGTATGCCAGGGCTTCTTCCAGTAGATGTCTGGTGGGGGCGGAAATAAGCCAGTCATCTAGGTATGGAAATACCTGGAATCCTTGAAGTCGCAAGTGAGCTGTGATGACTGCCATGCACTTTGTGAACACTCTGGGGGCTGTAGAGAGTCCGAAGGGCAGTAGTCTGAACTGGTAGTGACTGGCTCCCGCACGGAAGTGCAGAAATCTTCTTGATGGCCTGTCCACTTTTATGTGGTAGTACGCATCATGAACATCTATCGAGCACATCCAATCATCTTTTTCCAAAAGCGGGAGGATAGACTGTATTGTTACCATCTGGAATGTTTGTACTCTCACAAACTTGTTCAATACACTGAGATCCAAAATTGGTCTCCAGTCCCTGGTTTTCTTTGGCACCAAAAATAGTCTTGAGTAGAATCCGGATCCTATCTGGTCTGGAGGGACTACTTGGATAACTCTCTTTCTAGCAGCTTTTCTATCTCAAGTGCTGCTTCTTCCATTTGACTGGGTGGAACGTAAGGAAGGCTTTTGGAAGGGACAGGACAAATATCGAAAAGGGATATGATAACCTCTGGTTATAATCCTTTGTACCCAAGAATCGGTGGTGATGGTTAGCCAGGCAGAAGAGTGCAAGGAGAAATGACCCCCAACCACCTCCAGAGGAAAGTAGTTGGGCCGCTCTTCAGGAGCGCTGGAAGGATTGGCCAGGGAAAGAGTCCCTGGAACCCTGGTTACACAGACACTCTCTGCCCTGAAAGGAGCGTCTTCCCTGTGAGTTTCCCCCTCTGCCTCTAGGGGAGAACTCGGCCTGTGTGTCAAGGAAAGGACCCTGAGATTTCATGAACCATATCTTCCCACTCTTTTGGTTTCGGGAGAAAGCACGTTGAGGGGAAGAATAACGGACACCTACGGCAGAAAGGGTCTTACCATCCTGTTCACATCTGGCCAGTCAGTGTGCTTTTAACTTTGGGTCAAAACAATGAAGAGGCCTCAATGGGAGCGTTAAGAAAGGAAGCCTTAACGGGTACCGCGAAATTGCACAAGCGCATCAAGGCGCGTCGTCTCAAGACCGCAGCTGAACCCACCACTCTAGCTACTCCTTCTGATGCATTAGATATCAGTCGCATAGGGAAGTTAAATACTGACTCAATGGTGGCCAGCTGAGAGGCCACTTAGTCATGGACCTCATCAGACATGGCACCAGCCAAGGTTTCAGAGAGCTCGGAAATCAGATCCCTTTGAAGCCTGGTAAAGTGTGCCATATAATTCATGGACCTGACAGCAAAGGTCGCTGATGAAAAGGTGCTGTCCAGGACCTGGGACTCTGTTAGGCGGATGGACATTCTGGCTTTCTTCTTCTGCCAGATCCTTTTTTTGTTGCGGCCGCCACTACCAAAGCATCCACAGGAAGACCTTTTGACCAATGGAAATCCGTAGAAGAAGGGGACAAAATCTTATCTGGCCTCCGGGGAATGGCTTCAACGGTGTCAGGAGCCTTCCACACATGCTGCACGATGAGCCGGACAAGTTCATCGGCAGGTGGAATAACCCAGGAGGTAGGGGGCCGGGCGCGAAAAGCCTTCAGGAACACAGACTCCTCAGAGGTCAGATTAGAGAACTGCCAGTCACCTCTCTGTTTAAGGATTTCGAGGATATCACCGAAGGATACCTCAGAGGGTAACTGAGGGGATCCTTCCCCCTCATCAAAGTCTGTGTCTTCAGTGAGGGACTCCTCTGTGAAGTCCATGTGCTTCCTCTTACACAAACTTTTCCGGTGGACTTCCTCAGTGGGAGAAGCTTGGGAAGACAGCGTAAAAAGGGTTTCCTGTGGGAATATGTCCTGAGGCCCTTGCACCCGGTGTCCGCTAGATGCGACTTGTGAAACCAGTGTACCAGAGGAGGACGGGGGGATAGACAGTCCAGTATCACCAGCAGCAGCGAAAGCCTTCTCCATCAGTTGGAAGGCTGGTCCACCTGAAAGAGGAGTAAATGTCAAGGACAGGGGTCACCCCTCCCCTAAGTGGCTCAGCCTGCCGACTCGGAGTCCCCGGATGGCTGTGGAGCACCAAATTACGCATGCCACAACTGTCATCCTGGGTCGTAGCAAAACTTTCCTGCCATGAAGGCAACTGCGGTTCCTTAGTGAGATCCATAAAGGGAACCAATGAGGGGGAAGACTGTGCTATATCCATGGACTTCAAAGGCAATGAAGGAGGAGAATAAGAATTGGAGATGGGTGATCACCTCCCAAGGAAGGATAGGTCTTCGGGGGTGGGATACCTCTAGCCAAGAGCACTTGATCCACAAGACGCAACACATCGTGTTCGGAAAGGCTTCTAGTGGACCCTCAAGGAGAGTGAGGGAGAAACAGGCCTGTCCACAGAAGAGGCAAACTTGGTGCCCACCTCACCAGTCTGCACCGAGAACAACGGTGACGACAGAGACTGGACTACGGGTGTCTGCACCGAAGAAGTCATCGGTGCCGAGGTCACAGTCTGCACCGACACAAGGATTGGTGCCGAAGTGGTTGTCGGTACTGAAGCTGGAACTGACAAAATTGGAGCCAACAATAGAGGCGTCGGCTCCGAGCAAGATGTCGGAGTCAACGTGGTCAAGGTCTGCGCCAACTGACCGGTCGGTGCCAATACAGTAGTAGTAATAGTCTGAACTGAGGAGCCTCTCGGTGCCGATATAGTGAAGACTGCAGGAGAAGACGGAGCCGAGATCACTAATGGAGCCAAAAACCTTGGTGCTGAAAGTCTAGGCACTGAAAGCACTGGGGCTGACTGAATGAGCTCTGGAGCAGAAACTTTAACCTTTTTAGGAATTGATTGGCACGAGTCCCCAGCCAGGGACAAAGACTTGGCCTTAGTAGGAACATCCAAAATTTTCTTATGGGCTCTAGGAGGGGTTGAGGCCTCCGACCCAGAAATAGCCTCTAAAAAGGGAGATTTAAGAAGTCCCTTCAGCAACAACTTGTTTTTCCTTTCTAACAAGGTTCTGTTAGAAACATTTTCACAGACAGTACAGGGTGGGTCAATAGATAAATGGGACGCCCCCAAACAATAAACGCACAAAGAGTGTGCATCAGATGTAGGTAATTTGTGTCCACAATCAGAACACCTTTTAAAACCCGGACTACCTTTCTTATCTGCCATGATGGAAATAAGAAGTAAGGGTACCAGCAATGGTACAAAAGAATACTCGAAGGTATGAAAAAAAGGGAAATTACCAATGATGGTAAGGGGAGAAATACCTCGCGGTAAAAAGTGTAGAGAAAAGAGAAGAAAAACTCAAGAAATTATGGTCGCTAGATGCGATAGGGTAAGAGACAATGAAATAGAAACTTTTCTGATGGAAAAAGTTATATAAATGACTATTCTGACAACAAATAACTATACTTAGCTCAAGAGAAGCAGCCTGACATGACCGAATGGCAACGCGGCAAATGAAATCTGAGGTAACAGGGAGAGGGGGGGTTATGGGTGAGACTTTGTAGCTGACGCAAGCTTGGAAAATGGACGGCTCGGTTCCGAGGTCGGAACCGATACCCATGCAGCCAAGCCACAAGCACACAAAAACCCAAGGCGTAGTTAGTAGCTAAGTCCACAATACTAACACTTCTTTATTTAAAAACAGCAAACAGCAAAAAATAACGTAAAGCGCTTTTCGTCTCACTGATAGTGAGACTTCCTCAGACAAAGTTTCAAGTGTAAAGCAACTCATCAAATACCCTACCCCAATGTCTAATTAACACTCCTTCAATTAATTCATTAAATTAATACCAACCATTTCAATATGATAGCTTTGCAATTCAGTGTCAAACAGTACTGCAATCCTGTTTACATTCACATTTCCAAATGCAATGCTTCAGTCAATAATCTCAACATTCCGGACTTTACTACAGCAGCTTTAAACCTAAGGTTCTAACAAACCTTCACTAAAACATTAAATCCATATTCGATTTAGTATGATTTCAAACCTTTACGACTAGCTGGATACATAACTAGTTAAATGCAGTCCGTTACAACTGATACATTTGCAAACTGAAATGAAACAGTTGATGTTACCTGTCTATCCATACTCGGGTACTAACCAACATTCTTCTGATAATTACAATATCCAAGTTGGAAAAATGTTTTTTGTCCTTTAGTCATAAAAAATAGTTGAACTGTTTCTATCATTGCTGACTAATTGTTACGATTCACCTCCACCTTTTAAGTTACGAGTATACGTAACAGCACTACGTAGTGGAGTCTGCATTTAAAGCAACAGTACTGTACTTAGTAAGCTCCGCTGTAACCTATTCCACACGAACACCCAAAGCCTGGACAGCGGTATGGTCAATTAAACTTGTTGCAGTCGGGTGTTCTAAAGTGTTTCACACTTTAAAATAAAATCCTATGCCAATGTTAAAAACTGTTAAACTTCCAAATATATTAAAAATGTACATAAAGACCCTTCAACTACACATAAACGCGTGACTGCACATAAATAAATTTGTCCTAAAGACGTTAAAAATTGACAGTTTAAATTCAACCATAGTGATACAGAAAATATCAAAAATATCAAGAATTAATATAAATATGTTTGCTGAATAAATGTATTGAAGCTAGTCCCCAACCCCTAAGTAAGGTGTCCCCTCAGCTATTAATCTCCGTCATCTTGCTAGACTTTTCAGTTTTAATATACATTTGATTGAATAATATTCATTCAGTCCTGGGTACTGGCAGGCTCTGGTGCATATTTGCCAAATTAATTCTAATTTTTCCAACATCAAAGAACTAGGACCTCCTCTCATCTCATCCACCTTAATTGAGTTTATAGCTCTAAATTTAAATGAATGTGTAGGACAGTCTAGGGTATGTTTAGCAATTGTGCTGTACTGTTTCAAGGTTCAGGTGCTGTAAAGATGTTCATACACTCTTTCCTTAAATTTCTGGTCTGATTTCCCTATGTAGAAAACAGGGCAATTCTGGCAGCATGCCAAATAAACCACACCTTTTGTATTATAATCAAATCTCTGTGGGGTCATATAGTTCACCCCTCTGATGTTGAATATTTCCCCTATGTCCATGTATGGACAATATGTACATCTACCACATTTAGTCATACCTACTTTTACTACCCTTTGCCTATTTTCTTTCTTTTTTTGATAATAAACACTTAAGGTTGTTACCCCTTCTAAACACTACTTTAGGGGAGTCTTTCAGTTTACAGGTCAATACAGCATCTGATCTAATAATCTCTCAGTTTTTATAGATGATCTCTCTGATGTTATAAGGAAAGGGTGTATGAACATCTTTACAGCACCCGAACCTTGAAACAGGACAGCGCAATTGCTAAACGTGCCCTAGACTGCCTGCTTCAAGGCTCCCGAGAGCACCCCAGCACTACCAGGTTATACCTCATACCATGCTTTTCGGCCCCAAAACTATGACCGAACCACAAAAGGAGGGGGAGTATCAATATTCGTCAAAGATATCCATACCTCCAGGTTGGTGGCACAGCACGAAGCATCAGAGACTATCCATGTGCAACTAACAGTGGGTAAAACTGCCTTCCAGTTTATAGCCTGCTACAGACCACCCTCCCAAACCCAGGAACCCCACTCGGCCTTCCTGAGAACACTGGAAAATATGAAGGTCTCTCCAAACACAATTATACTGGGTGACTTCAACTACCCAAACATAGACTGGGAGCATTACTCTAGCTCCAACACCCTAGCCCAAAGGTTCCTAGAATTTATAAACTCAAATGCTATGGCACAACTTGTTACCATTCCCACAAAAGGAGAAAACATACTGATCATCACCAACATGGGGACTCTATGCTCCAGACCAGAAGTGTATCCCTCACTGGTAAGATCAGACCATAAACTAATCTCACTGGATATTCACATCCCGACCCCACCCCCTGCCCAGAAAACCACAGTGACAAACCTCTCTAAAGCAAATTTCACACTCCTCAAAACCGAGGTGGAATCCTTCAAAGCCCCCGGGCCTGTGGAAAATATGGCCCAGACCGCAGAATCCTTTATAAACGCATTCTATGAACACCTTCAGGAATGCATGGATCATGCAATCCCAAATAAAACCAAGACCCAATCCTCCAAAGGCAGACGTCCTGTCTGGTGGACCCCAGCCATAAATAAACTATACAATAGGAGGAGGAAGCTACTACATGATAGAGCAAAATCCCAAAAAGGGACGGCATCTCTGATCAGTATTAGCAAAAACTACAGGCACTCATAAAATCGTCTAAGGCCAGCTTCGAGAGAAAAATTGCACAGGACACTAAGGATAATCACAAGGCTTTCTTTAGTTATGATAGGAACCTGGGTGGGAATTCCCAAATATGCTCAGAATTAGTCCAAAATGACAAAAAATACACCGAACCCACAGACATTGCCAACATCCTAGCTGACAGGTTCAGCGCAACCCCCACCAAAAGGGCAAATATCTATCCCAGCAGAGTGCTGCCCCCCTGACATCTCAGATGCTCAGGTAAGAGCCGCCCTCTCCAAAGCAAAAAACACAGCATCAATGGGACCAGACGGTGTCCCGGGCTGTGTCCTACATGAACTCCAAGAAGAGCTAAATCCAAACATAAAACTACTGTTCAATCTCAGCCTTACTACAGGATATGTACCCAAAGAGTGGCGTACAGCAACAGTGGTCCCTCTCCACAAAGGTGGTGCCTCAATGGATCCTGGAAACTATCGCCCCATAAGCCTGACTAGCTTGGTCTGCAAAGCTATGGAAAGGATCATCATGGACCTCATAAATAAAGATATTGGGGATCTACAGACACTGGATCCTACCCAGTTCGGCTTTGTTAAGGGCAGATCCTGCCTCTTAAACCTGGTCAATTTCTTTGAAACAGTCACCAAGGCCATTGACGAGGGGAAGGTGGTCCACACAGCCTACCTGGACCTTGCAAAAGCCTTCGATACAATACCCCACTCAAGCATTATAGATAAGCTCACCAGCTTAAATATAAACCCCTATGTCACTAGATGGGTTGCAAACTGGCTCAAGGACAGAACCCACATGGTTAGAATTGCTGGAGCCATGTCAGTCTCCAAACCAGTTACAAGTGGTGTCCCACAAGGCTCAGTCCTGGGACCTCTCTTGTTCGGTATATATTTCTCGGAGGTACAAGCCAACACGGAAGGACTGTGGCTGACCAAGTTCGCAGATGAATGCAAACTGGGCGACATAACCGACTCTCCAGCCGACACAAGCATCCTCCAAAAGGGCCTCATAGAAACAGACAACTGGTGCCAGAGCCATGGCCTCAAGCTAAACGCCAAAAAGTGTATAGTCATCCCCTTTGGCAAAAACAAAGTGCCCACAAATTACCACATAGGTGGTAATCCATTAAGTACAGAAGAAGTAATTAGGGACCTGGGGACCCAAGTTGATAGCAATCTCTCATTTGAAAACCACGTGGCCAAAGTGGTTAGAAAAACATTTTATATAGCCCACCTAATCATGAAGGGATTCACATCTAGATCAGGGGAGGTCATCGTGCCTCTTTACTCATCCCTCATCAGGCCCATAATTGAGTACAATGCCCCTTTTGGGATGTACCTTACCAGACACCTGCAGCAACTGGAAAGACCCCAAAAGTACCTCACCAAGAGGATCAAAGGGCTGAAACAGATGGCATATGCTGCCCGGTTAAAGAAACTCCAGCTCTACTCAGTGGCATACCACCTGCTCAGAGGCGATCTGTGCCTGATGTATAAAGCCATGTCCAACCCGGAATTAATGGACATGCTGCACAAAAAGGTGGAGGAACAATATGATTTTATTACTATGAACTATACAACTGATTATTGTGTATCAAAGATTCACAGCATGAATAAACAACTGGCCATTTATAGTAATAAATTAGAACAAATAAAGCTTAAGAAACTTAGACGTGACTATCAGGACTTCCAACTGGGTCGCATCTTTGTTTGGCCCAAAGTAAACCAGCAAGAGGGGCGTGAGCCTGTTGCCACACCAGGGACTTCGCATGAATTGAATAATGAGCCTGATGCGTCTTCAGTATCCTTGGCTAATTGTCTATTGAGTAGTGATCACACAGCGGGCACTCATGAACGAGAGCCTAGTTCATCCAACTCTTCTTTACCATGTAACCAGCAGGGACTAAGTAATATGGATAATTTGGGTGCGAGACCAAAAGACAGTAACTCTAAAAATATTTTTACTGCACCCATGTCTTTAAACTTCCCCCTTCCTTACAAAAGCGCAGTACGCACGCGCTCAATCAGTCGGGGAAGAGTAAAAAGAAAAATGTCAGGGGAAACCTTCGAATCGAGAAGGAAAACAAGGAACTGAACTGCTTATTTTTTAATCTGAGCTCAAGGACCTTCTCTATGGATGAACAGTTCATTTTGAACCAAGGTCTATCATTTATTCCTTCCAAAAGAAGTACGCTATCTGATACACTTATAGGTCTGCGTCTCTTCACTAGAAAACTGTCTCTAAAGGTATTATTTAAGGACAATGTTTCTGATAATGTCAACTGTGATTATAATGTTCAACTATGTAAGAGGAAAAGTTGTTATATCCCTCCAATGCCGCACTCTGTTGAGTGCTTTATGCGTGCCTGTGAGCATGAATTCTATTTATATTTTGAGAAAAAGAAACACAAGGGCACATTTGTTAATCTAAACCATGCACAACAGCTTGCTCTTGACCATCTTTGTCGTAACGCAGCTTTAGTTTTTAAACCAGTCGATAAAGGAGGGGGGTTTGTTGCTTTAGACACATGCTTTTATAAAGAATTAATGCTTAATATGCTTAGTAATGACAAGGCATACAAGATAATAGATAGGTCGAGAATAACATCCATTGTGAGATATGTGCATGACACAATGTATGATTTACTTATGACCCGGTCTATTGATAAAACACTCTATGACTTTTTAGTCATAGATTTTCCCTTGATCCCTTTGATCAAGGGATTACCTAAGTTGCACAAGAATGAAGACCCCCCCCTTTACGCCCAATAGTATCTGGCGAACACTGGGTTACTCAAAATGCTTCACTATATGTTCAGTCTAAATTAGGTGTTATGGTGAATGCTATTCCCACTGTTCTGAAGAATACGTATGATCTCTTGCGAGACCTTAAACTTGATTCACTATGCAGTAGAATAAATGCAGGTACGCTGTTGG
Organism: Protopterus annectens; assembly: GCF_019279795.1. Classification (NCBI taxonomy): domain Eukaryota; kingdom Metazoa; phylum Chordata; order Ceratodontiformes; family Protopteridae; genus Protopterus; species Protopterus annectens. Next base: position 70,399,931 of record NC_056734.1, read on the forward strand.
TCACGCTGGATATTAAGAGTCTCTTTACTAGCATCCCTAATGACTATGGCATGGATGCTATAAGAGCTTATCTTGCTGAATCTGATATGATTGACAATACTGAATCAATGAACATTTGTTGTTTGTTGGACTTGATTTTGAATAACAACGTCTTCCTTTTTGATAATAAGGTATATGCACAGACATGGGGAGTGGCCATGGGCACTCCCTGTGCTAATGCATACGCCAACATAGTAGTTTATCAATGGGAAAAGGACTTTATTTTTAAGGATCCCAGATTCAGGCATGTCATCCTATATAGGCGCTTTGTAGATGACGTATTGATGTTTTGGAATGGTGGATTAGATATTCTGCAGGAGTTCATTTCTTATATGAATTCTACCACCTCGTTTTTTAGCTTTACATTTGAGTATTCCAGCACAAGGGCAAACTTTTTGGATGTTACTATTATAAAAGAGATAAATAATAGTCTGAGCACGACCCTTTATAGGAAATCATGCTGGAAAAATAGTATCTTGCATTATGATAGCTTACACCCGCGTTATGTGTTCCGTAACATCATAAAGGGACAAGTGACCAGGATACTTAGATTGTGTAGCAATAAACAGGATGCATTAGAACTAATAAAACATCAAACTGAATATTTTGTAGATAGGGGCTACCCACCTGATCTTGTTAGTAAGATAACAAATGGTCTGGTTGAAACACCTCCTGATACAAGAAGGGAAGACTACATCCCACGTTTAAAGGAGAGTAAGAAGGGTTTAGTGTATGATATCAAATATACTAATGATTTAGATCAGCTAACCAAGATCATTAGAGGTAACTGGAAAATATTGCTTTCAGATCCCTTACTGTTACAAATAGTCGGAAAGCAACCTTTATTTAGATTCAGTAAAGTACAGTTTTGTACCTACCATAAATGTAGATGTTCGAAGATCCACATTGCTGCAGTCCTTACACTTGGGTAGTCCGCTGTCCTCAGTCGGCCCGAATATCAAAGTATAAGGCTGACGTCGGTCAGGGCGCATTTGACTGACATCAGGACGTCAGGGTACAAATGCGCATGACCGACGTCATATCCTCAGTCTTTTCTTGCCCCAGATGTCAGAAGACCCTAAAAATAAAGGTCAAAACCAAAAGACAGCAAACAACCAACCAACCACCCTTGCACTAACTATATGTACAATATATACAATATACACAATATGTACAACCCAACCCACACAACCACCTCTAACTACAGAGGGAAGGAGGGAGGTAAATTGGACTGCAGCAATGTGGATCTTCGAACATCTACATTTATGGTAGGTACAAAACTGTACTATGTTCTTCATCTCACATTGCTGCAGTCCTTACACTTGGGTAGAATCCCAAAGCAGAGGTAAGGGAGGATGGCTAACTACAAGGAAGCAGGAGCTGCCAAAATGCCCTGCAAAACAGCAGTGGCAAAACCAGCCCTGGACTTAGAGTAAAGTGGCAGGTGATAATGCCTAGAGAAAGTATGCACAGAACTCCAAGTAGCTGCCTCCAAAATATCCTTGGTTGCCACTCCCCTCAATAAAGCTGTTGAAGTGGCAGTAGCCCTAGTGGAATGAGGCCTAATCCCAGCTGGAATCTCCTTGCCATGATGGGAATAACAGAAAGCAATGCAAAACCCAATCCACTTAGAAATAGTTTGTTTTGACACAGGCTTGCCCTGAGAACTCAAAGCAAAAGAAACAAACAACTGCTGAGACTGCCTGAACCCTTTAGTTCTGTCCAAATAATAACGCAACTGCCTGTGGACATCTAAAGTGTGCAAAATCTTTTCCCCTTTATTTTGGGGATTTGCATAAAAAGTAGGCAAATGAATAGTTTGGTTTAAAGCCACACTAGAAACCACCTTAGGCATAAAGGAAGGATTAGTACGTAATGATACCCTATCCTTATGGAAAATCAAGAAAGGCTCAACCGCCATAAGGGCCTGTAATTCAGAAACCCTTCTTGCAGAGGTAATGGCCAACAAAAAAGCAGTCTTCCATGATAAATATTTCAACTCAGCAGTAGCTGCAGGCTCAAAAGGTTGTAGAGTGAGTTTCTCCAACACAAAATTGAGATCCCAAGCAGGAGTAGGAGCTCTTCGTGGGGTCTTATATTCTTTGCCCTCTAAGAAATTGCTTGAACAAAGGATGAGAAAACAATGGTGGGTTGCAATCATAGTGAGCCGAAATTGCTGCAGCATGAACTTTAATAGAAGAGAAAGACAAACCTTTGTCTAGTAACTCAGTAAGATATTGAAGAGCCACACACAAATTAGGCTCAGAAACATCAAAATCTTTTGCTGCACTCCAAAACAAAAATCTCTTCCATTTGTCTGCGTACACTTTCCTTGTGCTAGGCCTCCTAGCTTCCAAAATAACATTCAAAACTTGCTGAGGAAGTGGAGGCCCACTATGGTTCAAAACAGAATATGCCAGGCTGTTAGGTGCAGAGAGTGAAGCTTGACATTTAGCAAATGGCTGTCCTCCTGCGACAACAGGTGTGGAATCGAAGGCAAAGGCCATGGAGGCTTCCGTACCAGACTTCTCAGTAATGGGTACCAGTGTTGTCGAGGCCAATCCGGAGCTATTAAAATCATCCTTGGCTTGTCCTGTCTGACCTTTAGAAGTACCTTCGGGAGGAGAGGCAGAGGTGGAAAGGCATACACATGAAGATTGCTCCAATTGAAAGAAAGAGCATCCACTCTCCAAGCTGTGGGATGAAACCTTTTTGTGCAAAACCTTGGCAGCTGATGGTTTAGTGGAGAAGCGAACAGATCTATGTCTGGAGTTCCCAGGACACTGTCAATTTCTGAAATACATGAGGATCCAATTTCCACTCGTGGGGATCCATAATTCGTCTGCTCAACACATCTGCTAAGGAGTTCTGTGCTCCTGGCAGAAACCTTGCCTGAAGATTGAGCTGTAAACTGAGAGCAGTCGCCCACAAAATCATTGCTTGCCTGCATAGAGGATAAGAATGCTTCCACCCTTGCTTGTTGATGTACCACATGACAGTTGTGTTGTCTGTTAGAATCAACACCTGCCCTGGAAGAAGTAATTCCTTGAAAGCTATTAATGCAAACTGGACTGCTAACATCTCCTTCATGTTGATATGTAGATGTTGTAGTCTGACAGGCCACTTGTTTTGTATCCACTTTCCATTTAGATGAGCTCCCCAAGCTTTGTCTGAGGCATCTGTCGTTAAAATCTGACTCGCCTCTGGCCGGGTCACAGAGAGTCCCTTGTTTAGGTGACATTCCTGAGCCCACCACAAAATTCCTTTTGAATGCAAGGTATTATTTGAATGACAGTGTCCAGATCCTGGCAGTGCTGTGTCCATACATTTTTGAGATACCATTGTAGCTTCCTCATATGCAGTTTGGCATTGGGAAGCACCAGAATACAAGATGCCATGAACCCTAAGGCTTGAAGGACTGTCCTTGCAGTCAGCCCGGACTGATGAGATAGTTGATGGAAGTAAAGGGATAGACTCTTTTGTTTGTCCGGGGTTAAAAAGGCCATCTGGGATGCTGTATTCAGTCTCACACCCAGAAAGCACATGTCTTGAGAGGGTACTAGACTGGACTTTATTTCGTTCACAGAATACCCTAGGCATCTTAGCACTGCTATCACATATTCCAAATGATGAAGAAGCTCTTCTCTTCCTTGAGCCAGAATTAGGCAGTCGTCCAAATAAAGATAGATCTGTATTCCTTTTAGTCTGAAAAAAAAGCTATCACTGGAGCCAGAACTTTCGTGAACACTCTGGGCGCAGTAGATAAGCCAAAGGGCAATGCAGAGAACTGATAGTGAGAAGTCCCAGCTTGAAAACGCAGATACTTTCTGCAACTTAGTCTGATAGGAACATGAAGGTAAGCCTCCTTGAGATCCAAAGTTACCATCCAATGATCTTTGCCCAGCAGAGGTAAAAGCTGCTGCAACGTCAACATTTTGAACTTGGGAATGTCCAGATAAGTGTTGAGGATAGATAAATCCAAAATTGGTCTCCACGTGTTCCCCTTCTTTGGTACTAGGAACAGGCGAGAATAAAATCCTAGGCCCACTTCTGGCAGAGGGACCGGCTGTATGGCCCCTAGTTGGAGCAACAGAGAAACCTGTTTGTGAGCCTCTATTCTTTGTTGAGGAGGAACGTCTGGCATGCCTTTGAAAGGAGGCAAGGTATGGAAATAAAACCTGTAGCCGTGGTGTATGATATCCAATACCCATCTGTCCTGGGTAATTAAACTCCAATTTTCTTTGAAAAGTGCCAACCTTCCTCCCAAAGGTGCTGCCAGACGAGCAGGCTCTGGCAGCTGAAAAGGTAGGTCATTGGGTCTGCTTACGAAAGGACTGACCCCTGCCCTCACCCGAAGCCTGTGCAGGAGAACTCCCTGTTCTAGGCCTGAAAGAGCCCTGGGCTCTGCCCTTACCATGTCTAGATCTACCCCTAGACTGTGAATCATAAGAAGGATACGTCCACCCTTTAGTAGGCCAATTTCTACTAAACTTTGGAGGCTGGACCTGCAAAAAATCTTTAACAGTCTGCATAGACTTAGCCTTGTCTTCCATTTTCTTTAAGACTGTCTCAACAGGAGGACCAAACAACACGTCAGATTGTAAAGGAGCATCTAAAATCCTTGTTTTAACATGTTCAGACAAATTCTGATCCCTCAGCCAGGCGTGCCTGCGAAGAACTGACCCAGTGGCAGCCACCCTAGACGAGGCCTGTACAGCATCAAAACCACATTGCAAAGAATGCTTACCCACCTGTTCAGAAACATGCACTAAATCTTGCAACTCTTTACAATCAATACCTACTGCCAGAGCATCAACCTTAGACTTCAATTGTGAAAGGAGATAGTTTTGGTATTTCAACATGTGAAACTGGCAATTCAGAGCCCTCATAGCAAGAGTGGAAGAAGTATAGGCTTTCTTTCCCCATCTATCCAAGGCCCTAGCCTCCTTGTCTGCAGGAACCGGATTCTTAACAACAGAAGCCTTAACACCTTTAGGCCCCTGGCTAACAGTTTCTGGGTCTGCCCTAGGACTCTTAAAAAGATACTTATGAGCTTCAGGCACCCTGTAATACCTATCCGGCTTAACAGGAGCAGGAGGCAAAGAATCAGGATTAAGAGAAGCTTCTGTAAAACATCTTCCACTACATCCAAAACAGGAGGTATAGCCAAAGGCCTATGCTGGGGTAAAACAGAAATTCCCTAAGCCTTTTCCTGGAATCAGAGAAGTCCTGACCTTCCCACTTAAAATGCTCCCTCATGGAATGAAGAGTTTCTGAAAAAGAAAAATCCTCAGGAGGAGTAGCAGAAGGAGTAGAATCATCCACATCAGAATCAGAATAAGGAGAGTACTCCTGCAAGTCTTCAGCCGAAGACTCTGAAACATCTGAAGCCTGCTCAAAACCCCCCAGCTCAGGCTCCACCCTAGGTCTCTTATCAGGAGGGGGCATAGAACCCCTAATCAAAGTAATCAAATCTTCTGCCATTTTAAGCATATGCTTCTTGGGCACAGTACCTGAAGAGCTAGGGGTAACACCAACTGAACCTAAACCTGGCCTGCCCCTGGGAGAGGCCTTTGAAACAGAAGGAGAGGGCCTAGCCACCTTAGGAAGGGAGGGGAGTATAGTAACATGAGAAGCTCCCTCAGCCTGACTAGTCTCCTGAGAGGCCACATCTTGCAATAATAAGGTCTCACCCTGGGAACACAAAGAAACCTCCGGTGGAGCCACCGGCTCCACCGACACCTCTAAAGAACCGGCGTCCGGTACAGACGGTTCTTCTAGCCTAGGCTTAACTGCCTTGTCCTTGCGCTTCTTAGAAGAAGCGGGCGTCGGAGCATCCGACGGCATTTTATAGTTGCACCGCTTCCCAAAGACTAACCTTGCACAATCCAACCTTCTCTTTATAGTGCGTTTATTAAATCTAGCACAAGAGCGACAGCCAACAACGTCGTGCTCAGGCCCTAAGCAAGGAATATACAAAGTATGATAATCTCTATGCGGTATCTGTTTCCCACAAGAAATGCAATTATTAACTTTTTCTGACATCCGGTAAATGACTGAGGCAAGAAAAAACTAAAATATTCCCCACCGGGGTACTTAGCCAACTTTGAACTCGGTCTGAAACTTCTAAATCGAAAAATCTCAGAAAGCCAACCGGCACTTGCAATGCTGCTTCTGCATCGGACCATGCGGCAAAAAAGACTGAGGATATGACGTCGGTCATGCGCATTTGTACCCTGACGTCCTGATGTCAGTCAAATGCGCCCTGACCGACGTCAGCCTTATACTTTGATATTCGGGCCGACTGAGGACAGCGGACTACCCAAGTGTAAGGACTGCAGCAACGTGAGATGAAGAACATCTGTCTGAACATTAAGAGGCTGCTTTGCAAAGAAAAGTTGGACGTTCCCCCTATTGACATAAGAGCTAATTTTAAGATAGGCACCTATTCATGCAGTAGATGCTCAGTATGCAAATATATTAATAGAACTCAAGGATTTGATATACCTGGTATAAACATGGCGTTTAAACCTACTTTTTATGCCACGTGTGACACACAGAATGTCATCTATTTGGCAACCTGTAACCAATGCGATGCATACTATGTGGGGATGACATCACGTAGACTGAGGGATCGTATGTACAACCATATATACGATATAAAAAAGAGCAATGTGACAAATGTCTTAGCTGTGCATTGTCAAGATTGACCTAAGCATAGTTTTAGTTTTTTAGTATTACAGATTATTAATCCCAATAAACGGGATGGGGATCTAATAGGCACTATTGAGACATTTGAATTAAGATGGATACTGAGACTTAAAGCCCATATAAAACCTGGACTTAATACCATGGTCAGTATCCGGCCTGTTTTATCAGGATCCTCCTAATATAATCAATACTATCAGCATTTCATCCATTTATCTGGTTGTGGCCCCGTCTCTTTATTTACATTAACATCTTGATTGTACAATCCTCACATTTTAGGCTAGCCATCTTGTTTGGCACCTTGGTTTTTTCATGAACCAGACTCTACTTTCTTAATATATCATTTATCCATTGCTGAATGGCTCTTTGAGCCTTTGTTCATTTGCATTACCTAACGCCTCAATTGATAGTTTTATATGAAATAATATGGCATATCAAATAGAATAGACTATTTTTATGGTATGGTCAGAATTTTTATATTGGCAAGTGTAGTTTGTCATATGAACTGAGAATATATATTTAACATACATCAGTTTCAGTCATAGACGTTAGGTGCTATTATTAATATGCCTGACTGAAAATATGACTGCTGTTTGATTTGTCTATATGTATATTCCCATGTGATTAATGAGCTAATATTTGGTGCTAGCTTATAGTTTTAACATTCATATATGCCCAAAAACTAACTGGGCAGTTTTTGGTCCTGGGAGATCTTGCTATCTTATGATGGTTAGGTTTATTTGATAAAACCATGTGATTTATATATATTTTTAATATATTCATGTTATGTTTTTTAACTATATAAACATATTAAAAACAAACAGCATTTGTCTGTAAATACGGGTGCTATTTGTTAATATAGTCCTTTGTTCTAGACTCGGACTAAATAAATTGGGATGTAAATCAAGCTCATATTAAATATTGCTTGTGGTGCTTTATGCAGAATATTGATCGATCCTTGTTATTTAAATTCATGAATAATGTGTATTGAAATTTTTAATGATTTATACTTCATTAATTCACGCTAGTAAATGATGAACCATATAGGCTTTATGTAGAACATTTTTAAATGTTTGGATTTTAATATCATTACCGATTAGGTAGAACTATGCCTTTAAAAAGTTCTGAACATTGTATTTTTAAATTATTTAATTACGGCTTTGATTGTTTGATTGAAAGCTCCATTTCTGTATAAAAGCAAGTGGTTTTTCTTGTCTAATTGTAACCTGATGAAGCGCACCTGAGTGTGCGTGAAAGCGCTCGTTCCATATTAAATCTTTGCATTTTATTTTCATGGTGGTTCCTTGCAGTTTCTTTATTTCTGGACATGCTGCACCTCCGAAAATCCAAATCCCATCGATCTATGAGCTCGAGAGACTTGAACCTCAGCACTGAAATAAATAGGACATGCTGGAGGGACAGATTCATAACCCAGGGGCTCCCTTCACTCTGGGATAAAATCCCAGTCCAGGTTAGGTAGAGTCCCTCATTGACTCTCTTCAAGAGGAATCTTGATGAGTGGATGGGAGATCATAGGTTTACCCCGGGTATCACTTCTGTGTCACTGTTAGACAGAGGAACAGTATACTAACCTCGAAAAAGGGCATAGCAAAATTAATTTAAAATGGGTGGCGAAAGCCAAACACACTCTGGCTAGGCTTATAAATGCCCTAGGGCAGATAGCCTAGTATGAACCTATGAACCTACACATTCATTTAAATTTAGAGCTATAGACTCAATTAAGGTGGATGAGGTGAGAGGAGGTCAGAGTTCTTTGATGTTGGAAAAATTAGAATTAATGTGGCAAATACGCACCAGAGCCTGCCAGTACCCAGGATTGAATGAATATTATTCAATCAAATGTATATTAAAACTGAAAAGTCTAGCAAGATGACGGAGATTAATAGCTGGGAGGACACCTTACTTAGGGGTTGGGGACTTGGTTGAATATATTTATTCAGCAAACATATTTATATTAATTCTTGACATTTTTGATATTTTCTATATCACTGCGGTTGAATTTAAACTGTTAATTTTTAACGTCTTTAGGACAAATTTATTTATGTGCCGTCACATGTTTGTGTGTAGTTGAAGGGGTCTTTATGTACATTTTTAACATTTTTAATATATTTGGAAGTTTAAGAGTTTTTAACATTGGCATAGGATTTTATTTTAAAGTGTGAAACACTTTAGAACACCCGACTGCAACGGGTTTAATTAACCATGCCGCTATCCAGGCTTTGGGTGTTTGTGTGGAATAGGTTACAGCGGAGCTTACTAAGTACAGTACTGTTGCTTTAAATGCAGACTCCATTAAGTAGTGCTGTTACATATACTCGTAACTGACAAGTTGGAGGCGAATCGTAACAATTAGTCAACAATGACAGAAACAGTTCAACTATTTTTTACGACCAAAGGACAAAAACATTTTTCCAACTTGGATATTGTAATTATCAAAAGAATGTTGGTTACTACCAGGGTATGGATAGACAGGTAACATCAACTGTTTTATTTCAGTTTGCAAATGTATCAGTTGTAACGGACTGCATTTAACTAGTTATGTATCCAGCTAGCCATAAAGGTTTGAAACCATACTAAATCGAATATGGATTTAATGTTTTAGTGAAGGTTTGCTAGAACCTTAGGTTTAAAGCTGCTGTAGTAAACTCCAGAATGTTGAGATTATTGACTGAAGCATTGCATTTGGAAATGTGAATGTAAACAGGATTGCAGTACTGTTTGACACTGAATTGCAAAGCTATCATATTGAAATGGTTGGTATTAATTTAATGAATTAAGTGAAGGAGTGTTAATTAGACATTGGGTAGGGCATTTAATGAGTTGCTTTACACTTGAAACTTTGTCTGAGGAAGTCGCACTATCAGTGAGACGAAAAGTGCTTTACGTTATTTTTGCTGTTTTTAAATAAAGAAGTGTTCATATTGTGGACTTAGCTACTAACTATGCCTTGGCTTTTTGTGGGCTTGTGCTTGGCTGCTGGGACCTTCCTTTTGCTGCAGTAAGGAGTTTTTGGTTTGGCTTGTGCTTTCACCCTGTTTGTTTTGTCCAGTATGGAGGGCTCTCCGAGCAGCACACGCAATGGATCACCAAACCAAGTGGATGCACTAGCGAATTTAACAGCACTAGTGGGACAATTATCTAAACAGGTGAAAACACTTGCCCTCAGATTCACCTCTGTGTCCGGGGGCTCATATCCTACCCAAACATCTACGAGACAAGAAACGCAAACACTCCAACCCCCGGATTCCCCAACTAATGTACTGATGAACTTAAGCACATATGGGAGTCCAGACAACACCGAGGGGGTTAGAGACAACCAAGGAACCACAGCAGAAACACGGGATCAACCCTTGGGGTTTATGGGAGCTTCGGTCCGAGATTTGGATGGCTGGCTTCAAGAAGTACCTTTATTACAACCAGCTTTGACCAGTGGCCACATGGAAGCTTCGGCTGAAGGGTCCCTGGCTAATGGAGTGAATATAGGAGAGAATTTAAGACTTTTGGACAACAAAATGGTAAAATACAAAAAAAGCCAACTAGAAATAACATACTTTAAAGAATGTATCGGGGAGGGGATTGTCCCTAAAGGACTAAGATCATGGCAATACCCAACCGGACTAGTTGATGGGTCACCTTTTCACAAAGACTTGATTAAACTTTTTAATAAACATGGAATTGAACTCCTGGAGGTTATGATAAAACACTACCAACTGGCAGCCGATTCCTTATTAAAGGAAATTGTCCCTCTGGATGAGAGCATAAAAAAAGACATAGATTTTATGCGATACAAATATGACTATGAGAGGTGTTTTGTCAGTACTGATCAATATATGTACAAATTAAAAGCAACTAAAATGAAGAAACTAAAGAGAGACAGGGAGGCATATAATTTAGGGGTGGCTTACCCAAAACCTCTAATGTCTGAAAACACAGCAGGGGTAAGGCAACCAGAAGATGAATGGGGACCACAGAGAAGGACAGAACACCCTCAAGTGCAACCAGAAGGGCAACATAGTAACCAGGAGGCCAAAAAGGCATCCAAAAACAAATACAGGGGTAATAACAACTACCAAGGAGCGAATAATCAAGGTAATGCAAATTTTCGAAGGCAAGCCTCAGGCTACAACTTGAGGCAGTGTCTCCCCCAAGTGACCTACAACTCAGTGTGGAGGCAACAAAAGTATCCCAAACAACATTATCACCTTCCCTGAATTGTGAGGTGACGATGAATTCTCAAGGTGACTTTAAAATTTTCAATTTCTCATGCTTAACTGTAGATTAAGTACTGGCGGACCTTCTTGCTAAAGGCCAGATATTTGTTCCTACATCTAAAGCCAACATTGTTGATTCAGTTATTGACTTGAGGTTATTTATCAGGAAAGTGAATTTTAAAAATTTGTTTGGCCAAGAGAACAATGTAAACAACTCATTCTACATAACTAGCACATTTTGTCCACAAATTCACCCTACTTTGCTATTGTATGAACAAATGTGTGAATTAGACCTGTATAATTTACTTGATATTCAAAGAAGAGGCACAGAGAGGCACAATAACACAACAAAAGAGGAATGGCAGGCACTTAGGTTTTTACAGGAAGCACAAGTTATAGTGATGCAGCCAGACAAAGGTGGAGGGCTAGTTATAATGAATAACAATGACTATCAATTAAGAATGGAGAAAATCATACGAACAGATGCCTATAGAGAAGTGTCACGTAACAAATTGAACATGGCCTATGGGAGGATTCGGTCACTATAAAGGCCAGAAATGATGTAGACATATATAATTACATTAGCATGCCAGCCTCCAGAATTCTGATCCTATTTGTGATCCCCAAAATCCATAAATGCATTAATGATCCCCCAATGAGACCTTTAGTGGATGCTAGGGGAAGTATAACATACGCTTGTGCAAAATACATAGACTTTCAGTTGAAAAAATATGTAACGTCACAGCCACAGGTTTGTAAATATTCCTGGTCATTTTTAGCTAACATCCAAAAGTTGAAGTTCAGACATAATCTGAACTTCTTGACAATTGACGTGAAGGATCTTTACATGTCTAACCCACATGTGGAAGGGATTGAATGGCTTAGATTGCTACTACATGATCTAGGAGCACCTAATGATGAAATTAGTCTCTTGGCAGAAATGGTAGAACTGGTTTTGTCAAACTACATCACATTTGGTGGAAAATTCTATGCCCAAACAACAAGCATAGCCATGAGGTCACCATGCGGGGCTAGTTTCGCTAATTTGATCATGGCATATTGGGAGAGGGAATTTGTGTTCAAGGTACCTAATATTATAAATAAAATTCAATTTTATACTAGGTACCTGGACGATATTTTCATACTGATAGACAGTAAACTGAAAGAGGCGGAAAACCTAGTGTCCTACTTTAATAATACAACTTCATTTTTAAAATTTACTTTCACGTATAATGAAACTAATATTGCCTATTTGGATGTCTTATTGAGTAAGGACTTACATAAAAACAGCTATTTTGCAAACATCTATAGAAAAGACACATATTCTAATGCCTTCCTTCATTTTACTAGCTGCCACCCTTTGGTCCAAAGGAGGTCTGTAGTAAAAGGACAATTAGTCAGGGCTGCTCACATGGTTACTAGGGAAGACGACTTTTCACGAGAATGTGATAGGTTAGGAAATATGTTCTCCAAAAGAGGATATCCCACCCAACTGATCAGGGAACTAACCGAGGAGGTAAAAGGGAAAAGATCGAGAGACCTTTACCAACCCATCCTGTTTGATATACAGGAATTAGGTCAACATTACTCCCAAATTAGTGATAAAATCACAGAAAAAGCTTCTTTGGCCGGGGTTAATCTAATCACGAAGTTTAGTTTGGATGGTTATAACATCAGAGAGATCATCTATAAAAACTGAGAGATTATTAGATCAGATGCTGTACTGACTTGTAAACTGAAAGACCCCCCCTCCCCAAAGTAGTGTTTAGAAGGGGCAACAACCTTAAGTGTTTATTATCAAAAAAGAAAGAAAATAGGCAAAGGATAGTAAAAGTAGGTATGACTAAATGTGGTAGATGTACATATTGTCCATACATGGACATAGGGGAAAGATTCAACATCAGAGGGATAGACTATATGACCCCACAGAGATTTGATTGTAATACAAAAGGTGTGGTTTATTTGGTGTGCTGCCAGAATTGCCCTGTTTTCTACATAGGGAAAACAGACCGGAAATTTAAGGAAAGGATGTATGAACATCTTTACAGCACCCGAACCTTGAAACAGGACAGCGCAATTGCAAAACATACCCTAGACTGTCCTACACATTCATTTAAATTTAGAGCTATAGACTCAATTAAGATGGATGAGATGAGAGGAGATCCTAGTTCTTTGATGTTGGAAATATTAGAATTAATGTGGCAAATACGCACCAGAGCCTGCCAGTACCCATGACTGAATGAATATTATTCAATCAAATGTATATTAAAACTGAAAAGTCTAGCATGATGACGGAGATTAATAGCTGAGAGGACACCTTACTTAGGGGTTGGGGACTAGGTTCAATACATTTATTCAGCAAACATATTTATATTAATTCTTGACATTTTTGATATTTTCTATATCACTATAGTTGAATTTAAACTGTTAATTTTTAACGTCTTTAGGACATATTTATTTATGTGCAGTCATGCGTTTATGTGTAGTTGAAGGGGTCTTTATGTACATTTTTAACATATTTGGAAGTTTAAGAGTTTTTAACATTGGCATAGGATTTTATTTTAAAGTGTGAAACACTTTAGAACACCCGACTGCAACGGGTTTAATTGACCATACTGCTATCCAGGCTTCGGGTGTTCGTGTGGAATAGGTTACAGAGGAGCTTACTAAGTACAGTACTGTTGCTTTAAATGCAGACTCCACTACGTATTGCTGTTACGTATACTCGTAACTGACAAGGTGGAGGTGAATCGTAACAATTACTCAACAATGATAGAAACAGTTCAACTATTTTTGATGACTAAAGGACAAAAAACATTTTTCTAACTTGGATATTGTAATTATCAAAAGAATGTTGGTTACTACCCGAGTATGGATAGACAGGTAACATCAACTGTTTTATTTCAGTTTGCAAATGTATCAGTTGTAACGGAATGCATTTAACTAGTTATGTATCCAGCTAGCCGTAAAGGTTTGAAATCATACTAAATCGAATATGGATTTAATGTTTTAGTGAAGGTTTGTTAGAACCTTAGGTTTAAAGCTGCTGTAGTAAAGTCTGGAATGTTGAGATTATTGACTGAAGCATTGCATTTGGAAATGTGAATGTAAACAGGATTGCAGTACTGTTTGACACTGAATTGCAAAGCTATCATATTGAAATGGTTGGTATTAATTTAATGAATTAATTGAAGGAGTGTTAATTAGACATTGGGTAGGGTATTTAATGAGTTGCTTTACACTTGAAACTTTGTCTGAGGAAGTCTCACTATCATTGAGAAGAAAATCGCTTTACGTTATTTTTGCTGTTTGCTGTTTTGAAATAAAGAAGTGTTCGTATTGTGGACTTAGCTACTAACTATGCCTTGGCTTTTTGTGGGCTTGTGCTTGACTGATGGGACCTTCCTTTTGCTGCAGTAAGGAGTTTTTGGTTTGGCTTGTGCTTTTACACAGATACCTATGTGTAAGGAATGAACGAGGATTAACAATATCAGATCACATTTTTCAGGGATGGAAGAATATAGCAATAACCCACGCCTGGGTATGGGTAATGCTAAATTTACCCACGGTTGGCGTGGTTTGGTCCCGAGGGCGAAGCCCGAGGGACCAAACAAAGCCAACCGTGGGTAAATTTAGCATTACCCACACCCAGAAGTGGGTTATTGCTATTATACCATGACATTATTTAAGAAAAGAAACTGTTACTTTTCTTAAATAATGGCATAGTATAATGCCTGTTTACTGCCCTTCCGCAGATGTCTGGCATCCGCGGCAGTTATGATGTACTGCGCCTGCGCAGTACATCAGAGCTGTGGGCAAAAGCAACGGAGAAAGCAAGATCTCTGTTGCTTTTTTTTTCATGTCTCGCTATGTTAAATGAGTTTAACATAGCGAGACAGTTTTAAAATAAGCAACGGACATCTCCGTTGCTTATTTTAAAACTGTCTCGCTATGTTAAACTCATTTAACATAGCGAGACACTAAAAAAAGCAATGGAGATCTTGCTTTCTCCGTTGCTTTTAAAACACTGTCTCGCTATGTTAAATGGGTTTAACATAGCGTGACAGCTTTAAAATAAGCAACGGAGATCTCCGTTGCTTATTTTAAAGCTGTCTCGCTATGTTAAACCCATTTAACATAGCGAGACAGTGTTTTAAAAAAACGAGTTATACTAATGGAAAAAAGTCCGGGCGACCGGACCTTTTTCCATTAGTATAACTCGATTTACAACGGGCACGCTGGCCAATCAGCGTGCACGTTTTGGGGGGGGTCATGGTATAATATATATACACCCCTTCTCTATGGTGAACCTTTAACGAAAAAACAGGGTTCTACATCTAGTGCATTACCTGTTACACCATACCTAGTAATAACTTACGATCAGGATACCTGGTGGATCAAGAAAACTATAAATAGAGTTTGGGACATGTTCCAAAGAATGCCAAGTAAGTTGGACATTTTCAACAAACGTTTGAAATATAGTTTTAAGAGAAATCATAGCCTTAAGGAGTTATTGGAAAAGAAGAATGGTATAACTGTTAATGGGACCACTGAAAATATGGGGACACACAAATGTGGAAGATATTCCCAATGGACTGTTATGGCCAACTGCAAAACGTTAGAGATTCCCAGTATACCCTTTAAGTTAAAAGCTATGACATACAGTAGTTGTTACTCTAATGGGGTTGTTTACTTGGCATATTGTAAATTTTGTTGGGCATATTACGTTTGCAAGACTGAACGTAACTTGAGACGTGTCTACGAACATATGTATGACACTAATAGGAAGAGAGAAATTACTGCTCTGTTCCGACATTCTACAAGTTGTACTCAAGCAGATTTTAAATTTTGGGTATTGGAAAGGATGGCTACTAGTGATAGAGGTGGGGATTGGGAGAACAGGTTGGAGTACACAGAAATGAAATGGCAGTTGACTTTAGATGCCTGTACTCCACCTGGTATGAATGATCATGTATCACGTCTACCTGCGTTAAAGATAAAGGCATCCAAGCCCAAAATGGCTAAAATAACAAATAAAAATAAAAAAAAATATATAAAAACTAAATGGTCCTGTAATAATTAGATTGTTTATACCATTGTGGATTTAAATTATATTATTTGTGTCATTTATACATATATATTTTTATGTAGACATACATACATTCTTTATGGATTTTTCAATACAGGTACACTACAATATGTAATTAACATCAGCACTTTTATTACTTATCTACTTATATTGTTTATATGCTTTTTATGAAATGTTTTTAATGGATGGAGTTCTTATATTAGCAGTTTATTTCATGCTTTTAGGCTCTTTTATGTTTCATGTATTAAGTCTGTCTATTTATTATAAGCTACAAAATTTATGGGTCTATATTAGAATCTCGAAGATTTAATGTTTTGAATCACTAAAGATCGAACTTTAGTGATAGAAACAGTAAATTATCGAAATTCTACTGAAGGCTGTAAAAAAAAAAAAAAACAAGTAAAGGGTATTTATGCAGAGGGGCAAGCCCCCCTGCACCCCCACACCCCCCCGCTACTTAAATATATTAACTCCGAGATTGCACTTTAACAGAGTATGGTGCGGAAAAGGAAGATCCCCCTTTCCTACACTGTAGTGCAATCTCGGAGTTGGTATATTTAAGTAGTGGGGGGTGTGGGGGGTGCAGGGGGGCTTGCCCCCCCTGCCTACCCTCGTCAGTTTTTTTTTTTTTTTTTTTTATAGACTTTCGACTGTTTAATGGTTTGATGCATAAAGTTAGATGTTTATGCATTCGATCCATTAAACAGTCGAGATTATAATATATACCCAACATTTACTTATTTATTATAAAGTGGTTCAACGTATGGTTATTTATTCATTTTTTACTCACTTTTTATTTACAAATGAGAACGAGTTTATTTACATATATATATATATATATATGTTTTTAAAAATACAGTCTGTGATTCATTTGCATAGAATATTGAACCAATTAGTTTCTATCCAATTAGGAGGCACGGTGCTGTTTAAAAAGTTGTGTAGTGACAGGTTTCTTGATTCTGATGAAGTCTTCTGTATGAAGATGAAAGCGCTTAATCCTACTGTGTATTACTGCTGTTTTTTATAGTGTGTTTGAAGCGATTAAAGATCTTAATTTACGTTTTGGGCCAGTGGTTTTCTTTATTATACTGTTGTGTTTTTGTTTTGAGGAGGGACAGCCTTCGCTGGAGCTCTGCCTTCCAGGATTGTGTTCTAAAATTTATCAGTTCTTAACATGGAAAACCGTTTTAGTGCTTGCTCTGCCCTCTGCAAGAAGGTTCTCTGAGTTTCAAGCTCTTATGGTGAGTCAACCATACCCCATTTTTCCACAAGGACAGGGTTTCTTTGAGAAATAATCTTTTGTTTATGCCTAAAGTGGTATCCAAGTTTAGTCAACTATCCATCTCCCCTTTTTCTTTCCTGAACCTAAAATGAGGGAGAAAGGATACCCCATACCTTAGATGCCCATAGACAACTCAGGTACTAACTTGACAAAACTAAATCTTTCAGATAACTGGATCAATTGTTCATTTCTTGTGAAGGTAAAAAGAAGGGACACCCAGTGTTAAAAAGTACAGTTTTGTACCTACCATAAATGTAGATGTTCGAAGATCCACATTGCTGCAGTCCTTACACTTGAGTAGTCCGCTGTCCTCGGTCGGCCCGAATATCAAAGTATAAGGCTGACGTCGGTCAAGGCGCATTAGACTGACATCAGGACGTCAGGGTACAAATGCGCATGACCGACGTCATATCCTCAGTCTTTTCTTGCCCCAGATGTCAGAAGACCCTAAAAAGAAAGGTCAAAACCAAAAGACAGCAAACAACCAACCAACCACCCTTGCACTAATAATATGTACAAAATATACAATATACACAATATTTACAACCCAACCCATACAACCGCCTCTAACTACAGAGGGGAAGGAGGGAGGGTAAATTGGACTGCAGCAATGTGGATCTTCGAACATCTACATTTATGGTAGGTACAAAACTGTACTATGTTCTTCATCTCACATTGCTGCAGTCCTTACACTTGGGTAGAATCCCAAAGCAGAGGTAAGGGAGGATGGCAAAACTATAAAGAAGCAGGAGCTGCCAAAATGCCCTGTAAAATAGCAGTGGCAAAACCAGCCCTAGATTTAGAGTAAAGTGGAAGGTGATAATGCTTAGAGAAAGTATGCACTGAACTCCAAGTAGCTGCCTCCAAAATATCTTTAGTTGCCACCCCCCCTTAAAAAGGCTGTCGAAGTGGCAGTAGCCCTAGTGGAATGACGCCTAATCCCAGCTGGAATCTCCTTGCCATGATGGGAATAACAGAAAGCAATGCAAAACCCAATCCACCTAGAAATAGTTTATTTTGACACAGGCTTGCCCTGAGAACTCAAAGCAAAAGAAAAAAAACAACTGCTGAGACTGCCTGAACCCTTTAGTTCTGCTCAAATAATATCGCAACTGCCTGTGTACATCTAAAGTGTGCAAAATCTTTTCCCCTTTATTTTGGGGATTTGCATAAAAAGTAGGCAAATGAATAGTTTGGTTTAAAGCCACACTAGAAACCACTTTAGGCATAAAGGAAGGATTAGTACGCAAAGATACCCTATCCTTATGGAAAATTAAGAAAGGCTCAACCGCCATAAGGGCCTGCAATTCAGAAACCCTTCTTGCAGAGGTAATGGCCAACAAAAAAGCAGTCTTCCATGATAAATATTTCAACTCAGTAGTAGCTGCAGGCTCAAAAGGTTGTAGAGTGAGTTTCTCCAACACAAAATTGAGATCCCAAGCAGGAGTAGGAGCTCACGTGGGGGTCTTATATTCTTTGCCCTCTAAGAAATTGCTTGAACAAAGGATGAGAAAACAATGGTGGGTCACAGTCATAGTGAGCGAAATTGCTGCAGCATGAACCTTAATAGAAGAGAAGGACAAACCTTTGTCCAGTAACTCAGTAAGATATTGAAGAGCCACACTTAAATTAGGCTCAGAAACATCAAAATCCTTTGCTGCACTCCAAAATAAAAATCTCTTCCATTTATCTGCGTACACTTTCCTTGTACTAGGCCTTCTAGCTTCCAAAATAACATTCAAAACTTGCTGTGGAAGTTGAGACCCTCTATGGTTCAAAACAGAATATGCCAGGCTGTTAGGTGAAGAGAGTGAAGCTTGACATTGAGTAAATGACTGTCCTCCTGAGACAACAGGTGTGGAATCGAAGGCAAAGGCCATGGAGGCTCCCGTACCAGACTTCTCAGTAATGGGTACCAGTGCTGTCGAGGCCAATCTGGAGCTATTAAAATCATCCTTGGCTTGTCCTGCCTGACCTTTAGAAGTACCTTTGGGAGGAGAGGCAGAGGTGGAAAGGCATACACATGAAGATTGCTCCAATTGAAAGAAAGAGCATCCACTTTCCAAGCTGTGGGATGAAACCTTTTCGTGCAAAACTTTGGCAGCTGGTGGTTTAGTGGAGAAGCGAACAGATCTATGTCTGGAGTTCCCCATGACACTGTCAATTTCTGAAATACATGAGGATCCAATTTCCACTCGTGGGGATCCATAATTCGTCTGCTCAACACATCTGCTAAGGAGTTCTGTGCTCCCGGCAGAAACCTTGCCTGAAGATTTAGCTGTAAACTGAGAGCAGTCTCCCACAAAATCATTGCTTGCCTGCATAGAGGATAAGAATGTGTTCCCCCTTGCTTGTTGATGTACCACATGACAGTTGTGTTGTCTGTTAGAATCAACACCTGCCCTGGAAGAAGTAAATCCTTGAAAGCTATTAATGCAAACTGGACTGCTAACATCTCCTTCAAGTTGATATGTAGCTGTTGTAGTCTGGCAGGCCACTTGTCTTGTATCCACTTTCCATTTAGATGAGCTCCCCAAGCTTTGTCTGAGGCATCTGTCGTTAGAATCTGACTCGCCTCTGGCCGGGTCACAGAGAGTCCCTTGTTTAGGTGACATTCCTGAGCCCACCACAAAAATTCCTTTTGAATGCAAGGTATTATTTGAATGACAGTGTCCAGATCCTGGCAGTGCTGTGTCCATACATTTTTGAGATACCATTGTAGCTTCCTCATATGCAGTTTGGCATTGGGAAGCACCAGAATACAAGATGCCATGAACCCCAAGGCTTGAAGGACTGTCCTTGTAGTCAGCCCGGACTGATGAGACAATTGATGAAAGTAAAGGGAAAGATTCTTTTGTTTGTCCGGGGTCAAAAAGGCCATCTGGGATGCTGTATTCAGTCTTACACCCAGAAAGCACATGTCCTGAGAGGGTACTAGACTGGACTTTATTTCGTTCACAGAATACCCCAGGCATCTTAGCACTGCTATCACATATTCCAAATGATGAAGAAGCTCGTCCCTTCCTTGAGCCAGAATCAGGCAATCGTCCAAATAAGGATAGATCTGTATTCCTTTTAGCCTGAAGAAAGCTATCACTGGAGCCAGAACTTTCGTGAACACTCTGGGCGCAGTAGATAAGCCAAAGGGCAATGCAGAGAACTGATAATGAGAAGTCCCAGCCCGAATACGCAGATATTTCCTGCAACTCAGTCTGATAGGAACATGAAGGTAAGCCTCCTTGAGATCCAAAGTTACCATCCAATGATCTTTGCCCAGCAGAGGTAAAAGCTGTTGTAACGTCAACATTTTGAACTTGGGAATGTCCAGATAAGTGTTGAGGATAGATAAATCCAAAATTGGTCTCCACGTGTTCCCCTTCTTTGGTACTAGGAACAGGCGAGAATAAAATCCTAGGCCCACTTCTGGCATAGGGACTGGCTGTATGGCCCCTATTTGAAGTAACAGAGAAATTTATTTGTGAGCCTCTATTCTTTGCTGAGGAGGAACGTCTGGCATGCCTTTGAAAGGAGGCAAGGTATGGAAATAAAACCTGTAACCTTGGTGTATGATATCCAATACCCATCTGTCTTGGGTAATTAAACTCCAATTTTCCTTGAAAAGTGTCAACCTTCCTCCCAAAGGTGCTGCCAGTCGAGAAGGCTCTGGCAGCTGAAAAGGTAGGTCATTGGGTCTGTTTACGAAAGGACTGACCCCTGCCCTCACCCGAAGACTGTGCAGGTGAACTCCCTGTTCTAGGCCTGAAAGAGCCCTGAGCTCTGCCCCTACCACGTCTAGATCTACCCCTAGACTGGGAATCATAAGAAGGATACGTCCACCCCTTGGTAGGCCAATTTCTACTAAACTTCGGAGGCTGAACCTGCAAAAAATCTTTAACAGTCTGCATAGACTTAGCCTTGTCTTCCATTTTCTTTAAGACTGCCTCAACAGGTGAACCAAACAACACATCAGATTGTAAGAACTGACCCAGTGGCAGCCACCCTAGACGAGGCCTGT
The DNA here is from genome assembly GCF_019279795.1 of Protopterus annectens. Taxonomy (NCBI): domain Eukaryota; kingdom Metazoa; phylum Chordata; order Ceratodontiformes; family Protopteridae; genus Protopterus; species Protopterus annectens. The sequence continues at coordinate 70,421,296 of NC_056734.1, forward strand.
ACAGCATCAAAACCACATTGCAAAGAATGCTTACCCACCTGTTCAGAAACATGTACTAAATCTTGTAACTCCTTATACTCAATACCTTCCGCCAGAGCATCTACCTTAGACTTCAATTGAGAAAGTAGATAGTTTTGGTATTTCAACATGTGAAACTGGCAATTCAAAGCCCTCATAGCAAGGGTGGAAGAAGTATAGACTTTCTTTCCCCATCTATCCAAAGCCCTGGCCTCTTTATCTGGAGGAACCGGATTTTTAACAACAGAAGCCTTAACACCCTTAGGCCCCTGACTAACAGTTTCTGGGTCCCCCCTAGGACTCTTAAAAAGATACTTATGAGCTTCAGGCACCCTGTAATACCTATCTGGTTTAACAGGAGCAGGAGGCAAAGAATCAGGATTAAGAGAAGCCTCTGCAAACACATCTTCCACAACATCCAGAACAGGAGGTATAGCCAAAGGCCTATGCTGGGGTAAAACAAAATTCCTAAGCCTTTTCCTGGAATCAGAGAAGTCCTGACCTTCCCACTTAAAATGCTCCCTCATGGAATGAAGAGTCTCTGAAAAGAAAAATCCTCAGGAGGAGAAGCAGAAGGAGTAGAATCATCCACATCAGAATCAGAATAAGGAGAATACTCCTGCAAGTCTTCAGCCGAAGACTCTGAAACATCCAAGCCTGCTCAAAACTCCCCAACTCAGGTTCCACCCTAGGTCTCTTATCAGGAGGGGCAAAGAACCTCTAATCAAAGTAATCAAATCTTCTGCCATTTTAAGCATATGCTTCTTGGGCACAGATCCTGAAGAACTAGGAGTGACACCAACTGAAGCTAAACCTGGCCTGCCTCTGGGAGAAGCCTTGGAAACAGAAGGAGAAGGCCTAACCACCCTAGGAAGGGAGGGGAGTACAGTAACCTGAGAGGCCCCTTCAGCCTGACCTGCCTCCTGAGAGGCCACATCCTGCAATAACAAAGTCTCCCCCTGGGACTCCAGAGAAACCTCCGGTGGAACCCCGGCTCCACCGACACCTCTAAAGAACCGCATCCGGTACGGACGGCTCTTCTTGCCTGGGCTTAGCTGCTTTGTCCTTGCGCTTCTTCGAAGAAGCGGACGTCGGAGCATCCGACGGCATATTATAATTGCACCGCTTCCCAAAGACTAACCTGGCACAATCTAACCTTCTCTTAATAGTGCGCTTATTGAATCTAGCACAAAAGCGACACCCAACAACGTCGTGCTCAGGCCCTAAACAAGGAATACACAAAGTATGATAATCTCTATGCGGTATCGGTTTCCCACAAGAAATACAGTTATTCACTTTTTCTGACATCCGGTAAACCACTGAGGCAAGAAAAAACTAAAATATTCCCCAACGGGGTACTTAGCCAACTTTGACTCGGTCTGAAACTCCGAATTCGAAAAATTTCTGAACGCCGAACGGCACTTGCAACGCTGCTTCTGCATCGGTCCATGCGGCAAAAAAGACTGAGTATATGACGTCGGTCATGCGCATTTGTACCCTGACGTCCTGATGTCAGTCTAATGCGCCTTGACCGACGTCAGCCTTATACTTTGATATTCGGGCCGACTGAGGACAGCGGACTACCCAAGTGTAAGGACTGCAGCAATGTGAGATGAAGAACATCAAGCTAGTTCCAAATGGTAGTCTAAGGGTATTACCTTTTGTTACACTCAGCATGAGAAATCTATTCCAGGCAGGGTCAAGTTCCACTCTCCGATAACCTTGGCTTCTTCTATGTTTTTTTGGGAAGGGCTGCATTCTAGAAGCTGCTTTTTGGTCCTCTGTACATACTTTTATGAAGCACTATAAGCTATATTCCTTCTCTAGGTCTAGAACATGCTTTGCTAGGGCCACTCTCCAGGGGCTCCTGGACCCTTTTCCTTCCACCACCAAAATATAGTTCATTATGGTAATCTATACATACAACTAAGGTTACTGTAGCAGTGATCAAAATATAGTACAATTGTGTAAGGTGATCTTCCATAACAGTAGAAGTTCAAATTATCACTGCTGCAGTAGTCAGTGCCTCCCTCCACCCCACCCCCTTTTTTGGTGTGTTTTATGCCAGGGTGTGGAAAATTATTTTTTTATTATTCCTAGCCTTGTCATTTCAGAGCTCAGCCTCCATCTTTCTGCTAACAGGAAAGCACTGAAGGGCTTTGCACACAAAACAGGCTTTTAGTCAGCTCAGCTTCAGCTGCTTGACAGTTTGGGTGCAGGGAAGGTGTCCTAAAGTTTTGGAAACTGGTTGGCTGTTATATGCTTGGCAAGATACAACCCATATAGCTAAGACTACTGCAGCAGTGATTATCTGAATTTCTACTGTTATAGCAAGTTCAACTTACACCACTATACTTTATATTGAAAGTGGATCAATTTCTTACTTCGTTCATTTGGTGGTATAGGCTAGTTCATGTTTGGTGTCTTATCAGATAAGTTAGCAGCTGATCACTAAGATAATTAGGTAGAGTGCCAGTAGACAAGTATTTTTTGGTTGGAATACGAGAATCCAGTGTAGAGTTGACTAGCTTGTTTTATCTTGTTGGGGAGTTGTACATTGGGAGAAGCATTATAATTACATAGTGTTTACTGGATCATTACTATTAATAGTAAGCCAACCGACATTTACATCACTGAATACAATTGTTTCTAGTTGGATGTGAGTGGACATCCAGTTCAGTACGTCTTCCATGGTGGGGATATTATTGCCAAGGGTATGCATGAATATACACAGATATATATATATATATATATATATATATATATATATTTATGGATTCACTTCATAACACTGAAAACTTAAAAGAGAAAATGAGAAAATTCATAATATGGGAGACCAAAACACTAACTTCAAAACACTGAAAACTCAAAACACTGAAAACACATATACATATACCGAGTGTAAACAACATAAATCATAGCACTTTCAACCAAGTGCAATCTTGGAGTTGATATATATGAGTAGCAGGGGGTGTGGGGGGGTGCAGAGGGGCTTGTCCCCCTGCTTACATTTGGTGAAAAATGCTATGATTTATGTAGTTTAAACTCAGTATATGTATATGTGTTTTCAGTGTTTTGAGTTTTCAAGATTTTGAAGTTTCAGTGTTTTGAGCTTTTATAGGTTCATAGGTTCATACTAAATTATCTGCCCTAGGGCATTTATAAGCCTAGCCAGAGTGTGTTTGGCTTTCGCCACCCATTTTAAATGAATTTTGCTATGCCCTTTTTCGAGGTTAGTATACTGTGCCTCTGTCTAACAGTGACACAGAAGTGATACTCGGGGTAAACCTACGATCTCCCATCCACTTATCAAGATTCCTCTTGAAGAGAGTCAATGAGGGACTCTGCCTAACCTGGACTAGAATTTTATTCCAGAGTGAAGGGTGCCTCTGGGTTATGAATCTGTCCCTCCAGCATCTCCTATTTATTTCAGTGCTAAGGTTCAAGTCTCTCGAGCGCGTAACTCGATGGGATTTGGATTTTCTGAGGTGCAGCATGTCCATTAATTCCGGGTTGGACATGGCTTTATACGTCAGGCACAGATCGCATCTGAGCAGGCGGTATGCCACTGAGTAGAGCTGGAGTTTCTTTAACCGGGCAGCATATGGCATCTGTTTGAGCCCTTTGATCCTCTTGGTGAGGTACTTTTGGGGTCTTTCCAGTTGCTGCAGGTGTCTGGTAAGGTACATCCCAAAAGGGGCATTGTACTCAATTATGGGCCTGATAAGGGATGAGTAAAGAGGCACGATAACCTCCCTTGACCTAGATGTGAATCCCTTCATGATTAGGTGGGCTATATAAAATGTTTTTCTAACCACTTTGGCCACGTGGTTTTCAAATGAGAGATTGCTATCAACTTGGGTCCCCAGGTCCCTAACTTCCATACTTAATGGATTACCACCTATGTGGCAATTTGTGGGCACTTTGTTTTTGCCAAAGGGGATGATTATACACTTTTTGGCGTTTAGCTTGAGGCCATGGCTCTGGCACCAGTTGTCTGTTTCTATGAGGCTCTTTTGTAGGATGCTTGTGTCAGCTGGAGAGTCGATTATAGCGCCAAGTTAACAGTCATCTGCGAACTTGGTCAGCCACAGTCCTTCCGTGTTGGCCTGTACCTCCGAGAAACAAGAGAGGTCCCAGGACTGAGCCTTGTGGGACGCCACTTGTAACTGGTTTGGAGTCTGACATGGATCCAGCAATTCTAACCATGTGGGTTCTGTCCTTGAGCCAGTTTGCAACCCATCTAGTGACATAGGGGTTTATATTTAAGCTGGTGAGCTTATCTATAATGCCCGAGTGGGGTATTGTATCAAAGGCTTTTGCGAGGTCCAGGTAGGCTGTGTGGACCACCTTCCCCTCGTCAATGGCCTTGATGACTGTTTCAAAGAAATCGACCAGGTTTAAGAGGCAGGATCTGCCCTTAACAAAGCCGAACTGGGTAGGATCCAGTGTCTGTAGGTCCCCGATATCTTTATTTATGAGGTCCATGATGATCCTTTCCATAGCTTTGCAGACCAAGCTAGTCAGGCTTATGGGGCGATAGTTTCCAGGATCCGTTGAGGCACCACCTTTGTAGAGAGGGACCACTGTTGCTGTACGCCACTCTTTGAGTACATATCCTGCAGTAAGGCTGAGATTGAACAGTAGTTTTATGTTAAGGTTTAGCTCTTCTTGGAGTTCATGTAGGACGCAGCCCAGGACACCATCTGGTCCCATTGATGCTGTGTTTTTTGCTTTGGAGAGGGAGGCTCTTACCTGAGCATCTGAGATGTCAGGGGGGCAGCACTCTGCTGGGATAGATATTTGCCCTTTTGGTGGGGAGGGGGGGAGAAGTTTGCACTGAACCTGTCAGCTAGGATGTTGGCAATGTCTGTGGGTTCGCAATGTCTGTGGGTTCGGTGTATTTTTTGTCATTTTGGACTAATTCTGAGCATATCTGGGAATTCCCACCCAGGTTCCTAACATAACTAAAGAAAGCCTTGTGATTATCATTAGAGTCCTGTGCAATTTTTCTCTCGAAGCTGGCCTTAGATGATTTTATGAGTGCCCGTAGTTTTTTGCTAATACTGATCAGAGATGCCTTCCCTTTTTGGGATTTTGCTCTATCATGTAGTAGCTTCCTCCTTCTATTGTATAGTTTGTTTATGGCTAGGGTCCACCAGACAGAAGCCTGCCTTTGGAGGATTGGGTCTTGGTTTTATTTGGGATTGCATGATCCATGCATTTCTGAAGGTGTTCATAGAATGCGTTTATAAAGGATTCTGCGGTCTGGGCAGTATTTTCCACAGGCCCAGGGGCCTTGAAGGATTCCACCTCAGTTTTGAGGAGTGTGAAATTTGCTTTAGAGAAGTTTTTTACTGTGGTTTTCTGGGCAGGGGGTGGGGTCGGGATGTGAATATCCAGTGAGATTAGTTTATGGTCTGATCTTACCAGTGAGGGATACACTTCTGGTCTGGAGCATAGAGCCCCCATGTTGGTGATGATCAGGTCCAGTATGTTTTCCCCTCTTGTGGGAGTGGTAACAAGTTGTTCCATAGCATTTGAGTTTATAAATTCTAGGAACCTTTGGGCTAGGGTGTTGGAGCTAGAGTAATGCTCCCAGTCTATGTTTGGGTAGTTGAAGTCGCCCAATATAATGGTGTTTGGAGAGACCTTCATATTTTCCAGTGTTCTCAGGAAGGCCGAGTGGGGTTCCTGGGTTTGGGAGGGTGGTCTGTAGCAGGCTATAAACTGGAAGGCAGTTTTACCCACTATTAGTTGCACATGGATAGTCTCTGATGCTTTGTACTGTGCCACCAACCTGGAGGTGTGGGTATCTTTGATGAATATTGATACTCCCCCTCCTTTTGTGGTTCGGTCCAAGTTTTTGGGCCAAAAAGCATGGTATGAGGTATAACCTGGTAGTGCTTGGGTGCTCTCAGGAGACTTGAACCAGGTTTCTGTTACTGCACAGATATCGATGTTCTCCATGCTATGGAGAGTTTCGAGTGCATGCATCTTGAGGTTTAGATTTCTGGCGTTGAGTAGCATTACTCTTAGTTTCTTATCCCCTGTGATGCCTATGGAGGTGGGTTTGTCTTTTGAGCCTTGCTTAAAAAAGGCACTATGGGGGTGGCAAGAGCCTTTGCCAATATCCAAAAGCCCAGGGGTGACAGGTGCAAGCCGTCCCTAGCGAAGCATCGTGGCTTGTCAAGCATGTCATTCCAGGCTGACAGACATTGGATCCCCTATGAATGACACCAATACTTGAGCCAATTGTTGAAATTGATCATCTTGCCTTCATATTGTGGCATCATTCTTGGTGACGGTAAGATGCTACTCAAGGTCAGGGTCATACCGGTCTGGGCTACATGCTCAGAGAGCTCCTCTATGTCTCTTTTCATGTAGTCCAGGGAGGTACGTCTCAGGTCATTCACACCAGCATGGACAATGACTTGAGTCATATTTGTACTTGCCTTGGAGTGACCTGAGTGCTTGTGTTATGTGGTGGCTCCTAGCGCCCGACAGGCAGCTCACTGTGACCTTCTCCTTGTTCAGCCTGGTGAGCAGGACGTTAGTGTGCCTGACGATAGAGTCACCAATTACAAGTGTATCAGGTGTGTTGTTTAGCCTTAAGGGCTGTGACTGTTCGGCACACTGGCTTTGTGAGCTATGTGTTGCACATGTTTTGTTTTGGGGTAGCGGTTGCTTGGGTGTCTGCTTTGGAGGTCCCTGCTGCTTAGGCAGATTTTTATTTAGAGCCTCTGAGTATGCTTTTGTGTGTTTATGTGTTTGGTTTGCTGTCGTGTTAGGTCTATGTGAGACTGGAATTGTAGTGAGTGTGGTTTCCTTCTCCTCCTGACTGGTTACGCCAGTACTGAGTTGAGACAGCTTAGCCTCCAGTTTGGCTATATGGTTGCATCTCTCACATGTGTTGGAATTTGTTGGGAGGAGGAGAGGGTTGTCTGTGTACATGAGGCAGTTGTAACATTGCCTCAAGATTCCCAGATTCACCAGCTGGAACGGAGAGGAGATTGGCAACTGGCCTTTGGACATGCTAGAATAGTATTGGGAATTCCTTTATAATTGAAAAAAAGGGCGAATGGGGAACAAGGTACTCAACGGGAGTTTGTGAGGGTGTAGTGCTTTTAATTTTTTAGTGCTGGCTTATATAATTGCTTTAGTGAGCAAGTGCCAGGCTTTAGAGTAGGAATAGGGTGTTTATTATGAGAACTAGATCAGTTCTAAGGGAAAAAGTGAAGAGCAGACTTTGTGGAGCCCAGAATGGTTTAAACCCAATTAAGCGGAGCTGCCCGATGCTGCACTATGCGCAAAATCGCTCAAAGCCGCGCCAAAGCGGGTTTTATACAGGGGGACTTGAAAGAGCTAGAAATTGGCCCAAAACGGCCAATAGACTATCAGATTCTTGTGCTGGGAATACTCCTCCAGGGATAGATAGGCTGCTCTAAGCTCCCCACTGCCACTGGTGAACAAAGAAGCCTCCCTTTATCCAAGAAAGGAAATGGGCAACACAGGAACTTTCCAAAAGTCCAGAATACAGCAAAGCCTGTATTTGGACAACTCTAGGTCAGGAAAGACGGGAAACAAGGATCATTTTTTTGTTTTTTTCTTTTTTGCAACAAACAGCAGGAAAATGCAATAAATATGTAACACAGGCTAGCGCACTTGAGTGTGTAGCCTCAACAGGTAAATGCAACAAACAGGACAAACTTTAAAAGTGCAGGTGCAAAAACAACTTTAAACAGTTTAAAACAGTTCAAGAAGCAGAAATACTTGCAGTTTAGCTAGATCGGACTGTCGCCCAGGTAGTAGCAGAAAAAAAAAACACTTTTGTCAGGTTAGCAGTCGCTCTTTTAGCCTCTCTGCTGCTAGCACCACTCTGCAGGACCACGACGAGCTTGGCTGAGTAGTAACAAGCGCAAAAACCGCGCCCAAGCGGGTTTTATTCAGGGGGACTTGAAAGAGCTAGAAATTGAGAAATTGGCCCAGAAGTGTTAGTGTTATGAAGTCAAGATATATATATATATATATATATATATATATATATAGAGAGAGAGATATATATTACACAAACATACATACACACACACACACACACACACATATATATATATATATATATATATATATATATACATACATATATATATATAGATATATATACGTTTGCATATATATATATATATATACACACACACATATATATATATATATATATATATATATATATATATATATATATATATATATATATATATATATATATCTGACACACCCACATATATATATATATATATATATATATATATATATATATATATATGTATATATGTATATATATATATTTATATATACACACACATATATATATATATATATATATATATATATATATATATACATATATATATATATATACATACATACACACACATATATACATGTGCGTCTATATATATATACATACATACATGTGTGTCTATATAGATATATTTATATATATATATATATATATATATGTATTTATGTATGTCGTGAGGGGGGGGCTAAGCATTTCATTGTCCATTATTTTCTTTATGAGATGCATTTCATTGTCCATTGCTTCCTTTTTGAGCCAAGTCTCTGTAACTACAAGGATGTCAGCAGCATGGCTGCTTATCCAGGTGCGTTCGTTGGGGATTTATTACAAGATACTTCTTACACTGACATGCTACATTTTAAGGCACATTTGGTCTTTTTGAATTTTAGCAGGTATGTTAGCATTATACAAAAGTAGGTGAAGTGGGTTAAGAGGGGCCTGGGTTGGGATCCATATCTCTGCTTACCTGTATTACTGGACTGGTGTAAGTGCGCAGCTGAGCTAGCTTCCATTTGCTTTTATTATCTATCTCTGAGTAGAAGCCGCGGTGGTGCAGCGGTAGCTTTGTCGCCTCACAACAAGAGGTTCTTCCATTCGATTCTCGGCTGGAGTGCCTTTTGTGTGGAGTATGCATGCCCTCCCCGCGGTCGAGTGGCATTCGAAAGACATGCGTGAAATGGGCGTGCCTTTGTTGAAGGTTGGGCATCGAGCTGGCACCTCAGCACCGTAAAAATCTACTGCCAATCATTAGTGGACTTGAGTTCCGCTGTGGCGACCCCTAACCAGGAAAAGCCAAAAGAAGAACATCTATCTCATTGAGTAATTTATGAAAGTAAGGTTTAGGATTTTTTTTATTTATGGTTTATGGGATTAGACTGGTGGAGTGTTGGTGTGATTAATGGTTAATATTTGGTACAGGATAGTTTGCAAATGGAAATATTGGTGATTGTAGTGTGTGATGGTAGGCTGTGATTTCAGATAACCGCAGGAGGGTGGGTGAGACAAAAAAATGGATGCAGAGCATGTTTGTTAGTGGGCTTACACTGTGTGCAATTGTTAGGAGAAAAGTGAGTGGACAGTATGCTGGAGTTGTACAGGGAGGTGTTTGTTGAGGTGGAGGTTCGAATTGGGTTACTTAGAATATTGGTTTATGTTCATAACAATGTAGTTGTGTGTAGGATATTACTCAATCTACAGAAGAGTGACATAAAAATAAAATACAGACCAGAAGAAAACATATACACAGCTGGTATGTCAAGTACAACATATTTACAAGAAAAGTATGAGGAGTTATTAGAAACTATCTGCATAATGCAGCATTTACTAATGACAAAAGGAGGAGTAAAACAACTAAAGATATGCAGTGGTGAAAACTTAAAAATGTAGCTATGAAAATTGGCCTGAGTAAAAATCATCATTAGGGAAATTGCCTTATTTCAAGGAAAATAAGTCATGTCGAAGACTTAATCCTCAAGCCTAACAAAATAATAAATTAAGACTGAATAAAAATGCAAATGCTTTAGAAAATACATACATCAATTAAGGAAGAGTTAATCTACAAAACTGAAAATTTGAGGAATACTTAATGAGAGTCACAGAATAGCACAACTGAATAATCAAAAATGTGGACCTGTATATACCAAGTCCACCACTGACATTTTTCAGAATATTACCTTTTCTGTGAGGCATGGCATTCTCAATCATTCAGGGGAGTGTGGAAGGGGGCCTGCCCCACCAGCAAAAGCAACTTTAAAGTAAAAACATGCTGTTCAACATTCACTCTTCTCTCGAGTTTTTTGCCTTTTTTTTCAGCATTTTGGGGCTTGCTATTTACGAATCTTGACTTTTCAATATGGGGCCTAATAACAAACCTGAGAAAGGATGCCCAGTACCGGGTTATCAAAGGAGCTGAGGCACACTAAGTTGTTCCAGTTCAAATACAGCTTGTATCTCGTGCAATTTATTATTCCAAGCTCCCTAAAATAATCAATGGCACACACAAGTTTAAGCAAACTTAGTGCATTAAAGTCTATATTCTTTAATTAATGTCATATGTAACAAAGGTATGTACCACAAGAGTCAAAAATTAAAAAAAAAAAAAAAAAAAAAAAAAAAAGCAGGAGTCGGAGCTTAAGCATGCCATAACAAGTCCATTCAACTATAATGAACAGGAATGGGTAAAGTACAAGCATTCTCTAATCTGTCTTGACACTAGAAATCAATGAAATTCTTGTCTCTGGTGCATAATCAGCCTGGCAATGAACTCACAAGCATGAGTTCCTTCCTAATCATTAACCCCTTGAACTACAGGCACTCTCCAGATTGAGTAACAGATGAGCAAGTCAACCATCTCATAAAAAATGGCCCACCATAAAAGTATGTAAGACTAGTAGACTAAGGTGGACCCCACTAAACCACAGGTCACTTAGACATCGATGATTTCAGAGGGAAAAGACGAGACAGTCATTCCAGGTTTTGGACAGATACCAAATAAATCTAATGTTCTGGCAAGTACATAGCTTACATATTTCTCTGGTCCTGTCCAGACAATGGAACCAATGGACAAAGTCTCAAGCTGATTTAGGGTTGCCAAAATCAGCAAGCCCTTTAAAATGGTTGCTCCAAAGAAACCTGAGCTCCAGAGAGAGGGTACTTAAGACTATAATGTTTGGCAAAGGTATACAAGGATGACAAAGTAGCAACAGCTGTGATCTCCTCCTTTCGGTCATGTGGCCAAGGCTTGACCTGAAGTGTCATGTATTATGCAATCTGACGGCAACTTATATAACACAGTCTTGGAAATCTTATGACCTTTTCTGGATAGGAAAAAGGAGACAAAGAATAGTTAATTGTTTTTGAAGTCTTTTCTACAGTTCAGGTAATAGTGAAGCTACCTGTAAATATTCAGAGAGATGTGATGCTCACATTTGTTGGAATATTTGGGATAAAAGATGGGTAAATTTAATGACTGCTTCAGACTGGTTTGCCTAGCCACGCTGGGCATAAAGAATGGATTAGTTTGAAGTATGACTGTCCAGATGAAAGTTAATACAAGACATTGCAAGAATAAAGCATGAAGTTCTGAAATCTTCTTGCTGATGTAATGGCTACCAGGAGGGTCATTTTCCATGAAAGAAACTTGAGAGAAATGGAATGTACTGTCTCAAATGATGGTTTGCTTAACATTTGCAGGTCAAACCCAAATCCCATGAGGGGGATGGTTTCACCAAAGGCCGTCTGGAATAAAAAAAACTTTAATAAACGCTTTACAGGTCTTATGTGAGACCATCGATGGAAGAAATGGGTGCAGACTGAACCCTGATTGAAGAGTAACTGGTTTGTGTACGGATTAGCTCTGACACAAAATAAATATAGTGTGTGTGTGTGTGTGTGTGTGTGTGTGTGTGTGTGTGGGGGGGGGGGGGGGTGACTTACTTCTACATTAGTCTCATGTGCCCAAACTGTAAATCTTTCTTGAAGGTTTTTGAGAAGCTTTAATTAGTTTATCATCATCTGGAGGAAATTACAGTTATGTACTCACCATAACTCTACATCTGTATCATCTGTTTTCGTCCTTCAACTGGTGGGTCTTGGATCAGACATCAGAGCTGTCCTCAGCCACTTTGGTAGACCTTAGGGTCTGTAGCTCATGCTCCTCCCCTTACTCATAATCCCCCTCTTCTCCTTAATTAGAGGGCAAGTTTGATCTGAGGTATTCAGCTAATCACAATCTGAAAAAAAGGAGTATCAGCCATTAATCTCTGGAGGAAAAAACACAGCTACTAACAATGGGTGAAACAGGAGAAGTAGAGAAAGAGAACCATAGAGCCCATATAGCAATCTTCATTGGTCCTCAAGGAAGGATATTCATAAGTACAGCATAGCCAAAACTGCCCTATCCCTAGATAAGATGTCCAATTTGTATTAAGCTATAATGGTATGATAACTGGACCATGTAGCAGCTGCATGGATGTCATCTATGGATGCTATGGACCAAAAAGCAGATGATGTAGCCACAAATTTGGTGGTGTAAGTTTTAGGACGTTTGGGTAATGACAGTCCTTTACTCTTGTCAGTAAGCCATTTGGCTAGAGTGACTTTTGATACTGCTTTGTCCAATTTAGCCTTGGAAAAACAGACAAACAGTTTTAATTTCCTTTCATTTTTAGTTATGTGAATGTAGAATCTGAACTGTCTAAGAACATCTGATAAATGAAGCATGTATTCTCCCTTGTTATAAGACAAGACTGGTAGGTTAATTGACTGTTTAAAATTTGCTTCTGATACCACTTTGGGCAGGAAGGAAGTGTCGGTCCAAGGGGATATTCTCTACTTGTGAAAAATCAGGTAAGGTTGTTGGGAAGAGTGAGCCTGGGACTCAGATACCAGTTTAGCTGATGTAATGGTGACTAGGAAAAGAGTTTTCCACGACAAAAACTTAAAATTTGCTTCTGACACCACTTTGGGCAGGAAGGAAGTGTTGGTCCAAAGGGATATTCTCTACTTGTGAAAATTCAGGTAAGGTTGTTGGGACTGAATGGCGACTAGGAAAAGAGTTTTCCAGGACAAAAACTTTAATTCTGCCCTGGCTGAAGGTTTGAAAGGGGGCTGAGTCAAAGCTTGGAGGATAAGCTTAAGGTCCCACAGAGGGATGAGGTCCTTAACTGGAAGGCGAAGCAGAAAGGTACCCTCTTAAGGAAAGCTTTGCACAACTTCAAAGAAGCTAGAGAGTCAAGTTTTTTGCCTGGTTGAGAATTTGAGATGACAGTCATTTGCACCTTAACTGAAGAACAGTTAGCTCCATTGTTGAAGAAAAAAGCCAGGAAATCAGGAATCACTGCAATCGGTGCTGAAAAGGGATCTAAAAGTCTCTTATGGGCCCAGATCGAAAATCTTTTCCATTTGCTTTTACAAATCTTTCTGTTAGAGGCTTTTTATGATGTCATAGGAATGTAGCGAACAAGCGAAGAATGCCTGGAGCTTCTTGCCATCACTGGAAGTGGAGAAACCATGCGGCCAATTTGAGAGACTGCATGTCCTGTTGAGGCAATCTGGATGGGTGAGACAAAAGGTCCTGAACAGGATCCAGCACCCAAGGAGGGTGAACTAGTTAAGGCCACTGCAAGGGAAACCACACATACAGAGGCCAGAATGGGGCAATGAGAATAACCTTGTCTTCCGCAGTAGTGCTTTCTGAATAAACTTGGGGATGAGAAGAGTTGGAGGGAAGGTGCACAGGAGACCAGAGGGCCAATCGTGAACTAGAGAGTCTCTCTGTGACTCTCACTTCACAGGAATCAGGGCAAAATATCTGCTGAAATTGGCATTAAGGGAAGAAGCAAAGAGGGTGCAGCATGGTTGAACCCATCAGCGAAATATAATTTCCACTACTGATTTTTTTGAAGGACCACTTGCAAGAGAATAAGTTGGACCTCCTTTCCTTATCTGCTAGCATGTTGGTTTTCCCCAGGATATGCATTACCAAGAAAAAGCGTCCAAAGAGATCACCCACTGCAAAACTCTCACTGCCTCCCAACATAGTGAGTAGGACCAGGTTGGGTTGCCCCCTGTTTGTTGATGCCCCACACCTCAGACATGTTATCCGTCTGAACTGCAATTATCCCTAGAGGGAGAACATCTTGAAATGACTGCAACGCTTATAAGACTGCTCTCATTTCTAGAATACTGATGTGAAGACTGGCCTTTGCCTGGGACCATGCGCCTTTGTACTGTTCTCCCCAAGTAATGTCCCCCCACCCTAGTTGGGAGGTGTCTGTAGTCACTGTGGCTTTGGGCATGAGAAGAGTGAAAAAGAAGCCCCAAAAGACTTCTTCTGCATAACTCCACCATGCTATGTGATGCTTGCAAATGTTTGTGATGTGAATGGGAGTCATCATCGGATGATGTGCTACTGACCACTGGTACCCACCACAGTCCACTGTAGCACCCTCATGTGAAAGCGAGCCAAGGGTAGGTATCAACATTATGGAAGCAGCCACTGAACCCAGTAGTTATAAAATTAATCTGGCTGGAGATGAATGAAGAGAAAGGACGTGTAATGCCTACTTTCATAAAGTGTCCAATTTTGTCTGTGTCAGACTTGCCACTTGTGTTTGGGTATCCAGATAGGCCCAAATAAACTTCACAGTTTGCACAGGGCAGAGCCAAGACTTGGTGTAATTTACAGTAATGCTTAGCTATAGACATAGGTGGAGCAAGTGGTCCCTGGGTTGAATCCGTAGAAGCTTGGTGTAAGTAGATAGGAGCCAGTTGTCTAAATAAGGAAACACCTAAATTCCATGCAGTCTCAGGTAAGTTGCAACCACTGCCATGTACTTGGTGAACACCCTGACGGCTGTGGTGAGACCAAAGGGCAATGCTCTGAACTGGTAGTGACTGGTTCCCTGCTGGAAGTGTAGATATCTTCTGGAGCACCTGTATATTTAGATATGATAGTATACATCCTGGAGGTCTATCGAGCACATCCAATTGTCCATCTTTAAGAGTGGCAGGAAGGACTGAATTGTGACCATTCAGAACTTTGAATGTTTCACTAATTGATTTAGATTGCCGAGATCCAGAATTGGTCTTATGCCCCCGGTCTTCTCTGACACTCAAAAGAATCTCAAGTAGGTTCTGGAGCCTTACTGAATCAGATGGATAGCTCAATTCTCCAGCAACGTTTGCATTTACAAAGCTAACACTTTCCTCTGACTGGGTGAAACGTCGAGAATTCTTTTGTTGCGTTTTGGAAGGAGAAGGGAAAATGATATGTAATGACCTCTGAATATTATATTCTGCACTCAAGAATCTTTGGTAATGGCTCTTCAAGCTTTCAGGTGCAGGGATAAGCATCCCCTAACTACCTCTCACATGCAGCAGTCGGGTAACCCTTCAGAAAAACTGGAAGGGATTCTCCGAGAATAAAGTTCTGAATCCCTGGTGTTGCAGGCTGCCTCTGTTGTGAGGGCAGTGACTTCCCTTAGAATTATCCCCTCTGCCACAGGGGGATCTTCCTCCATAGGAGTCTTGGGAAGAGACATATATCCTAGACTCTCTATAATGGGGATGGACAGTAGAGCTCAGTTTCATGAGTTCTTTCTTGGTCCCTGCAGCAACCACCATAGCATCCACTAGGGGATCCTTGCTCCAATAAGCCCTATCCTTTGGTGCAATAAGATATTTGTTAGGGCATTTGGGGATGAGCTCCGTGACATCTGGATCCTTCCAAACATGACAGGAGAGATGATTTCTCATCTCATCCTTAGGGGGGAACTACCAAAGTCGCAGATGAGCCAGCTCCGTAAGCTTCAAGAAACACTGCCTCCTCCTGGGAAGGGGGGTCAGAAGACCAAACACCTTTCTGTCTCAAATTTGAGTATTTCTCTGAATGAGAGGTCCTGAAGTGGTGACCTGTAGATGCTTCCTCATCGAAGTCAGTGTCTTTGGTTAATGTCTCTTGTCGAGCGTCTAAAGCATCTCCTCTTACATGTACACTTCCAATGGGGCTCTTCAGGGGGAGGTTCCCGAGAGGACTCAGAAGTGCCAGCAGAGTCCTGAATGAGGACTGTCTCAAGACTTGACCAGACTGGCTGTCCTGATGGGACAGGATGAAAAGACCTAGCTTCCAGAGATGATAGTTAAGCATGGGGTGGACCTGAAGGGGGAAAAGTTGTCTTTTCCATCAAAGTGGAGAAGGCTCTCTCCACTACTTCGAAAACTGAAGCAATGGGGAAGCCCAGTCTTGACCTTACTGGATTCCACAGTAGCCTGTGTAGGATAATACCTGATCCACTCCAAGCTCCAGCCTGGAGGCATGGGTCAGAACCAAGCTGTTTAGTGCCACGGCTCTGAAAACACTTGAGTCAATACCCACCCCCCAGAATCAGCAGCAATGCTGCAGCCCCTAGATCCTTCTGGATCCAACAAAGTCAGACCCATCTGCATCGCAGAAGATGTCAGACATGAAGACAGCCAAGTCTTCAAATCCAACAAATACATGCTCAGAAGTCTTGGGTCAGAAATCTCCAAAACCACTGGACAGATCAAAGCAGGAGTCAAAGGTTGCGGTTGTGCAGTAGAATGGCGCACATATCCGATGGAAGCCAGAATAACACCTAAATGAATCTGGGTTCTGAGAAATGTTCTCATCATCATCATCATCTTATCCATATCTGCTTCCGTTAAGCTCCTAGATGACCTGAGGGAAGATGATGTTGAAGGAGGAGTGGATACTTTTTGAGATGTGTCTTGAAAGAAGGCAGAGTGTAGCCTCAAAGTTCCTGGTTCTGGGGAAAATCTAGCAGCAGTCTGAGGTGACTTGGACCCAAATGACAAGACAGATCCAACGGTTTAGGCTTTGTCTGAGTCATGGAGGTTGATGGAACTGACATTTTTGAGACTTTCGCAGTGGAGCCAAGCATAAAGAAGTTGAAGGAGGAGAGCAATCAGAGGAGCGCTTCCTTGAGTCTTTAGTTTTGTCCGCTAACTCTCCTAAGGATTTTTTGGAAGGAAATAGGGGAGATGAAGGAAGACGACCTTTCAAAATTAAATTGTTCCTCTCGATTTGTACTCTGTGATTAAAACTAGCCCAATTATCACATTCCATATGTAGATGTCCTGGACCCAGGCAGTATATGCATTCTGAATGGCTGTCCAAATTTGGAATTTTGTGTCTGCATGCTGAGCCCTTTTCAAAACTGGTAGGCTTCTCAGACATGCTAGAAACAACAAGAAAGAGAAAATACAGACAATAGTAATAAGAATACCTAAAAGGAAAACTAGAGAGAAGTTTAATACCAACTATAGTTAAAAAAGTAAAAAGAAGTACCACAGAGGCAGCAAGAAGACACACAACAGCTTAAGGCCCAAAACTACTATATCTAAATGACAAAGAGAAATCCTATAAACATTTACGTTATATTTTTTTTTATGGTATGGGGAGAAAGAAAGGAAGAGATTATCAGAGTGGATAAGAAAATTAATGAAAAAAATCAGTTATCTACCACGACCTACTCAAGCTAACAGTGCCCACATCTTATCGCTAAAGCAGCAAATGAGATCTGAGATAACTAAAGAGAACAGAGAGATTATGGGTAGGGGAAGGAGTTCAAGCCATGGAGCCTAAAGTACATTAAAATGACTGTGGATGGATCTGATAATTGATGCAAGACCCATCAGTTGAGGAACGGACAAAAAAGACAGCAAATCAAAAGGTTTCTGGACGTGAAGAAACCAAGCAGTTAGATGGAGAGAGTGTATGTCCTGATGAGGCTGACCAGATGGGTGCATCAGCAGAGAGGTGTTCTGTGATAGAACTATATCTAGCGAGACCAGAGCAAGGCTATGAGAATGACCACTGCCTTGAATGCTTTGACTTTCTGAAATGAAGGAACGCATAAAAAAGACCTGGGAGCCAATCACAGGAGAATAAGTCTCTTGGTTAACATCCTGGCTGAGGACATATGCTGTAGAATGGTTAGTATTTGGTATTTGAAGACAAAGTGAACAGATCACAAGAGAGTCTTCCCCACCTCCAAAATGTAGTGGAGTTATTTTCCTGTTGACAGACCATTTGTACTGTTCAACCTGCCTGCAATCACAATGGAAGACCCTGTTATGTGCATTACAACATGAAAGTGGTGTGATGACACATCCCATTCCCATCCCATCACAGCTTCTCTGCATAAAGGGAATCAATGTGTTCCTCCTTGCTTCTTTATGTACAATATGATTGTCATCATTGTCCAATAACACAGAAACTGCATCTTGAGGGAGTGAGTCTTAAAATGCCTGCAATACAAAGACGACTGCTCTCATTTTGAGAGAACTGAAGTGCAGTTGGGCCTCATGAGAAATCCATACTTCCTAGAATGTCCTTTTTAAGTAATGTCTCACCCACCCAAGAATGGAAGTATCCCTGTGGCATTCTAGTGCAGTATCAAAAATGGTATTCCCTGCGAAAGATTGTGTGGGTCCATCCACCATAGTAGGTTCATGATGCTTTGACATTTCTGTTCTTATTATTCATGGATTGTGATTCTTGGTCCCTCTGATTTTGGAGGGTCCATTACAAAATTCACATTTACAATCATGCGTATGGGACTGTGATGATGTGAGGCAGTGCCAGCTATGCCAGAGAAAGTAAGGCAGTGGATGTGTAACATATGCCAGCATAGCTAGCTGGAATTTTCTAAAGAATTATATGTCATTTGAATAGCAAACTGATTTATACAGGTGCTTATGTTGAAAATGTATTTGTAAAGCTGCTTGCGTTAAAAATGTATCAACAGTGGATCCGGCAGGACAGAAAATAAATACACCTGTATGTCAGACTGTATTGTAACCATTGAAATGAATATAATGCAAAAAAGGATAATGAAAGACAAGAGGTTAATCTCAGTTCAGCTAACATTGAAAAAAACAGTCTGAAATTAAACTACCTGGTTTAGGCCATAAAGATTGTATCTTACAGTTGATTGCAACCAGAGACAAAATTGTCTGTGAAAACCAGGACAAGGAATCCTACTGCACCGTCCTTAGGGGTGAACTAATTGCTACCCTGGAAGGGTAGAAGTTTTTGAAATGGTTTTATAGATTCCAGATGCTATGACATATATTAGCAAAGCTCTATGTGTATGTATTATGACACAGATGTGTTGGATTCTGGTTCAGTTTCTAGTAAAGGGGGTAGTGCAGTATCCAGAAGTCATGTGACCAGATGTATGTGATGTCATTCTGTAATCCAGCACTGAAATGATGTTTTAATATTAGATGAGACAGAAGTTTCAGGGCACTGTGTTTTGCAACTGACAAGACCACTCATCCACTCCATCTTGCCTTGCTTTATTAATCAAGTAGGAAATAGTTATTCTTTAGATCAGTCAGAAAAATATAGTGAAATTAGTTAAGTATTGTTTTTCTGTATCTGTGTGAATCTTTCCATCTGTTATTTTTCATATTTCCTGTGACTGAAACTCTGATGTTTACTGTAAATAGATATTTAGTATTTTCATGTTGTTTTGTTATTTATTAATAAATATATGTAAACTTTTCATTGTGGCTGGTCTTTTAGAGAATATTTTAATCTTTGAGAGTAGTTATATTATTTGGTGCCTCTGTGGCCACTCCTGAAAGCCTTGCTGCATTGGTCAAACACTACTATTTGTATTAGTATTAACTTAGTATAATTGGGTACCCTTGCAAGAGCCTCAGAGTGGCTGGCATTGGAGTGCTCTGGTGGTAGTATCAACATTATAGTCTGGGCAGAGAGGGAATAGCTGGTAAATCTGTGCCAGCCTTTCCCATGTGTGTGTGAAAATCAAAACTCAGTGCGTGTGATTGTGTGTGTGTGTGTGTGTGTGTGTGTGTGGTTGTCAGCTACTTGGAGCAGGAACACAGAGCACTGGTTTCACAGACAGGGTGGTGGAGGAGTTGGCGTGGAGCAGTCAGCTGAGGACTCACCTCTACAGCCATGTTAGTGGGGAGTCTTATTTGGGGCCTGGAGAGCGAAACCCTGCCCAAGGATGGAGTGTGCTCCCTGTGTGCTCTTAAGGGAAATTGTGCTTGGTGTGGAGAGCTGCATCTAGAAATACTGTGTGTATTTATCTTTGCTCCAAGTGAACATCCCTCACTGGTGTCCGCAGTGAGGACTGAGACTCCTTGATTACTGGCACAGGGACCATCTGAATTTAGGACACCACAAATTCCTACTTCTTGATTATGGTAGCAGCAGAGAGTTGGGTTTCTTGTAATGGGTTTGAAACTTCTCAGATTACACATGAAATCCTCTCTGGGGGTAGTTTAGCTGTCTGATTTAAAGTGTCCAATAGATACCCAGTAACATTTTAAGTTGTGAGAAGGGTCTGGCTGGGATTTGAGCATGTTGACCATGATCCCCATGGATAGACAGATCTGAAGCAAGTGCAGTCTTGTTTGAAGTAACTTCTCCATACTGGAGGCTACTAGAAGCTAATCATCTAGGTACGTAAAAATCTATATTCCAAGAAGGTGCATGTGAGCTGCAACTGAAGACATGCATTTGGTAAACACCTAAGGAAATAAGATAAGCCCAAAAGGCAGGGCACAAAATTGATAGTGATTGGCTCCTACCAGGAAGAGGAGAAATCCCCTCAATGCCTTTACTATAATAATATGTAGATCTATATTTTGAAGATCTAAAGAGCACATCTGATCCCCTACCTAAAGACATGGCAAAAGGGACTGCATTGAGACTATATGAAAGAATTCCTTTTTCACAAACTGATTCAATCAACATTTGTCATGAATTGGTCCGAGGTCTTTTGTTTTTTTTGGCACCAAAAGCAACCTGGAGTAGAATCTGGCTCCTCTCTCATCTGGTGGGACCCTCCTGAATGGCTTTCTTTTGTAAGAGAATCTTGACCTCCTATCAAGACTATTTTTCTATGACTGGATGGAACTGCCAAAGAATGGGATGTCGGGTCTGTAGACAATTCCAAAAATGGAATAAAGAAGCCACTGGATATAATTTCCTTTATACACTTGTCTGATGTGATGGCACATCATGCTGAAAGGTGTAGGGAAAAGTGACCCTCCGACAACCTCCAAAGTAGGACAGTTGGGCAATTCAATACAAAGTATTAGTTTAAGGGTGTGCACACACAGCAAAGTATTAGTTTAAGGGTATGCACACTTATGCAACCAGCGTATTGTACAATTTTTATTTTTTATATTTTTTCCCCCTATCAGATTTGTTTGTCTTTCAATTAAATTGTACAGGTTAGGTCACATTAAAGGTGGGAAAAGTTTTGAAATGATTTATTGTGGTCTCATTTTTTTTTATATCACAAAAGCCTGGCATTTTAACAGGGGGTGTTGTAAACTTTTTATATCCACTGTATATTGTTATATATGCTATAATCCCAGCAGTTTTATATGAATTACTTAGTTCCTGCCTTTTCTTAAACCTCATAGCTCCTCCAAAGCTCATTACACTCTCAAAACATGTTCCCACTTGCCTCTTTCTTAACCGATCACACCTCCAGCATTGGCCATTTACCTGAAGAAAAATTCTCTGGAGTCTGCTTGGGGCATAAAAGTATCTATATGCAAACACTTACAGGCAAAAATCCTAAATATTCTAGATTTTGTTGCATATTTGGGAGCCTGCTATTGTTTCTTTGTGAATTGCATATCTAACTGCCCTCCCAATCTTGTCTGACCTCTTCTGATTAATTCCTATAGTTATCATGTAATATTTTATATGCCCAACTAATGCTTCATATTTTAACAGCAGCTTCTCTTCTAGAGTCAACTAAAACTCAACCAGTGCAGGTCTTTCATTTGGATTCCCAAATACCTTTTCCTTTGTCTATACTCTTGATATCAATTCCTGATAGGGAAGGCAATAACTAGCCTGCAATCCAAAATTCATCTTGGCCCCTTCCTATTCTATTACCTTTCCTTCTCTTATTATTTGTTTCCAATAACTTGGTTCCTTTGCCAGCTTCTTCCAGTAAATTAAAGCCCCTCTCGTCTATTCTCTGTACCCCTAATTGCAGTCATCCCTACTGGCAGAATCTGCTTTCTCCATTGCGTGTTGGCTTACTTCATCTTATACTTTCTGCTTCTTCTTGAAATGGATGGCACAGTGGTGCAGCAGTAGTGTTGTCACCTCACAGCAAGAGGTTCTTCAGTTTAATTCTTGGCTGGAGTGTCTTCTGTGTGGAGTCTGTATGTCCTCCCTGTGTTCATGTGGGTTTCCTCTGGGTGGTCTGGTTTCCTCCCACATTACAAAGACATGCATCTGGAGCGTTTCTCCCCAGGCCTCCGCTGAAAACTGGCTTCATTCCAAGTCAGACTTTCCCGGTAAACAAATGTTAAATAAAAAAAAAAATAATAATATTCTGTATGACTTGTGTTATTCTCCATAAGGATATACGTCCACAATCCCATTCTTTCTTTATTTCTTGAATTACCCTCCCCCACTTCATCATCCACTTCCAATTTGAACTGTAGCTTTCTGCCTGTGCTATGTACAACAGCCTTAACTGTGTAGCTCTAAAATATCCCTTCAAATCAGGTAATCTTAAATCAACTTGTTCTACTGGGAAGATTAACTTATCCCACTTGACTCTTCCACTCCTCTCCTCCCAAATAAAATTCATCAACTCTTTATTAATTACTATCCACTTCTAACTGGTTGATAAAAATATGCCTGACCTGTGTATAAAACTAAATGGGACTAAACATTTTTACTGCTTATATTTTGCTATTCGCATCCATAAGCAGCAGCTTCCACTTTCTCAGTTTTTGTATGATCTTCTGTTTAATCTCTTCCCACATATCCTTAGCTACCGTAACAGAATCCTTTTTAGTCCATATTCCTAAATAATTAATTTTAGCATTGTCCCCATAAACATGAGTATTGCTGGAGGAATTTCTGTGTGGGTACATAATTTATAACTAGAGCCTTTGTTTTTTCTTTATTAAATTTCTACCCTCCCCCCTCCCCAAAAAAAAAAAAAAAAAAAAAAAACAATTGTCTCAGAATATTCAACAACACTGAGATGTCATTTTCTGGTTCCATCAGATACAAAATATCATCTAAGCCAACTTGTTTTGAACACCACTCCAAATATATACTTGAATTTTTGAGACCCTTATTTTCTTTGCTAATGGTTCTAAATATAATGCATAAAACGAAGGAGAAATAGGACACCCCTGTCTGGTTCCACTGTTCCGACACAACTTACCAAAGAGGAAACCCTCTGATTTTTACTTTTGCCTACGTTTCCTCGTATATCCTTCTAATTAACCTTATTACTGTACAAGGAAATGCAAATGTATCCACTTTAGCCCATTTCATAAAATCCTAGCTTACTCTGTCAAATCCTTTCTCTGCATTAAGATCCACCAATAACAGCATCATTTTCTTGCATTCTGCTTCCCTCTGAATCATCATTGTTCTATTAATGTTGCAAAATGTTTGCCACCCCTCCACAAAATCATACTGGCTCATGACCATCAATTTTGGCTTTATCTTTGTCATTATTTTAGCCATTATAGACAAAACACTTTATAATCATCTTTATCACATTCTTCCCTCCTATCTTTCAAACATTCATTGGAGTACCATCTATTCCTGGAGACTTTCCTGTAGATAGGTTATTCATCATCATGTTTATCTCACCTCATATCTTAACTGTTAGTTGTGGAGCCTAATCTACATCTAACTTTGGCATATACAAGTCTTCCATAAATTCACATTTCTCTACTTGATATATATATGTTCATCAATTTCTAAAATATCTCTAATATCTATTCAGGATCTCTGGTTATTTTTCTTGTTACAGGGTCCTCAAGTCTGACAATACCCATTTCTACTTTCTGTTGCCTAAGTCGTTTGTGCTCTGGAGTTACTATCAAAAGGTAGTTGCTTGACAGCAATCTTTCTAAACTCATGCATATTATCAAAGTACTCCTTTATTTTCTCTCTAACACTCTGCAAATGTGCCTGTTGTTGTTCTGTTAAGATTCCCCTTATTTCATAATACTTTACACTTTGTCAGCCCCTCTGAATAATTCTTATTACTTCTTAACCAGATCATTTTTCTTTTATTTCTACCCTATTTTTAAACACCTTTTTCATTTTATCTCACTGGCTAAAACTTCTAGAGTACTTTCTAGCTTCCCTAATAACTCTTAGGAATATAAGGAATGGATGGTGAAAATTATCTGTTCTTTTTAACAGGAAAGTGAGGAAGCACCAGTGTGTCATCTACTTCATTACCTTACATTTTTATCTTCGTAATTATTGGTGCACGATCTGAAATAGTTATTGGATGTGTATCAAAGTTCTCAATTAAAGAGAATATGTTCTTGTGAAATATAATTTCTGTCAAGTCTAACCCAGTTACTATACCTTGGGGAATAAGTAAATTCTCTCCAAGTTCCTACTACTGAACTGATGTCTTTCATACCAAATATTTTCATAAATTTCTTCAGAATTCTACCTTCTTTTGTTCTATTTTCCTTTCTAGGCTCCACAGATACATCCTCATTTTTGCAAATCAAATTCCAGTCCCCACATATAAGTAATATTCCCTGCTGAAAGCTGATTATTTCCCTAATTTTTTAAGCTCCAAAATAGTACTTTTAGGTGGAATATAAATACATGTCAGCATAATCCTCATCCCTTGCCAGTAGCATTTTACTACTATAAATCTGGCATTATTATCTTTTTCTTCTTCGATCACTACTGAATTTCCTCTAGCAGTACTCCTCTTTTCCTTGGTCCCAGATATTCTGCAATATATCCATCCTGAAATCATTCCTTTATCAAATTCACATGCTCAGTTCTTTCCAAATGTGTCTCCTGTAGCACTGCTATTTGCAGTTTGCACTTCTTAATATATTTAAGTATTCTTTCCTTTTGTCTATACCTGTGAGACTATTCATATTCCAAGATAATATGGAAAGTGTTGCTATTATGGTAAGAAGGTATTATACCAACCTATTATATATGGCAGCTTTTCTTAAATGTCTTATTTCGAACTTCTGTGATAAATGCACCCATTAACACCTGTAGGTTAATCCTTATACATTTTTTAACATCAACAATGGAACCTATGTCACATTTCATAAAATGTTTTGTTTTAATAAAAACCCTCAAAAAATGCACATGCACCCATAACCTGTTAACTTAATACAAATGCACATAACTATGTGCGTCTTCGAATAATAAAGTTTAACCCTCCTGATAGGAATATTTGTGCCAAACAGACAGCTGCTAGCACAGGCCCTAATTAACCTGAAGTTGAGGTTATCTACATTTAGACACATTATTGACTGTGCTTCTACTTGCACTAAATGATGTCTGTTTTTTTTTTAATCTTTATTCCCCCCCTGATGTGAAAACTACCTCCACACTATAAGAAATCATTAACTTTTAGCCTTAAAGAAACCAGCTTTTTGTCATTTATTGACCTAATATCAGCCTGCCTCCATGGAAAATAATAGAAAAAATTGTAATCCTCTGTTGCAACCTGAAAGACAAGCTGAAACAATATTACTAAAGAAAAGCTTTTTATTATATGTAGTGTTCTCCTATTTACTTTTCACTTAAAATTTGTTATTTGATTAAGCCTTGTGTCTTAATTCAGACATTTTCTATGCAAAAGTAAGAGAATGTATCAGCTCTACATATATTATGATCCGTGTACTTTTACACACCATCTCCCACCTCAACAACACAAGACTGCAGAATATTAACCTAAGCATGCTTTTGTTTAGTCTTTCTTCTCTTTCTGCACTGTAATGAAGAAGAAAGAGAGAGAACAGAGGGAAGAAAAAAGGCATATGTTATTTTAATAGCTTCATCATATACAAGAAAAACTAAAAACACTTTACTATGAAGAATGCAATTTATATTGTGAAAATTTTCATAAAAATATTAAAAAATAAACTGTTTTACTTATATTTATGGTTTTCTTTCTTCTTCACCTCCTCCAGAGTCCTTCCAGACATTAATGGCATGAAGTGAAGCAAATGCTTATCAGTTCTTCACAAGTTTAACAAAGTCTAATCTCATGCCACTTATTCTTATACAGCCATATTTCATATTTCTGCCTCCTTTGTTAGCCATGGTGCTGGGTTGGTTTTAATTCTCTTTGTTCTGATGGTGACATGGGTGTTATTCTATTAGTGAGAATGGCGTAGAGGAGGAGAATATCTTTATTAGATCTAAAGATTCTACAGCCTGATAATGGACAGCTTTTAGTTCATTGATAAAGCTTTCAGGATTAAAGGAGAGGTTGTGTGTATTATTATAACAATATTATTTTAGTATGGAGTTGCTGTTTATTTTGGTATACTTTGGGTGGTGGTCAATTAGAGCAACCTGAAGGGTGCTAGCTGTTGATATGTTTTTAGGGTGCTAGTCAATATCCATTCAACTGTAGTAGTTTTGTTTGCTTGTTGTGTCTGCTAGGGCAGGAGAGTAGTTGAGAATCGCCATGCTTGTTGCGTCTGGTATGGCAAGAGATTAGTTGAGAGTAACCATACAGATTAATAACACAGAGAAGGCAGGCTGATGCTACTGACTGCCAATCTATATCAAAGTCTCCTAGAATGACTGTTTTCAGAGCAATGTTAGATGAGGTCCATGCTGTGAATTGCTCTGTAGTTTCTATATCATCAGGGATATGTACACTCCCATTATAATATACTTTTGTGTTTAAGTTGTAGGTTAGATATTAGTGATAATGGCCTAATCAAAGTTTACTACATGTCACATGGTATATGATCTAGCAGTTTCAATTTGAATAAATACCTCATGGAGGTTAGAAGCTCATTCCAAGTATGTGTGCTATTACTCAGCAATCTGTCAAACACCCACGTGTTACGCTTTGGGTATATGTCATACAGTACAGTTGTGTTTAGAATAATCACTGCTCCTGTAGCTTAGCTATATGGGTTATATCCTGCACAGGATATAACAGCCATCCAGCTTCCAAAGCTTAAGGGCACCTTCCACATGTCCAGAACATTGACAGCTTTAGGATAGCTGGAGAAAATCAGTGGTCTGGGCAAAGCCCTTCAGAGATTTCATGCCAACTGAAAGAGAGAGAGACTAGAACCCTGAAAGAATCAATGTCTGGCAACAAGAATCATAGCAAAATAAGGGGGATGTGGCTACTGTAGCAGTAATCATGCAAACATCTAGTGTTATACAAGTTTACATGCACAACAGTACTATGTTCATTAATTGATACTGCCATAGTAGCCTTAGCTATATGGGTAGAATACCACATTGTGTGAATACAATGCGAAATAGTAATTATGCCAAAACATAGTACTCTGCCAAAAAAACATGGAATCACCTTACTTTATTTATGCTTAATATGCCCTTTTTATCCTTTATTATATTTATTTTGCTCATTTAATCTTTTTTCATGCCCATTAAACATTTCTTGGGCTCGCTTTACTCTAAACATGCCCGTTTTGCTTTAAACATGCTCGTTTTGCAATTTCAAGGTAATTCCAAACCCCTTATGTGCTTTCTGAAAATCGTTTTATCAAATATCTTAATTTTAAACATTCTGTTTAATTAATATACCTTTTGTGCCTCCCTCTTGTTTAATAATCCGGTTTGTGCCCTTATAATGCTCCATTTTATCTTTTTTATAAAATAAATCGTTCGAAAGTTTTCATTACCTTTGGTTCGTTTCTGGCCCTTTTTCATGCTTGTTTCTCTTAGTCTGCCTTTACTGTTAACTCTGCATCTCATAGCTCTGAAAATCAGTCTCTGGAGTCCCAGTTGTGACACCATATCACTAGTATAGTCAGGATAAAATACACAAGTCTTTGTTTGTTCTGTTCAGGCAGCTTTATTATGTACAAATACATTAGGACTGAGGCTTAGTAACTTTAACTTAGCTAAACTTATAAAACTAGCTATTACGCTCATACATGCTCACTCTCTGGCTGCACTCACAAAATGGCACTGAAGCTAACACGTGCAGGCTATTTATATGCATGTGCCAACCCTGAAATGCTTATTAAAGGTACAACATACACACACTATTCTACAATGGGTCAACTTGGTCCTGGAAAACAGGTGACCGCTGTTCCAAAAGGATGGGCAATGGCCTCCTTTGCCCTCAGCTGATTGAAAGGGAGTCAGGTTCAGATCTCTGAATCCAGAGTGGCAGAGATGGGTGCCACACTATGTTAGAGTGGTGACAAAAATTATCCTGGAGAAGCCAGCGGGTGCCCCTGGGAGAGTTGTCCTTTCTTTGTATTCACCCACAGAGATACCTTACTAAAAGGATATAAGGCCTAAACAACATGTCTTACATGGACAGACTCAAAGCCCTGCCACTATACTTGGTATCCTATAGACTGCAAAGAGGCGACCTGTGTCTGGCTTACAAGAAATACTCAAACCCATCACTGATGGATTTACTGCACATCAGCAAGTCAATTGGATGAGGTATCTAAACCTCTTCTACAACATCAACAGAATGGGTAGGAGGGATGGGTATATTGTGCAGAGGATACCATTGCTGTGGAACAGACTCCCCAGCCACATAAAACAAAGTTCATACCTGTCCATATTCAACACCAACTTAGATCTAAGGATGGGAAAAAGAAAATTTACCACAAGACTGCCCCTTGTACTACTAATGGGCAGAGGTAGAATGCTTTATCCCATGCATAGGTTCTTCAAATTATCTATGGTATGATCCCAACTACTCTTATTAGAGATAATATATAATTATTTACCATAGGATGGGTAAGGCCAATCTACAACCAAATTGGATAGGTTATTTCAAGCACAAAAAGGGAAACTTTCCTGGCTTAAAATGGCCTGCAAGAGAAGCGAGCCTAGTACTTAACTATGACCCTATGATGTGCCCTAGTAAAGTGTGCCTTGACCCCACCTGAAATAGATTTAATATGATGGGGAAAAATACAAAATAAAATAGCACAGGACAATCATGGGAAGTTGTCTGTTCTGATACTAGTAGTCCCTAATTCTTATCTTCATATGGAAGGGATAACTGGTCAAAATTTCTGCACGTTTTACTTCTGTCAAAATAGTATCAGAGTTGTATATGGACATCCAGAAGAAAGATTTTCCCTCATTGTAAGTTCTGGTAAAAGACAGGGAGATGGACAGCTTGGTTCAATGTAGTCTCAGATACCACTTTACCCATAAATGAAAAACTTGTTCTTAAGGAAAACCCTTTTTTGAGGAAAATCAGATATGGTTGACCCACCATAAGAGACTGCAGCTCAGACACCCTTTTTGCAGAAGACAGGGCAATCAGTAACACTTGTCTTCCATGATAAGAACCTCAAATTAGCTTGAAGAGCTGGTTCAAATGGAAAAAAATAGAAAGTATTTTAAAAGAAAACCAAGACTGTAAAAAGGAGGCACCTGTTTTATAGGTGGACAGATATGTAAAAAATACAATTTAAAAATAGCTAAAATGAGAGTGCCTTGAAAGAGGAGGATCCATAGGCAGACATACAGAAATTGCCTAAAAATGAACATTGACAGAGGAAGAAGAAAGGCTACAGAGTAAAACTCACACACATATTTTAGAACCAAAGAAGCACTTGCCTTAAAAGGGATTCTTATTGTGGCAACTAGAAAATCTTTGCAAAAGCAGGATTTCTTTGCCACTTATTATACCTACTGCATGCCCTCAGAAAATAGGTGCCTAAAAGGTATAAAGATTCTATCTTCCAGGCAGTCCATAGAATATATTTCAAGCTACCCGTCTTGTGTGAGAAGGCCCAGTCTATGAGGAAGTTTATAGCAACTGACCTTGGTCATTTCCAAAAAGAATGGAGGACTGCTACTGCCTGGGTGAGAAGTGACTCACTGCTAAGTCCTTAAAGACCACATCAGAATCTGTAAAATGATCCTGAAGACCATTGGAAAGGCATGCCAGAACATTCTCATCCAATCTTTGTTCTAAAGACCTTGCACTTATACACCCAAAGTTACTCCCCCCCCCAAAAGTCTGAGGCATATGCTGTTACAGATTATACTGTAACTAGCAGGCTGAATGGGAGACCTGGATTCAGAAAAAAATTGTGTCACTAACAAAACAGTTCCATTTTTATAAATCCCAAAACTGGACTCTGAATAATCAGGGTGGTTTTGAAGTTGGGACCATAAGGATTTTAGGTGCCACTGACTTTTTTAATATAGATAAATATTATGTACATTCTGGCAAGAGGAATCATATAAATCATAACTGCCATGAGTACTAAAACCCTAAAATTCCTAGGCCAAAGAGCAGGACTGAGTGCAAAGACTCAGGACTGGGTCTAGAAATAGATCTACTTTACGTTGTGGACAAAAACTCTTAACAGATGTATCCAGGAAACACTCCAAGAATACCTTTCTGTGGGATATAAAAAGTAAAGATTTTTACATGTTCTCTTGGAAACCCAGACTAAGAAGGGAATCTTTTACCCAGGTGAGACATTCCTGACACTTTGAAAAATAGTCTGCAAAAATAAGCAAGTCATCTAAATAAAGAAAAAAGTGAATGTCCTGTAGTCTGTAACAGACTGTCAATACAGCTAGACATTTTGTGAGTACCCTTGGAATAAAGGAAAACACAAAGTAATGCATTGACAAGTAATGCAGACAGAAAAAGTCTAAAAGAAAACATTTGAAAACTGTGGCTACAGGACTGTGATGAAGAAATATCTTTTAAATCTATAGGTACAAAAAATGAAACAGGAAATAAGAGGTAATTGGTTGTGAATGGAGAGCCTTTTTAAAAACTGGAACTTTCACAAACTGGTACAGAAAGGACAGATCCAAGACTGGTCTCTGTGGAATTTATTTCACTGATACTAGAAACATCCTAGAATAAAAACATTTCCCTGCAAGAAAGAGTGGGGTGGGTGGACAGGTTCTTCAACCTCTAGAGTCAGTAGATGCTGAAAGACAGGGAAGAATATGGAAGTTAGATCTAGACAATGAAAATGGATTCCTAAATGGAGATAGGGACTCCCACAACCATAAGAACCCCCAATGAACTGCTGCCAAAGAGACACATGGTGATCCAGAAATAGGAGGGAAATAATGATTCCTAGGGTGGGAGCGGATTTATGAATAGTCAATCAGACTTGCTGGACTGCCCTGGTTGCTGGGTTTGCCTATTTTGCTTTTTATAAAAAGATGCTAAGTTAGGTGTGAAACCTTTAACAGATTTGGAGAAGGAAGGTTGAAAAACCAGAGTAATCCCTTAAATCAGTTTCCCCTCTTACATTATACTTTTTAAAGACTTAAGTAGCAGATAATCCAGTAACCTCCCAACCCAAAGAAGAATTCAAAAATTCAGCTTTAATATCCTCAGGTAAATTTTGAGAATGTAACTATGCAAACATAATAGTTCCAGTACCAGCTGCCCTAGAAAAGGCATCAGCTAAATGATAAGAACATTTCAAAGACTGCTTGGTCAGTTGAAAAACAGAAGCAATAACTACATTCATAGAGGAATTTTCCTTAGAAGACAGAAGAGTGACTATAACGTTATTTGCCTTCTCAAATTATGCAAGTAAAAACTTTAACATGAGAACTTGACAGTTAAGAACTTTAAAATTTAGTGTGGCAAAGGTTTACACTTTATTCTTAAAATGAAAGACTTTCTCACCCTTATCAGTGGTGGGGGATTAGCATTTACCAAATGTTTAGCTGCACGTGCCAAGGAAATAACTGTGGGATCTGATCTAGAATTTAAAAAAAAATTGTAAGACTGAAGAACATCTGTTTTTTTAAGTTTGCAGGCTGGCTGTCAGGTTAAGGTACAGGCTGTAATAAAAACATAATCCAAAGCTGGAAGTACATGAGGAACAGAATGAGTTCAAGAAATTCCAGTTGTAAGAAATCATAATATTTTTCAAGGACATTAGAATACCATTATGTCCTCACTGAAACAAATGGTTCATTCTAGATATGGTATCAGAAAAAGAAAATTCTTCTAAGGAACTACCAGCAGAAACACTTTCCTCGGTGTCAAAATCAGTCATCTGAGTAGAGAAAGCAGTTGTCCCTTCAAAACCATTTTCCAGTTCCAGAAATTGAAGACTTTCTTTTTCTCTTACCAGTATCACCAGAATTAAAAGGATCAGGAGCCTGTGCCAAGGCTTGTCTAAAGTAAGAGAGACATGGGAAGAAATACGTTTAACTTTTTGTTTCTTCTTAACACAAATTTCCACAGAAGCAGATCTACTTCTGTCAGGCATATTCACCCCTGGAGACACTTATCAAAGTCCAGATAGGCAGAGTGGCATTCCCTGCTCCTTCTTCCAATACTGACAAGAGTGGTTCTCCTTTGCCCACCAAGGGTATTCAAACAGCTGTAGAAGATGTGTGTAACCTTTGGTCCATGGCAGCTGTAAAGATTTTCCCAGAGGAAGCCATGGTATAAGATGAATGGTTTGAGGGACCAGAAATTACCACAGCAGAGTCACTTTTCTGTGGCTGAAAATGTGCAGCCTACTGAAAGGGCAAAGGCTGTCTGTAAACTTTCTTATTTTTATGGTTGGAAGAAGAAAGAATTGAGGAACCTGTAGACTGTTCCAAGGTGAAGATGAAAAAGAAGCCTGAAGCCCAGGTAAGACTTACAGCAACAATCAGTAAGAGAAGTAATTAATAAAAACAGTAGTTATTTCACACAAAACGTACTACAAAAAGCACCACACACATTTATCCTAGTTCCCAAAAGTAATTTAACTAGAAGTTATGTACTTACCACAACGTTCCATCTGAGTAGGTGGATTCATTTGTCTGCAACCTGTGGGTATGGATCCGATATCGGATCCGAACCGGCATGGTTTATCCAACTATGGATCCAAGCTCCTAGCTCCTCCCCTCATCCATAATGCCCTGCTCTCCCTACATGACCTCAGATCGAGTTTGCCCTGCACCAACTACCCTAACCAAAGGGTAACACACCCTATGCAGGAAACTGACAAGGCTAAGGGGATAGGCGGGCGGGATGGTTGCAGACAAATGAATCCACCTACTCAGATGGAATGTTATGGTAAGTACATAACTTCTAAATCTGAAGTAGGAGATTCATTTGTCAGCAACCTGTGGGACAGAGTCCCCAGCTACCTGAATCTTGGGCGGCCGTCATGGAAGGATATTCCGGAGCACCGCGGAGCCAAAGGATGCTCTACCTCTAGAAGTGACGTCCAGCTTGTAATGAGTAATAAAGGTATGAGATGAAACTTTGGAAATTGGTTTACCCAGATTGAATTTGGCAAAAGAAATGAACAACTGGTCTGATTGCCTATGACCAGCTGTCCTATGAAGGTAAAAACGAAGCTGCCTGTGAACATCCAAGGAATGCAGCTTGTATTCGCCTTTGTTTTGATACTTAGGGAAGAAAACAGGGAGGTTGATGAACTGATTAATGTTAGCTTCCAAAGCTACTTAAGGAAGAAAGGAGGGATTGATCCTGAGGCACACCCGGTCCGGATGAAAAATCAAATAAGACGGTTTCATGGACAGGGCCTGAAGCTTAGAAACTCTCTTAGCCGAAGTAATGGCTACCAAAAAAACAGTCTTAAAGGACAAGAATTTAAGATCGACTGTGGCCGCAGGTTCAAAGGGGGGGAGCGGTCAAGGCCTGAAGTACCAAGGAAAGATCCCACAGGGGAACAGTTTCTTTGACAGTGGTCTGAGCAAAAAGGTGCCTTTTAGGAAGGTTTTGCATAACTTAGCCTACATAAGAGACCCTGAATCGTGTCCAACATGGTAATGAGATATGGCCGCCAGTTGAACTTTGACCGTGGAACTACTGGCGCCATCATTAAAGAGAGTACTAAGGAAATCTAGAACCAAAGGAAGGGGAACCGTGAAAGGATCTAGGCCTTGCCGCTCTGCCCAAATGGAGAAACGCTTCCATTTACTGTGGTAAATTTTTCTGGTAGAAGGCTTGTGGGCTGCTACCAGAATGGCCTTAACTGGGGACGAGATACCGGGAGTCCTGATTAGGAGTGGAACTGGAGCAGCCAAGCAGTCAACTTCAGGTTGTCCAGGTTCGAAGTTGGTAGGTTCGACGGGTGTGATATCAGATCCGGAATGGGATCTAGAATCCAATGTGGATTCACTGAATGAAACCTTAGGTAAGGAAACCAGATCTGTCGAGGCCAGAACGGGGCAATGAGGATCATTCTGCACCCCAACCGGGAGGCTTTCTGAAGTACTTGTAGCATCAGAGGTAGAGGGGGGTATGCGTAAAGAAGACCGGGAGGCCAAGCATGCACCAGAGCGTCTCTCGGAGAATCCCCTGGAGGGGGGATTAGAGCGAAAAAACTGTCGCACTTGGCGTTTAAGGGAGAAGCAAAGAGATCATAACAGGGAGTCCCCCACTGTGCGAAGATATGTTTTGCTACTTGAGAATTGAGAGACCACTCGTACGGAGAGAGTGGTGTGACTGAGCTTGTCCGCTAGGATGTTGGTCCGACCCGGAATATGCGTTGCGATGAGAAAGCGGTTGGTGGAGATCGCCCATTCCCACACTCTCATGGCTTCTCGACATAAAGGGTAAGACCTGGTTCCCCCCTGTTTGTTGATGTACCAGACCACTGACATGTTGTCTGATTGAATCGCAATTGTTCCCAGGGGAAGGAGGGCTTGAAGTGCTTGCAACGCCAAAAGCACCACCCTCATTTCCAGAACATTGATATGCAGGGAGGTCTCTGAATTGCTCCACGTGCCTTGGACCGTCCGGCCCACAAAATGCCCCCCCCACCCGAGGCGGGAAGCGTCCGTGGACACCGTGGCGAGAGGGGGAGATGCACAAAAGGGGTGGCCCCTGTGGAGGTCCGGAGAATGGAGCCACCACAAGAGACCGCTTGCAAGCCTTGCTGATTGCAATGGGATGATACAGGGGGAGGGAGAGAAATGATCATTGCACCTGAAGTGTCCATTGAAGTACCTGCATGTTCAAGCGGGCGAGCGGAAGAAGAGTAATCGCTGCCGCCATAGACCCTAGCGCCCTCAGGATCAATTCCGCAGGTGTTGCGCTGGAGTGAAGGATGGCCCGCACCTGGAGTCGCAGATTCCGAACTCTGTCGGTTGTGAGAAAGGCTCTTAAATTTCTCATGTCTAACCTGGCTCCTATAAATTCTATTATTTGAGTAGGGACCAGGTTGGACTTTTCTATGTTTACCATGATGCCTAGCCAGGGAGCTAGACGAAGAAAGGAATCTCTTGCCAAAGAGAGTAGATGCCTTGTTGGGGCGGTGAGAAGCCAGTCGTCTAGGTACGGAAAGACCTGCTCCCCCTGAAGCCTCAGGTGGACCGCAACCACTGCTAATACTTTGGTGAACACCCTGGGGGCTGTGGTGAGACCAAAGGGAAGGACCCTGAACTGGTAGTGACTGGCTCCCAGCCTGAAGCGAAGAAACCTCCTGGATCGTCTGTCCATCAGAATGTGGTAGTACGCGTCCTTGAGGTCTATAGAGCACATCCAGTGATTCTCCCCTAGAAGGGGGAGGATGGACTGCAAAGTGACCATCCAGAACTTCTCTTTGGGAACTGACTGGTTCAACAGGGACAGGTCTAGAATGGGTCTTAGGTCCCCCGTCTTTTTTGGCACTAAAAAGGACCTGGAGTAGAACCCTGATCCGATCTGGTCTGGGGGGATGGGCTGGATGGCTCTTTTTCTCAGCAGATGGCCAATTTCTGCTGAAGCGGCCTCCCTCTGATCGGGTGGAACATCGGGGAGGATTTTTAACTTTGGGACATGAAGAAAGGGGATCTTGTAACCTCTGGATATAATCCGGAGTTCCCAGCAGTCCGATGTAATGGACTCCCATGCCGCTAGGTGCTCCGAGAAACGTCCCCCGACTGCCTCCAGAGTGGAGCAGTCGGGCAACCCCTCAGGGTTGCTGCGTGGGCCGTTCAGAGAAAGGTTCCCTGGACCCAAAGTTCCTGGGAGCCCCTCTGCCCCTAGGGCGGCGTCCTTCCTGTCCTCCTCTGCCGCGGAAGGACTGGTTGTCCGGAGCGGGTTGGGAGTGCTGCGACTTCCGGAACCACATCTTCTTCTGGCCCTTTTGGTTCCTAGAGTAGGACCTCTGGGGCACAGAGAAGCAGACTCCGATGGCAGACAGCGTCTTCCCATACTTCTCGCTCTGAACCAAGGTGTCGCGAACCGTCTTGCCAAAAAGGGCAGAACCGTCAAAGGGGGCATTCGTGAATGACGCCTTGAACGGCTCCGTAAAATCGCAGTGGCGGAGCCAGGCCTGCCGTCTTGTGACTAGGCCCGCTCCCGCAGCTCTAGCGGCTCCCTCGGTAGCGTGGGAAAGTAACCGCATAGAGGTGTTAGTCACAGAACGAAGAGTGGCCATGTGGGTGGAGTGCATAAGTTTGTCCTCCTCCGATATGGACTCTGGGGGGGAAGCAGCGTATTCCTTGATATGATCGCGCTGCATCCTAATGACGTGTGCCAAATAGTTGAGCGCCCTCACTGAGAAGGTCGCTGAACTAAAGATTCGCTTCCCCAAATGGTCCATCATCCGAGACTCCTTGCTCGGGGGATGGACTGAGGGACTCTCCTGGGCGAGTTCCCTCTTAGTGGCTGCTGCCGACAACATGGCATCTACCGGGGGTCCCTTGCTCCAGTGGGCACGGTCAGCAGGGGGGCTAAGGATCCTGTCGGACCTCTTAGGGATTGGCTCTACGGTGTCCAGGTCCCTCCACGCCCTGGTGGTAATAAGGTCCACCAGGGGGTCGGCAGGAGGGGCCACCCAAGAGGTAGATGGGCCCGCTTCAAATGCCTCCAAGAACAATGACTCGTCCGAGGAAGACTTTGGGGCAGACCACCCACCTCTAATCCGTAACATTTCCATGATGTCTCCGAAGGAGACATCCTCAGGGGGAGATCTTGGGGAGCCTTCCCCTTCCTCCAAGTCAGTGTCTTCGGTTAAAGACTCGGGGGAGTCTATGTGCCTCCTCTTACACGAATGCTTGCAAGGTGCTTCCTCGGGGGGGCTGTCCGAGGAGCCCTCACCAGCAATATCCAGAACTACAGGAACTGCTTGGGGCAGTGAAGCGGGCTGTCCCAGTGGCCAGGTGATGGAAGCCTGGCCCAGAGCAGATGGAGTGCGGGACGGAGCCGAAGCAAGGGCCGGGGGGGTCCGAATGCCCTCAACAGAGCCCTCTCCACTACATCAAAAGCCGAGGGGGAGCCAGCCTCGACAATAGGATTCAAAAGTCGGCTCCCCCTCGGATCCGATGACCGGATCGGAGCCGGCGCCAAGCCCCTCGGATCCGAGGGACCAGTGTACTCCGACAAGGACGGGGCCGAAGGCACACTGAGTCCCTCGGATCCGAAGCTCGGGCCAAGGCTCCGAGAGGTCGGATCCAACAGACTCGAGGGCAGGGTCGGATCCGAAGTACCCAGTACTGTCAGCGCCGACCCACCCCCGGCTCCGAGCGCTCCGAACCCGGGTAGCGGGTCGGAGAAGGAGCAATGGGCTTAAAAAATGGGGTCGAGCTCCCCCCCAGAGGGGGGGGGGAAGCAGGAGCACTCCCATCTGCATCTGGGCCTGGATGAACCTTCGCATCATCCGGTCCAGATCAGCGTCGGAGAGGCTGTAAGTAGACCTCGACGAGGCTACCAAGGTAGGCCTTGAATGTCGCCTCGATAGCCTCGAAGGAGGTCGGGTCTCCTCATCCTCAGGCTCCAGTGAAAAGCACGGGGACCGGAGCCGAGGAGGGGGAGAGCCAGCAGAGAGGCCGGAGGAGAAGCCCGCTTAGCTGGCGGGGCCAAAACGGAGGTCTCAGCCCGCCGCTTGCGGTGCTTCTCTCTCCGGTCCTTTTTCCTGGCTTCCCTCTCCTCCGACCCTTTGGCGGGAGTTTGAATCCCGGGTGGAGGAGGGGGAGCAGGCAAGGCAGGGACTGCCGAAGCAGTGACCACCAAGGGGGCGGGGGCCGAAGCAGAGTCTGGGGGCAAGAGTCCCGCCAAGACCAGCTTCGACCTCCGCTCCTTCAATGCCCTGGGGTTGAACCCTGCACAAATTGAACACCCTGAAGTGAGGTGTTCAACCCCAAGGCATCGAACGCACCGAGTGTGGCCATCAGCAGGGGAAAGCTTATGGCCACACTCGGAGCACTTTGAGAAAACAGCCTTTGGGGCCTCAGACATAACTATTTTTTTTTTTTTTTTTTTTTTTAAATAGTAACAATAAAAATAAACTAAACACTCACACAAAGGCCCCCCAAAAAAACACACACACAAACACACCAACTACGAACCAGCGAGGGGAGGGTAAAAACTAGATTAAATTAAACCAAAAAAGATATAAATAAAAGGGAAACCTACAACTTTCACACAACTAAGAAGTTTTGAAAAGTTTTGAAAAGTTTTAAAACCCTTAAATAAGACTTAGCTTTAGGAGCTCTGACGACCCAGCCTTCACCATGTGGGGAAAACTAGATCTGAGGTCATGTAGGGAGAGCAGGGCATTATGGGTGAGGGGAGGAGCTAGGAGCTCGGATCCATAGCTGGATAAACCATGCCGGTTCGGATCCGATATCGGATCCATACCCACAGGTTGCTGACAAATGAATTCTCCTACTTCAGATCAAACATTTAAAGCAGAAAAACAATCAGAAAAAAAACAGTTTCAACAACTTTTTTCACACAAAAGTAAAAAGTTACATGTCTCTTTAAAGTGACTGAAAGTCACATGACACTCCAATAAAACACTTTTTCCTAGTTTAAAATAATTAGTTTTACAGAAAAAGTTAAGTTTCTTACAAAAATAATTGAAGTGGAAGTTTCTTCCCTCCAAAGGGAGCTTATCTTCCCAGTAATGTAGAAATGCTAACGAACCATCAATCCTCTAAAGCCCGCTACAGGAGCACTATTCTGCAGAAGGAAAGCTGTGAAGGACTTGACAGCCAGACCACTGATTCTCCAGCTCTACTCAACCTGTCAACAGTCTGGGAATAAGGAAGGTGGCTTAAGCTTTGCAAGTGGTCCATAGGTTATATCCTGTGCAGGATATAAACCATATGGTTAAGGTGGATATGTTTCAGTGAATGCAAAAAAATAAAAATACATAAATAAATAAATAAATTCAAAAATGTTCAACAAAGCCACCTTCAGTGAACATTTACAACATTATTTATTGATTTATTTGCAGGGAGAAGCCCCAATGCACCCCACAAAATTATATATACCAAATCCAAGGTGTCACAACAGCTGAGAAAAAGGCAATCTCCATGGATGGCAAAAGTAGTCTTGGCAAACTACTTTCATTTTGTTTACTTTCGCCAAATAAGCTTTGACAACCTGATATGCACCTGGTTAAGGCAACAGCAGTGATCAAATAATTATCATCAGTAAATCTACATGACAGAGAGAGAGAGAGAGAGAGAGAGAGACAGACATGGGACTCCAACTTAACAGCACTTAAAT
Organism: Protopterus annectens; assembly: GCF_019279795.1. NCBI lineage: Eukaryota > Metazoa > Chordata > Ceratodontiformes > Protopteridae > Protopterus > Protopterus annectens. The sequence goes on from NC_056734.1 coordinate 70,460,629, forward strand.
AAATAACATGCAACAATATTACATGCTTCCATATGTATGTACATGTATATAAAGCAGTCTCACTCATTGCAACATTTTCCATCTGAATTATTTACATTAATCTAGGGCAGGACAAATGGAAGAATGTATTGTGGGGTTGTAAGTTGGTATCAGTAAAGCTTTAAGAATACCTGTCTCCTATTACTCATCTCTCTATTCCCTACTCCTCTTTCTTCCTCTTATCTCTACTCATAAGTTTTTGCACATTGACATTTTGGCTACTCCTGTTTCATGAAACCCACAATTCACACTTACTTTAGACCTACCCAAGTTAACTAAACATCAGCAGCTCTTATCCTTGTATAATTTTCCATGGATATGTATTTGATCCTCAATAACAGTGATTGTACTGCTGGATTCATTGGTATAAGTTTGTATATAATCTCTGATGTGTAAATAATATACTTCATTATTACACAATTCATTTTTATATCATACTGTATCTTTTGATTTTGCTAGTCTATATGTTTTACTACTTGTGGAGCTTTTCTCCCCGGGCCTGCGCTGTAAAAGGGCTTTGGCTCAGTCGGACTAATGCAGTCAACAAATGTCAAATAAATAAATAAATTACAGTGACTACCTTTAGACTGCTGTGGTGCTTATTTTCAAGGATAGCAATAGTATTCTAAGTAAGCAGGGTCCCAGTCAGCAAATTTTCTTTTTGCAGCAGTACTGTAGCGTGATCGTCAAAACCAAACATTTTGTTATAGGAATGCTCTTTTCAGGTGTAGTCTCAATTCTACTAAGCATACAGATTATTAAATGCAGTACCCAGTTATCAGTGGAAACATGGCAATGTAGTTTGTAGATGCAATTTCTAAAATTACAACATTAGTGAATATTACCTTGTTATCTTCACTAATGTGTGTCCAATATATCTAATTAGCTGCAATACAATTTGTTAATTGTAGTAGATTTTAATGTCTCTGCTTTAATTGCATGTTAAGTGGTCTACTATTCAGAAAAAAATGGCTAAACATAAACTATGTGCTTTTAAGACAAAGTTGCAAGATGAACTAGCTGGTAGTGTAATTTACCGGTATGTGTGCATTAATATCCATAGCAGCTTCTCTCTGCAGTAAAAGGCCTGAAGAGAGAGTTATAAAGAAGGAAGCTACTGGAACAATTCCCAACTTGACCCACTAACAGAAATCTGTGAATGGCTAACTGACATAAAGACTGAATTAGCTTCTTTCGACTCTGCTTTACTTATGAACACTGCCTGGCCCTGTCCTCTTAAAAATGGGTGGATTTGAACCACCATTCATAAAGTTTTCAGAAATTGTCTTACAAAGTAGAAATGACTGGTGTCACTATTAGCACTGCTAACAAACATGATGATTGCCAATGAGAACATGTTAGGCTGCACTCAGCTATTCACAATAGCATACATTCTAGACTAGTCTACAGACTTCTGGAACTGCAAAGCTAACTTAATTTATAAATAATGTAAAGTAATACTTTAGAAATAACAATAAGCAGCCCATACCTGGCTCAGCTTCATAATGTCTCCATTCAGCTTTATGATCTCTAGTTCTCCATTCTTCTAGAACTTTTTGAAATGATTTGGAAGATTCCTCCTCATCAAATGTCCCATGCAGCAGTGACCCACACTTTTCATTTTGTGGCACAGATGGTTTAAACTTGGTATAATTATCATGACTGATGATATTAATCTGTTACAATAACAACGTTAAAACTGTAAAAATATATACAATCTATACAATAACAGTCTGCTGTTTGAAAACTTCCACATACATATATACAGTTACAGGTTGTTATTATAACAAATATTCACAGATGTGTCTGCTATCTAGAATTCCCAAAATAACAGGAAAATCATCACATTATTACAGATATTGTACTACATTTCTGTATTTAAATAAAGAAAAAAAAAAGCATACACTGGTTAGACAAAAACGTAAGGAAAACCAGGTAATCTGCAACCCTAGCTGTGTTGTCATGAGTATGTAATGATTTGCCAAGTTGCACATTATTAGATCACAAAGCAAAGAAAGATTTTATCAACTGTCTGATACAAGCGCTACTGTGGGTCTTACAGACAGGTGAGTCCTAGTTTCCCTACACATTCTGCCAAGAAACCAGGATTGCTGAGGTGTGTTTTACTGAAATAGTTTAATTGTGCTGTGATCTGATTCATACCAGTACAACAAAATGCATTACAACCACTGCCACTTATCATACATCCTGAACTTGCTTGCCATTATAAAATGACTAATTACTTTTATTTAAACAACAAACATGAAAACACCCAACATAAAATTATTTTCATGAATCTAATTGACCATTAGCAGGTCAACAGAACATACTCAGCTTATCAAGTCAGTGTTGTAGTACTTTAAATTTAAATATCATACATAATATAAAACAGCAGCATTTATGTTTTAACTCAAACTGCCTACCATCTCAAACATACATTTTATCATTTGTTTTCCTGTTTTATACTATTCCCTTGTTCTGTCCTGTTTTTTTTCCATATGCTGCTTATACTCAAGCACATGAAAATTTACAAATATATATATATATATATATATATATATATATATATATATATATATATATATGTATTCCATACATTTGGTCAAATTACTTAAAAATGCACAAAAAAAACAATGGAGTCCATCAATTCCAACCAATAAATAAATAATGTCCTTGGTTGAAGTTGGTGGCTGTTCCCAAAAAGACACTGAAGCTATAAAATTTCACTTCCTTTAATGATATCTAGGTTGAGCGCTTTCATCTACTCATGGTAGAATTCATCAGAACATCATGTGCTATTAAAAAAACATTTAAATAATGTAAACCACCCAATAAAAATTCTTGATCAATTAAATGTAACAATTATTTTAAAAAGATATATCATAATACCATTTGCATGTATACTATTAAAAATACCTTAAAACTATAGATGTTATTTGTTAAATTAATACATGTAATAAAAATAAACTTCTTTTTCCAATTTATGTAATGACCATATGAAGGTGATACGAAAACCGTTACAATAATTAGTGTTACGGAAACACTTCATACTAGTACTATACTATCAATTCAACCAATATATCTATATTTGTAAATATATATGAATTGCATGTAAGTTGTCTGTCTATATAACAGTATGTGAAGCATTCAATAAAGGTTTAGTGGATATACAATCATTTAATCCAGGAATAGTAGCTGCATTTAATAAAATTTGCCATCTAACTTCCTTCGCCCCCAGCTTAGCTTTCACATTCCCTCCTCTGGAGTTATTTTTAATGCATTCCAATATGGCAAATTTAAATGTCTCACATCTAATACTAGTTTCCAAATGTCTGTATAATGCATTGTTTTTATCCTTTTTTTAATACAATATAAATTATCATATATACGGTTCCTTAGTCACCTGTCAGTTTTTCCAACATAAAAACTTGTACATTTCATGCATAAAGCTAAATAAATCACATGCTGGGTCTGATAGTTACCTTTTTTGAATCTAATATGGGTGCAGCTTGTGTTTCCTAAGGTTATGGTAGGTTCTTCCATCACAGCATGACACTGTTTAAAGTGTTACAAATAACATGTATAGTTTTAAGGTATTTTTAATAGTATACATGCAAATGGTATTATGATATATCTTTTTAAAAGAATTGTTACATTTAATTGATCGAGAATTTTTATTGGATGGTTTACATTATTTAAATGTTTTTTTAATAGCACATGATGTTCTGATGAAATCTACCATGAGTAGATGAAAGCGCTCAACCTAGATATCATTAAGGGAAGTGAAATTTTATAGCTTCAGTGTCTTTTTGGGAACAGACACTAACTTCAACCAGGGACATTATTTATTTACTGGTTCGAATTACACTTAGTCGAAAATTATACCAGGCATTGCACTTGACTGAAAGCTCACTTGGTCGAAGTTCATTTGGTAGAAAAAGGAATACAGCCCCTGCCCCACTGCAGTGCAACCCTGGAGTGAGAATATTAAATAAGGGGGGTGTGGGGGGGCATAGCCCCCCACATAATTTTAATGTATTCACTATTATAAGAAGGTATATCCATTAGAAATGCATTGATATATATATATATCTTCAGTAAAAACTATTGGCATAATGTAGGGAGCTATGCCCCCCCACCCCCAAAGTGGGAGGCTGTGCCCCCCACACACCCCCTTATTTAATATTCTCACTCCAGGGTTGCACTGCAGTGGGGCTGGTGCTATATTCCATTTTCAACCAAATGAACTTCGACCAAGTGAGCTTTCAGTCAAGTGAGCTTTCAGTGAAGTGAAATGCCTGGAATCATTTTCGACTAAGTGTAATTCGACCAAATGTATGGAATCCATATATATATATATATATATATATATATATATATATATATATATATATATATTAGATGAAAGAACACTCCCATTTTACTAATGGAGACAGCAAACCTTGTCTAAGTAGGGTGGCTGGCTATTCTGGCAGTCTCGAACATAAAAATTATGTATTCAACATAACTATGCATCTGTGTTGTCCATTTTCATTCTTCCTCAACGAATGGGTTCGGATCCGACTCGGCCAATTTCTTTAGATTCTAGGATCCGACTCTCGAGCTCTTCCCTACCCACAATGCCCCTGACTACTGTGTTAACTCAGATCAAGTATGCTGCTATTATACAATATCACAACAAGGTATCTCAACACAGCTATGACAGACAAGTGACAGCTGAATGATCAGGAGCTCAAACAGGAACAGTGGTTCCTAATAACAATTTCATTAGGTTTCTCCCAAAGACATGGATAGAGGGAAGGTGGGAGGGAAGTTGAGGAAGAATGAAAATGGACAACACAGATGCATACTTATGGTGAGTACATGACTTTTATATCTGATATTGTCATTTTCATTCGTTCCTCAATGAATGGGACACAGTCCCCAGCTATATTAACCTTGAGTGGCCTCATGGAAGAATGCTCTGTAGAACTGCAGACCAAATGCTGCTCTTTTTCTGGAGATGATATCCAACTTGTAATGAGAAATAAAAGTATGAGCATTAGACCATGTGGCAGCTGCGCAAATATCATCAATGGAGTCGCTAGACCAAAATGCAGCTGATGTAGTCATTGACCAAGTTAAATGAACTTTTGGTCATCTTAGCAGGGTTAAACCTTTCAAAGAATAAGCACGGGAAACACAATCCATTTGGCTAGAGCAGTTTTTGAGACCAGTCTTCCCATCTTAGTACTAGAAAAAGAGAAACAATTGTTCAGTTTTCCTAAAGTCCTTAGTCCTGTGAGGGTAAAAATGAAGTTGCTTATCTACATGAAACAGATTAAGGGTACATTTCCTTTATTGTCACACAAGAAAACTTGTAAACTGATCACTTGGTTGCTATATGTTTCATACACAACTTTTGGTAGAAAAGAAAGGTTAGTACTTAAGGTAACTATCTTTGTGAAAAATCAAATATGGTGGTTTCGAAGAGAGTGCTTGGAGTTAAAATACTCATCTCACTGCAGTTATACTCACTAGAAAGCCCATTTTCCAAGACAGAAACTTACGGTTTACTTTAGCTGAAGTTTAAAAGGTGAAAGCACCAAAGTCTGCTACATCAAAGTCAGATTTCATGGAGGAGAAGAATCCCTAATTCGAGGTCTCAGTAAGAAGGTACCTTTCAGAAAGGTATTACATAACCTAGATGAAGCTTAAGGAGAAACATTATCTCAGATGTGATAATTGGAGATGGCTGCTAACTGAACTTTAATGGTGGAGAAGCTTGCTCCATCATGAAAGACAGAGGCGAGGAAATCTAAAATAATCAGAAGTGGAGCAGTGAAAGATTACAACTCTCTGTGTTGAGCCCAAAAGGAACATATTTTCCATTTACTCTTATAAATCTTCCTAGTCGAAGGTTTGTGGGACTAGACTAGAATTGTGTGAACCGGGGAGGAAACTCTGGAGTGTCTAGCAATCATTGGAATTGCAGAAACCACACAGTCAATTTGAGGCCTGTGATATCCACATGAATTATTCCCGATGAGTGTGTCAGAAGGTATGGAATGGGGTCCAGTGTCAAGGAGGACACATTAGACGAGACCACAGGAAGGGAATCTACAACTTGAAAGCCTGGATTGTCTAACCATCATTGGAATTGGAGAAACTATGCGGTCAACTTGAGGCCTGTGATATTGAGATGAATCATTCCTGATGGGTGTGTCAGAAGGTCTGGACCGGGGTCTAGTGTCCAAGGAGGACATACTAGGTGAGACCATAGGAAGGGAGACCACACTTGCGGAGGACAGTAGGGGGCAATGAGGATTTGCTTTGCTCTTCAACCAGAGCTCTTTCTGAAGAAACTTTGGTATTAGAGACAGGGGAGGGTAGCATAAAGGAGAGTGGAGGGACAAACGTGGACTAGAGAATCTCTCTGTGAATGTCCCTGAGGGGGAATTAGGGCAAAGAACCTGCTGCATTTGTTGCTGAAGGAAGAGGTGAACAACTGACCCCATGTGTGTAAGATCATGTCTGTCACTAACTGACAGACAAGTAAGGTGTCAGGATAGTCCAGCTGAGCTTGTCCACTAAGATGTTGGATTTCCCTGGTATGTGCATTGCTACAAGAAAGAAGTTGAAGGAGATCACCCACTGCCAAACCCTCACTGCTTGTCAGCACAGGGGACAGCCTATGATCTGGTTCCCCCTGTTTGTTGATGTATCAGACTACTGACATGCTGTCCATTTCTATAGCAATAGTTCCCAGTGGAAGAGAGCCCTAAAGGGCCTGCAATGCTAGAAGCATCGCACTCATCTCCAGGACATTTATATGCAAACTGTTCTCTTCGGGGGACCACGTGTCTTGAACGGTTCGTCCCAAGTAATGCCCCCCAACTCCAACTGGGAGGTGTCTGTGGTCAACGTGGTATTCAGGGCAGGAAGAATAAATAGACACCCTTGACATATTTCTTTGGAGAGTATCCACCACAGTAGGGATTTTCTGCAAACCTGAGATAATTTTATCAGGAGACATAAGGGATGCTGATGAAAAGACCATTGCACTACTAGAGTCCATTGAAGAATTCTCATATGAAAACAAGCAGTGGGTATTAAAGTTACTGCAGCAGCCATCAACCCTAGGGCTTTGAGTATCATTTTTGCTGGGGGAGAGGGGTGAGAAAGAACCTGTCTGGCATGCAATTTCAAAGTAAGAACTCTGTTTTGATGAAGAAGAGCTAAATAATTGTATCTAGATGAGCCCCTATAAACTCCAAGACTTGAACTGGTTGGAGTTGTAATTTGGCCAGATTGATTTTAATTCCCAGAAAGTGGGATAACCGCTCTATCTAGCCATAGCTGTTTCTACAGAATCTACAGTTCTTACCTCCACCCATTTCTTCTCAGAATCTCATCTATCAATGTTTAGACCCTATGTTGTGTAAATAGACTGTATATAAACTTTATCTGTATGAATGTCCTATAGTTCTTCTAGAATGTAATTTAGTAAACTCTTAAATGTTTTCTTAGGCCTCATACTACTGACTGCATAACAAGTATCTTTAAACATCTAATTATTATGCTTAAACTGTTCTCATATTGTATGTTGGAGATTTTCTCCCCGGGCCTCCACTGAAAACGGACATGTGTCCAGTCAGACTATCCCTGTCAACAAATGTAAAATAAATAACTGAAGTAAGTAATTCCTGTCTGTTTCCAAAAGATGCCTGGTTGGTAAGGTAAGGAGCCAGTCGTCTAAGTAAGGAAGCACACTAAATTCGAGCAGTCTCCTGTTACCACTGCCATGCACTTGGTGAACACCTTGGGGGCTATGGTAAGACTGAAGGGCAGGGCTCTGAACTGATAATGACTGGCTCCCAGATGGAAGCGTAGGTATCTTTTAGAGCACCTGTTTATTTTGATGTGATAGTATGTGTAGACTGATAGAGCATATACAGTCTTCCTTCCTCAGGAGAGACAGAATGAACTGAACTGTGACCATCTGGAATTTGGAATTCTTTATGGTTCAGACAACTGAGATCCAGAAGGTCCCCTGTTTTCTTTGGCAGTAAAAAGAACCTTGAGTAAATTCTGGATCATCTTTGGTCTGGGCAGACCTCTTGGATGACTTTCTTGTCCAGCAGCTTTTGAATCTCTAGAGCTGCTAACTCCCTGTGATTGGGTGGAATAACAGGGAGACCCCTCATTTGTCTTTGAGGAACTTTTAAAAAAGGGAATGAAATTGCGATGGATATGATCCTTTGCACCTATGACTCTTTTGTGATGGCTATCCAAGCTTTTAGGTAGCAAGGACAAGCACCCCCTGACTGCCTTCAGAGAAGGATAGCTGGGCAACCTTTCAGGAGCACAGAAAGGATCTGTCCGAGAAGGAATCTTGAGACCTTTGATTCTGCAGACCCCCTTGGCCACATGGGCAGCATCTCCTGTTGTAGCTACCCCCCTGCGTCTAGAGGAAAAGTCTGTGTGTGACTCTTGGAAAGGTCCTTGAGAATTCCAGAACCACAACTTTTTACCACTGCGTTGGTTCCTAGAAAAGTGTCTCTGCAGGGTAGAAAAGTGGATTTCCATGGCAGATAAGGTCTTTCCATCCTTCTCACTATAGTAAAGTGTCCCTTTAAGAATTGGCCCAAAGAAAGAAGATCCATCCAAAGGAGCATTGATGAATGAAAGCCTTGAAGGTTTCCACAAAAATGATACAACTGCATTCAGGCATGTCTCGTAATGGCTATGCCTGAACCGGCCGCCGGTGAAGAACCTTCAGCTGCATGTGAGATTAACCTCATGGACGCAGGGTAATGGATTGCAGAGTAGCCAGTTATAAGGAAAAGGACATCTGTTCCTCTGCGATCATAGACCCAGGGGTAGAGTTAGAGAGTTCCTTAACTAAGTCCCTCTGTAACCAAGTGAAATGTGCCAGGTAATTCAGTGACTAAGTCAAAGGTTGCTGACGATACACTCATTTCTCAAACTTGCCCAGTGCTCTAGACTGCCTATTAGGGGGATGGAGAGTGGAACTCTGTTCGGCCTGCTCCTTTTTAGTGGATGCCACAACAACCATGGCATCTACAGGGATTCCCTTGGTCCAGTGCTGTCTTTCGGAGGGGCCACTCAAAATCTTGTCCAAGTGTTTGGGGATCGATTCCAAACAGTCCTGTTCCTTCCATGCCCTGTGGGAGACAAGGTATATACACTCAGCTGCAGGTGGGGTAACCTAACATGTAGATGGTCCAGACCCAAAGGCCTCCAAGAACATCGATTCCTCCTAGGAAAGGTTTTGGAAGACCAATCACCTTTCTGACAAAGGATCTCCAAGATGTCTCCAAACGAGACATCCTCAAGTAAAGATCTAGGGGACCCTTACCTTCATCAAAATCGGTGTCTTCTTTGAGGGATTCCTGTGGGGAATCCAAGTGCCTCCTCATGCATGACCTCTACCATGAAACCTCTTCAGTGAGGTGCTGTGGACAGGTGTCGGAAGAAGCAGGAACTGCTCAGAAGCTCATCCAAGCTGGCTGTCCCTTAGGTGTAGGATAAGTAGACTCAGACATAGAAATCGAAGAGGGAACAGGGAATGGATCCAAAGGAGCAAGAGTCAAAACTGCTCTGGGGTGAGAGAAAACCCTCTCCACCACCTCAACGGTAGAAGGACCAGGAGAAGCCAAGGACAATCCGACTGGAGCAGAGACTCTCACAGCAGATGATCCAAGGCCCTTCCCAACTCTCCGTTCTGAGGGAGAAGTTGGAACCAAGCTATCTAATGCAAAAGCCCTGGAGGGAAGCGATGGGTCTGAGAACCTTCGTGCTCCAAACGGGTAGGAGCCAATCGGATCAGGGAAGTTACGGAGTGGAAGATAGAAGAATATTCAGATCCAATGGTTGGACTCCAGGGGATCTCAGATTCGAGGTCTCCGAAATGGCAGATTGGATCAGAGAAGGAGCAACTACAGGCTGCAAAGAAGGTTTAAGGCTAATAGATTCAATGGCAGATGAAGCCGACAGGATCCCCATCTGGATTTGTTTTCGGAGGAATTTTCTCTTCATCCTATCCATCTCTGACTCAGAGAGTTCAATAGGACTTAATGGAGGAAGAAGTGGATAGTAGCCTGGAAGACGTTTTAGGTGCCTCCTGAAGAACAGGAGACCTCAACCTTGGAGATACTGGCTCCAGGAAAAATCTTGGAATACAAAGCCAAGGAAACTTGGCAACAGTAGACATCAGATCTGAACACTTCAGTTCCAAACTCTTTGCGACCTTAAGAGGCTCAGATGAAGGTGCTGACTGAGGGGACTGAGCAAGGGAGCATTTTCGGTGCTCCCTGAGCTCCTTAGATTTATGAGATGGGGTTTGAACCCCTGATGAAGGAGTACCAGTAGAAGTAACAAAAGCCAGAAGGAGGCCTTTTAGGATATGTTTGTTTCTTCTATCGCTAACGGCCCTAGCATTAAACACCAAACAAATGGAGCATTAGGTGTCCAAGTGTGTCATTCCCAGAAAATAAACACACTCCCTGTGGACATCAGAGTTGGGGATCTTATGCCTACAGGAAGAGCAGTTTTTGAACCCAGTAAGTTTATTAGCTATACTGTAAAATCACAAACGAAGTGCCCACACCTTTGCAAAAGCTCGTGGCAACTTAGAACTCTTGAGCTTCTTCCTTACCCAGAATGCACCAACCCCAATTACTTCACATCTTGTTTGCTGGCTATACCATAAAGAAATAATTCTTATACAAATAGACATAAAAGTAAACATAAAAATAGGCTAGACAAGGCTATATCTGGAGCTTTATCATGCTTGGAGTATACAGCTTTTTATATATCCACTCAATCTTCCAGAAAAAAACATAAGGGATAGGGGATGGTGAGTGGGGAGTTGAAGAATGAAAATGGACAATACAGATGGAATGTTATGGTGAATACATTATTTCACTTGAGATCTTATCTTCTCTACTCTGGAGGAGGAAAATGAGGCTATAGTTGATCTTCTATCGAGCAGTGCTCCTATAAACTCTAGACTTTGACTCTAAATTAAATTTGTTGCAATTTACGGTTACTCCTAGTACGGCACATGTCTGGATCACGTTTTCTTTTGCTATAATAAGCAGATGCATAGCCTGATCAGGTGGAGATGAGCCTGTCGTCTAAGTATGGAAACACTCAGAATCCCTGCAGTCTTAAGTGAGCTGCTACTACTGCCATGCATTTGGTAAACACCTTGGGGGCTGTGGTGAGACCAAAGGGCAAAACTCTGAACTGGTAGTGACTGGCTTCCAGCTGTAAGTGCAAGAATCTTCTGGACTGCCTGTTCATCTTTATGTGATAGTACGCATCCTGAAGATCTATTGAGCACATCCAACTGTCCTTTACCAAAAATGGGAGAATGGACTGAACCATAACCATCTGGAACTTGGTCATTTGAATCGATTTGTTTAAGATGCTGAGATCCAGAATTGGTCTCCAGTCCCGTTTTCTCTGAAACTAAAAAGAACCTTGAATATGCAATGGATTCCATCTCATCTGGGGGAACCTTTTGGATGACTCTTTTATTCTACCAGCTTCTGAATTTGAATTGCTGCTTGTTCCCCCTAACTGGGTGGAACATTGGGGAATTTTTTTGAATTGGGAGAATAAAGGGAAAATGGTATTATATAACCTCTGGAAATGATCCTCTGCACCCAAGTATCTGTTATTTCTAGCCAGGCTCTGGTGTAGGGACAAAAGACCTATAATTGCCTCCAGAGGGGGGATAATTGGGCCTCCTTTCAGGAGAGCTGAAAGAGTTTACCAAAGAATGATTCTCTGGACCTTTGGCTCTGTAGACCACCGCTGCTGTGAGGGCTGTGCCTACCATTTGCGTTCCCCTTCTATCTCTGGAGAAACTTCCTCCACATGTGTCCTGGAAAGATCCTTCAGATTTTTTGAACCACATTTTACCAGCTCCTCAATGATTCCTTGAAAAGGACCTCTGAGGGGTGAAAAAAAACATATGCCCACAGCAGAAAGGGTCTTTCCATCCTTCTCACACCTGGACAATGTTTGCTTAACCTTGGTGCCAAAATGAGATGTGTGGTCAAAAGGGGCACTGACAAATGAAGACTTAAAGGGCTCTGCAAAATCACACAAGCAGATCCAGGTGTCTCTCCTAATTCCTAATGACAATGCCTGAACCCGCTGCCACTGAGGTTCCTTCTGCTACATTAGAAATGAGTCTCATGGAAGAGTTGGATATCGACTGCAGGGTAGCCAACTGAGAGGCGACAGACTCTTCCAACTCTTCAGAAATAGAACCTGAGAGGGTGTCTTATAGCTCCTTAATCAGGTCACTCTGTAGCCTTGTGAAATGTGCCAAATAGTTCAGTGATGTTAAGGCGGAGGTCGCTGAAGCATAGACATGCTTCCCGAATGTGTCCATCACCCAGGACTCCTTGTTGTGGGGATGAACAGAGGAACTTTCTTCTGCGAGTTCCTTCTTAGTGGCCGCCGTCACGACCATAGCATCAACAGGCACATCCTTGTACCAAAACCATTTATTCTATGGAGCTGTCATGACTTTATCCGGCTTCCTGGAAACTAGCTCAATGGTGTCTGGATCATTCCATGCCCGCCATGATAGTAAGTTAATGAGCTTGTCGGTGGGCAGGGTCATCCAGGAGGTAGATGGACCAGTACCAAATGCCTCCAGGAGCACTGATTCCTCTGACAAAGGGTTGCTGGGCTTCCAGCCACCTCTCTGTTTTAGGATTTCTAGATGTCTCCAAATGAGACATCATCAGGAGGTAAATGTGGGGACTCTTTCCCCTCATCAAAATCTGAATCTTCGGTGACAGATTCAAGGGACTCTAAATGCTTCCACTTGCATGTTTTCTTCTTAGGGACCTCTTCAGTGCGGTACTCTGGGTAGGTGTCAGAAGAAGTGGTGATACCCTGATTGAAAGCCTGGGGTTTCAGTGCCAGCTGACCCTGTTGAGAGGACAGTTTAGACTCCAGATGCAGAGACGGTACAAGTGTAAACAGAGGATCCAAGGGGGTAGACACAGTCTGAGTCAGGGGTGCAGACAGGGTTCTCGCCATGACTGCAAAGACGGACCACCCCGGTGAGGGACAGGACCCCAGATCCGAGACGGCTAGTCTCCGATCCATTTTCCCACCCGGCCCAGACGACAGTTCTCCCGTGGCTGAAGTCAAAGCCTAACTGATCACTGCTGAGGCTCCAAGGTGTACCGATGGCTCCGAAACCCTCATAGTAGACTGAAGCACCACTGACACAATAGGGTAGAATTGGCTTCAAGAGCTCTCTGGATTCGACTGAACCAAAACGTTCAGAGCAAGCCTCGGATCCAAGGATAAAAGAATTCTTGGATGCGAAGCTGACAGGCCCAGATGACCTGGATACAAGGGCTCTGAGACCTTGACTGAAGTCAGATGAGGAACTGGCAATGGTGGAGTAGTGGATGTATGGATCTCCTGACCCAATGGGATAGGAGCCAAAAAGATAGCTGTCTGACTCTGCGCAGAGAAAATTTTTCTCACTAACCTCTCCACGATGAGTTAGTACATTCTGTCCTCATGAAAAAACAAGTTGGGAGCTGCCAAAGAAAGTGTCTGAAGTTCCAAAACTCGTATAGCAGAAGTGACAGCTACCACAATTACAAGTTATGTACTTAGCATAACTTGGCTTCTGTGTTGTCCATTTTCATCCCTACTCACTAATGGGTTACAGATACAATTCTTGGATCCGATTCAGCTGCATTTCTTAGATTTGGATCCGAATTTTGAGGTCCTCCCTCTAACCTATAATGCTGTACACCATCCCCTTCTCCTCAGATCGTGTTTACTGCCCAATGAAAAAGAGAGACAGACTAGACATAAGAAGAACCAAGGCTCAAACCTGGAACATGTGTGTTCCACAATCTTCCTAAAATCCTTCTAGGAGTGATAAAGCAGGTGGATAGATGGGTTGGAAGGTGAGGAAGAATGAAAATGGACAACACAGATGCCAAGTTAAGGTAAGTACATAACTTCTAAATCTGTTGTCCTTTTCATTCTTCTTCACTGATGGGTCACAGTCCCCAGCTATGTGATTTTTGAGAGGCCCTCAAGGAAGGATATGCCAGAGCACTGTCGAGCCAAAGGAAGCTCTGCTTCTGGAGACAATATCTAATTTGTAATTGGCAATAAAGGTATGAGTCTTTGACCAAGTGGCTGCAGCACAAATATCATCAACTGAAAGTCTGGAGGAAAAAGCAGAAGAGGTAGCTATAGATCTGGTGGAGTGTGCCCTAGGAGGCTGAGGCAATTCCAAACCTTTCGGAGAATTAATCAATGAAATACAATCAGTAATCCATTTGGCCAAAGTAATTTTAGAAACTGCTTGACTTACGCAGTTAGGGGAAAAGGATACAAATAGCTAATCAGATTTCCTGTAATGTTTTGTTCTGTGAAGACAAAACATAGTAGTTGGAAAGCCAAGATAATGTCACAGACTGAGGAAGCGAGCCTGGACCATCTCACTATCACTGAAATTGCAGAAACTATGCAGTCAGCTTGAGGGTGTGAAGAATGGGATGCTAGAATTCTGAAGGGTGCGATAGAAGGGCCTGATTGGGTTCCAGTACCCATGGGGGAATACTTGAGGTGAGACCAGAGGAAGGGGAACCAGATGGCCAGTGCCAAAAGCTTCCAGGAACACTGATTCATCCATAGAAAGTTTTGAGGCTGACCAACCTCCCTTCTGGCGGAGGATCTCCACAATGACTCCGAAGGAGACATCCTCGGGAGGTGACCTGGGGGAACCTTCTCCTTCATCTAAATCAGTGTCTTTGGTAAGGGACTCAGGGGAGTCCAAGTGCCTCCTTTTGCATGTGTGCTTATGATTCCCCTCCTCAGTGAGACTCTCTGAAGAGGGCTCGTGAGATGCGGGGGAGGGGGGTTTCCTTCAGGGGAACCGCCTGGGGCTCCACTAGCATGGGCTGTCCCTGAGACAAGATGAAGGGAGTCGCAACTGAATCCGATGGAGTCTGGGAGTAATTCAAGGGAATAGGCTGGGTTCTCAATCCTTGGGAGACAACCCTCTATACCACATCGAATGCCGAGGGAGAGCATGCCGCTTTACAGCCCAACAAGAAGGAAGCTCTCCCCGGGTCCGTCATGAGGACCGGAGCCGAGGCTAGGGTAGCAAGAGCTCCGAGAGAATGGCTTGGATCCGACAAAGTCGGAGCCGAAGACACATCCATCCCCTCGGGTCTGACTCCCCGTCCTCGGCCTGAGAGCTGCTTGGATCCAAGCTAATCGGATCCGAGGAACTCAAGATAATCGCCAGAGTTGAGGTTGGTGGAACCATCGGCTCTGAATCCCCAGCTCAAAGATCCTCGGATCCATGTACCCTGAAACCGGAGGCCAGACTGGGGAAGGAGAAATCGGGTGGAAGAAAGGCATGGAGCCCCCCCCCCTCCAGAGGTAGCGGGGCCTAGCAAGACTCCCATCTGGATTTGGGTCCGAATGAATCTCATCATCCTGTCCATGTCCATTTCAGAAAGACTCCGAGTCGAGCACGAGGAAGCGACCGACTCAGATCTGGCTGGTCGCTGGGAGGATCTAGAAGGCGGCCTCGGCTCCGTAGGCTCCGGGAAAAATCTGGCAGAGTGGAGCTGAGGAGAAACAGGTCTCGAAACCTTAGAAGGCGGATTAGGGAAGTTCTCCCGATCTGGAGACCTCTTATGGGGCCTATCCCTTTTTTTCTCCTTATCTCTCCCTCTCTCTGCATCCTTGTGTCTGTCCTTTTTGTCCTTGTCTCTCCCTTTGGCAACATCCCCTTCAGCAGGTCTAGTGGGAGGGTGAGTCCCAGCCTGAGGGGGGGTTGGGTGGGAGTTGTAGCAGTAGAAGCTGCGGCAGTGACCGCTGACGAGTCCAAGGTCGATGCTGAAAGCAGGCCTTTCGCCACGAGTTTGGCCTTTCTGTTTCTAAGGGCCCTTACATTGAACCCTGCACAAATGCTGCATTGGATGGACCAATGTGCAACGCCCAAGCAAACAATACACAGAGTGTGGCCATCTGCTGGTGAAAGCTTATATCCACACTCTGTGCATTTTTTAAAGGTGGGTTTAGGTTGTTCAGACAACCCAACAAGCGACAAACAAACCACACCCAGTCACCCAAACAAACTAACCTGACCACGCACACACTAAGGAAGGGAAGGGCTTACACAAAACTACCTCACGATATATATGTTATTATTTTTTTTTTTTGACAAAACAAAATGACGAAAGTACAGTTTTGTACCTACCATAAATGTAGATGTTCGAAGATCCACATTGCTGCAGTCCTTACTTATGGGTAGTCCGCTGTCCTCGGTCGGCCCGAATACCAAAGTATTAGGCTGACGTCGGTCATGGCGCTCAGAACTGACATCAGAGCGTCAGGGTATAAAAGCGCATGACCGACGTCATATCCTCAGTCTTTTCTTGCCCCAGATGTCAGAAGGCCCTAAAAAGAAAGGCCACAGCCCAAAAACAGGATACCTCCCAAAAACATGCCCAACAACAACCATCACCCAAACCATATTACCAAGCCAAACTACAGAGGGGAAGGAGGGTAATTGGACTGCAGCAATGTGGATCTTCGAACATCTACATTTATGGTAGGTACAAAACTGTACTATGTTCTTCATCTCACATTGCTGCAGTCCTTACTTATGGGTAGAATCCCAAAGCAGAGGTAAAGGGAGGATGGCAAAATCATAAAGCATTAGGGGCTGCTAAAATGCCCTGTAATATAGCAGAGGCAAATCCAGCCCTAGACTTAGAATAAAGAGGAAGGTGGTAATGCTTGGAAAAGTATGTACTGAACTCCAAGTGGCTGCTTCCAAAATATCTTTGTAGCTACCCCTTAGAAAGGCAGTAGAAGTGGCAGTAGCTCTAGTGGAATGAGGTCTGATTCCAGCCGGAACCTCCTTACCATGATGGGAATAACAGAAAGAAATACAAAACCCAATCCATTTAGAAATAGTTTGTTTTGAAACAGGTTTCCCTGAGAACCCAAAGCAAAAGAAACAAACAACTGCTGAGACTGCCTGAACCCCTTGGTTCTGATCAAATAATAACGTAACTGTCTGTGAATATCCAAAGTATGCAAAATCTTCTCCCCTTTATTTTGGCGCTTTGCATAAAAGTAGGCAAATGAATAGTTTGGTTCAAGGCCACACTAGAAACCACTTTAGGCATAAAGGAAGGATTAGTACGCAAAGATACCCTATCCTTATGAAAAATCAGGAAAGGTTCCACTGCCATAAGGGCCTGTAATTCAGAAACCCTTCTTGCAGAGGTAATGGCCAACAAAAAAGCAGTCTTCCATGATAAATACTTTAACTCGGCAGTAGCTGCAGGCTCAAAAGGTTGTAGAGTAAGTTTTTCCAACACAAAATTGAGATCCCAAGCAGGAGTAGGAGCTCTACGTGGGGGTCTTATGTTCTTTGCCCCTCTAAGAAATTGCTTAAACAAAGGATGGGAAAACAAAGAAGGGTCACAGTCATAGTGAGCCGAAATGGCTGCAGCATGAACCTTTATCGAGGAGAAAGACAAACCCTTGTCCAATAACTCAGTAAGATACTGAAGAGAAACACTTAAATCAGGCTTGGAAACATCAAAGTCCTTCGCTCTGCTCCAAAGAAAAAATCTCCTCCATTTATCTGCGTAAACTTTCCTTGTACTAGGCCTTCTGACCTCCAAAATAACATTCAAAACTTGCTGTGGAAGCTGAGACCCTCCAGGGTCTAGAACAGAATATGCCAGGCTGTGAGATGCAGAGACTGAATCTTGACATTGAGGAAGTGATTGCCCTCCTGAGACAAAAGATGCGGAATCAAAGGTAGAGGCCATGGAGGCTCCCGTACTAAACTCCTCAGTAGTGGGTACCAGTGCTGTCGAGGCCAATCCGGCGCTATCAGAATCATGGATGGCTTGTCTATTCTGGCCTTCAGGAGTACCTTGGGAATGAGAGGCAGAGGTGGAAAGGCATAGACATGAAGATTGCTCCAACTGAATGATAGAGCATCCACCTTCCAAGCCGTGGGATGAAACATTTTTGTGCAAAACTTTGGCAACTGGTAATTTAGTGGAGAAGCGAACAGATCTATGTCTGGAGTCCCCCATAACACTGTCAACTTTTGAAACACATGAAGATCCAGTTTCCACTCGTGAGGATCCACAATTTGTCTGCTCAACACATCTGCTAAAGAGTTCTGTGCTCCTGGTAGAAACCTTGCCTGAAGATTGAGTTGTAAACTGAGAGCAGTCTCCCACAAAATCATCGCTTGCCTGCAAAGAGGGTACGAATGGGTTCCCCCTTGCTTGTTGATGTACCACATGACAGTAGTGTTGTCTGTTTGAATCAACACCTGTCCTGGGTGAAGTAAATCCCTGAAAGCCATCAATGCAAATTGAACTGCTAACATCTCCTTCAAGTTGATATGCAAATGTTGAAGTCTGACAGGCCACGTGTCTTGCACCCATTTTCCATTGAGGTGTGCTCCCCAAGCCTTGTCCGAGGCATCTGTCGTTAAAATCTGACTCGCCTCTGGTCGGGTCACAGAGAGTCCCTTGTTTAGGTGACATTCCTGAGCCCACCACAAAAATTCCTTCTGAATGCAAGGTATTATTGGAATGACAGTGTCTAGATCTTGGCAGTGTTGTGTCCATACATTTTGAGATACCATTGAAGCTTCCTCATATGCAGTTTGGCATTGGGAAGCACCAGAATACAAGATGCCATGAACCCCAAGGCTTGAAGGACTGTCCTTGCAGTCAGCCTGGACTGTAGAGACATTTGATGGAAATAAAGAGAAAGGCTTCTTTGTTTGTCCGGGGTCAAAAGGCCATCTGGGAAGCTGTATTCAGTCTCACACCCAGAAAGCACATGTCCTGAGAGGGTACTAGACTGGACTTTGTTTCGTTCACAGAATACCCTAGGCATCTTAACACTACCATCACATACTGTAGATGATGAAGAAGTTCGTCCTTGTGTTGTGCAATAATCAGGCAATCGTCCAAATAAGGATAAATCTGTATTCCTCTTAACCTGAAAAAGGCTATCACTGGAGCCAGAACCTTTGTGAACACTCTGGGCGCAGTAGATAAGCCAAAGGGCAATGCAGAGAACTGATAATGTAAATTTCCAGCCCAACGCAGGTACCTCCTGCAACTGGGCCTGATAGGAACATGAAGATAAGCCTCTTTGAGATCCAGAGTTACCATCCAGTGATCTTTTCCCAACAGAGGTAAAAGCTGTTGTAACGTCAGCATTTTGAACTTTGGAATGTCCAGATAAGTGTTGAGGATAGATAAATCCAAAATTGGTCTCCACGTGTTCCCTTTCTTTGGTACTAGAAACAGGCGAGAATAAAATCCTAGTCCCACTTCTGACAGAGGAACTGGCTGTATAGCTCCTATTTGAAGAAGCAAAGAAATCTGCTTGTGAGCCTCTATCCTTTGCCGAGGAGGAATGTCTGGCATGCCTTTGAAAGGAGGCAATGTATGGAAATAAAACTTGTAGCCTCGGTTTATAATGTCCAATACCCATTTGTCCTGGGTGACTAAAAGCCAGTTTTGCTTGAAGAGTGCTAACTTTCCTCCCAAAGGAGCTGCCAGGCAAGAAGAATCTGGCAGCTGAAAATGCAGGTCATTGGGCCTGTTTACGAAAGGACTGGCCCCTGCCCTCACCTGCAGATTGTGCAGGCGAACTCCAAGTTCTAGGCCTGAATGTACTGTGAGCTCTGCCCCTGCCACGTCTAGATCTACCCCTAGATTGAGAATCAGAAGAAGGGTAGGTCCATCCCTTAGTAGGCCAATTTCTACTAAACTTTGGAGGTTGCACCTGCAAAAAATCTTTAACAGTCTGCATAGACTTAGCCTTGTCTTCCATTTTCTTCAAAACCGGCTCCACAGGGGACCAAACAAAACTTCAGACTGTAAAGGGGCATCCAGAATTCTAGTTTTAACATGCTCGGACAAATTCTGATCCTTAAGCCAGGCGTGCCTGCGAAGAACTGAACCAGTGGTAGCCACCCTAGAAGAGGCCTGCACAGCATCAAAACCACACTGCAAAGAATGCTTACCCACCTGTTCAGAGACATGTACTAAATCCTGCAATTCTTTACACTCTATGCCCTCTGCCAAAGCATCCACTTTAGATTTTAGCTGAGAAAGGAGGAAATTCTGATACTTCAACATATGAAACTGGCAATTTAAAGCCCTCATTGCTAAAGTAGAAGAGGTATACACCTTCTTACCCCATCTATCCAAAGCTCTAGCTTCCTTATCAAGAGGAACCAGATTCTTTACAACAGAGGCTCTAACACCCTTAGGCCCCTGACTAATAGTTTCTGGGTCCACCCTAGGACTCTTATACAGATATTTATGAGCCTCAGGCACCCTGTAATATCTGTCCGGTTTAACTGGCACAGGAGGCAAAGAATCTGGATTACGGGAAGCCTCCGAGAAAACATCTTGAACAACATCCAAAACAGGAGGTATAGCCAAGGGTCTATGCTGTGGTAAAAACAAGAATTCCCTAAGCCTCTTCCTTGAATCAGAGAAATCCTGTCCTTCCCACTTAAAATGCTCCCTCATGGAATGCAGAGTTTCTGAAAATGAAAAATCCTCTGGAGGAGAAGCAGAAGGAGTGGAATCCTCTGCATCAGAATTCGAATAAGGAGGAAAATCTAGAATATCTTCAGCAGAAGACTCTGAGTCATCTGAGGCCTGATCCAAACTTTCCAACTCTGGCTCCACCCTGGGCCTCTTATCAGGAGGGGGCATAGAACCTCTAATTAAAGTAATCAAATCTTCTGCCATTTTAAGCATGTGCTTTTTAGGCACAGACCCTGAAGTACCTGGAGGGACACCAGTGGAAGGCAAAACAGACCTGCCCTTAGAAGAAGCCTTAGGAATAGAAGCAGAAGGCCTAACCACCTTAGGCATAGAAGGGAGAACAGTAACTTGAGAGGCCCCTTCAGCCTGACCTGACTCCTGGGAGGCCACATCCTGCAAAATCAAAGTTTCCCCCTGAGACTCAACAGAAACTTCAGCCGGATCCCCCTGCTCTACTGTAGCTTCTGCAGGACCGGCGTCCGAAACGGACAAATCAACCTGTCTAGGTTTCAAGGATTTGTCTTTGCGCTTCTTCGTGGAAGCGGGCGTCGGAGGATCCGGCGGCATATTATAATTACACCGCTTACCAAAGACTAACCTAGCACAATCTAACCTTCTTTTTATAGTGCGCTTATTAAACCTAGCACAAAACCGACACCCGACTACGTCGTGGTCCGGTCCCAAACAAGGAATGCAAAGAGAGTGATAATCCCTATGCGGTATCTGTTTCCCACAAGAAATACAATTATTCACTTTTTCTGACATCCGGAATTAACTGAGGCAAGAAAAAACAAGAATATTCTAACGGGTACTTAGCCCAACTTGGTTTCGGTCTGAAACTCAGAATTCGAAAATTTCAGAACGCCGAACGGCACTCGCAACGCTGCTTCTGCATCGGACCATGCGGCAAAAAAGACTGAGGATATGACGTCGGTCATGCGCTTTTATACCCTGACGCTCTGATGTCAGTTCTGAGCGCCCATGACCGACGTCAGCCTAATACTTTGGTATTCGGGCCGACCGAGGACAGCAGACTACCCATAAGTAAGGACTGCAGCAATGTGAGATGAAGAACATCTAGCGTAGGGGAGGAAAAGGGAAACTAACGGAGAGAAAACTCACTAGAACAACCCCAAAAAGCACTTACAGTGCACTGAAAGCTCAGAGCTTCGGAGATCACGATGCTAATGCATGAAGAGGCAAACGAGATCTGGGGGAAGGCAGTAGCTGGTGGTGTATTATGGGTAAGGGGAGGAGCGCGGAGCAGATGCTTGTAAAGTTGCCGGCTGGGATCTGATATGGATCCAAATACCCACAGGTTGCAGATAAAAATCAGACCCCTACATTTTCTACAAGAATCAGGTTCGATTTGGCCAGATTTACTGTGATGCCTGGGGAGTTGGAAATTTGAAGCAAGTAATCCCTGGCTTTTAAAAGTTGATGCCTTGTTGGGGGCAGTGAGAAGCCACTCATCTAAACAGGGAAACATTTGGAATTCTTTGAGCCTCAGGTGAGCTGTCACAACTGCCATAAATTTGTTGAACACCTTGGGAGCTGTGGCGAACCCATAGGGCAGTGCTCTGAATTGATAGTGATTGGCTCCCAGCCAAAACTGCAGATGTCTCCTGGAATGTTGGTCTATTTTATTGTGATAGTACACATCCTGGAGATCTATGGAACACATGCAATCGCCCTTGCACAGAAGAGGCAGGATGGACTGAAACGTAACCATTTGGAACTTTGACTTCTTTACATACTGATTCAGATTGCTTAGATCCAGAATTATGTCCCTGTTTTCTCTGGCACCAAAAAGAAGTGGAATTAAGTTCCAAATCCTATTTGTTCATTTAGGATCTCCTGGATGACTCTCTTTTTTGTAGCAACTTTTGGACTTCTTGAGCTGCATACTCCCTCTGACTAGGTGGAGCTTCGGGCAGTCTCCTCCTGGGTTCCAGAGGTGGAAGTGAAAATGGAATGTAATAATGTATGGATATTATGCTTCCTACCCAAGTGTTGTTTGTAAGATTTGTCCAGGCATCTAGGTGCAAGGAAAGATTACCACCGACTGCCCCCAGAGATGGACAGTTGGGCAGCGCTTCAGAAACACTGATAGGGCCTGTCAATAAAGGAGTCTCTAAAGCCCTAGTTTTGCAGGCCGCCTCTGCCTCTAGTTCATCTGCCAGTGTAACCTCCTCCTCTGCCTCTGGAGGAAGTGTCCCCGTGCAGGTCTTAAAAAGGCCCTTATGACTTCTGGAACCACGTCTTCTTCCCTCCTTGCTGGTTTCTATAAAAGGTCTGCTAAGGAGTAGAAAATGTGATTCTCACAGCAGACAGGATCTTTCCTTCCTGTTCGCTGCAGGTGAAAATGTCTTTCACTGATGGCGCAAACAAAGAGGAGCCATCAAAGGGGGCATTAACAAAGGCTACCTTAAAGGGTTTCGCAAAGTCACATAGCCTCATCCAGGTATGTCTCCTTACTGCTACACTTGAAATGGCCGCTTGCAAGGCACCCTCCACAGTATAGGAGATCAACCTCATTGAGGAATTAACAATGGATGATAGAGTAGCCAGTTGGTGAGAAACCTTTTTGTAATATGGTTTCAGCAAGAGCGTCTGAGAGCTCCTTTATCAAGTATTTTTGCCAGTGGATAAAATGTGCCAAATAATTTAACGACCTCAGTGCGAAGGTGGATGAGGAGTAGATGCGCTTTGAAATCTGTCCATTGCTCAGGACTCCCTGTTCAGTGGATGGATAGAGGAGCTCTGCTCAGCTAGCTCCTTTTTTGTGGTTGCCACCACAACAATGATATCAACTGGGACACTCTTGCTCCAATGTGTTCTGTCTGCTGGTGAGACTAGAAACTTATGTGTATGCTTGGGAATAGGCTCAACAGTGTCTGGTTCCTTCCCGGCCCGGTAGAAAACTATGTCAATAAGTTGGTCCACCGGGGGTGAGGGGTACATCCAGGAAGTAGAAAGCCCCGCCCCAAAAGCCTCCAAGAACACAGACTCTTCAAAAGGAGGAAGTTGGGCAAACCAGCCACCTTTCTAAGAATTTCCAGGATGCCTCCAAAGGAGATGTCATCAGGTGGCGATCGAGGGGATCCTTCTCCCTCATCAACGTCGATGTCTTAGGTGTTGGACTCCATTAGGGAGTCTATGTGCCTCCTTTCGTACATCTTCTTCTGAGGAACCTCTTCCATTGGGTGCTAGGAAGAAAGGGAGAATCCTTGTGGGGGATCCCTGTGGAAGCTTCCTGACCCTGATGGACAGAGATGATGGACAGAGATGATGGGCTCAGAGCTCGGATCTGAAGTGGGGTGAGGGATAGGATCTGAGACCAGAGAGGGCAGTTCTCTATGCACACAGAAAACCCTTTCAACTACCTGAAAGGTTGGTGGAGCAAGGGACACCCCCCCCCCCTTCTCGTAGCCGAAGCAGCCAAAGAGGGAAGGCTGGAGCAGACCTTGATCTGAGCCCTCCAGAGACAATTGGACCCAAGCTCTCCAGGACTGAAGCACCAAGGGGAAGGGAAGGATCTGACAATGTTGGAGCCAAACCAATCCCCCCGCACCCAGCACCGACCTCTCAGATCTGAGACCTGCGCTGATTTCATGGAGTCGGTGCAGGGCTGGTCAGGAATGCTTCAGGAGTCGAGGAAGGGAGATTCCTTGGATCTGATGCCACATCTCTAAGCGATCCAGGATCCTTCAACTCTGAAATCGCAAGTCAGATCAGAGAAGGAGATAAGATTGTTTGGGCGGATTCTCTCACGGATCCAGTAGGGGATGGAGTCGGCAGGACCCCCATATGGATCTGAGCCCTAAGGAATCTCTGCATCATTCTGTCCATATCTGCCTCTGTCAAGCTCTTAGATGAAATGGATGAAGCTACAGATGTTAGTTTGGACAATTTCCTTGCAGTATGGAACAACTGGGCCAGCAGAGTTGGAGAAACAGGTTCCAAGAGAAGCTTTGGGGATTGGCTTCTAACTGTCAGATTTGATGGCTTAGGATCAGAGTATGAAGTAGATGGTGTGGGTGAACAGGAGATAGTGATGCTTCCTGTCAGGTCCGACTAGACCTGTTGACCCAAGGAAGGCTTATTGCTCTTTGGATCCAAAGGGTTCAGATCCGAGACTTTGGCAAATTTTTCTGGCAACTCCAAGAAGTCCTTCAGCGCTCTTCTGAAGAATCACTTCTTAGGATCCGAGGAGCCATGGTGATGTTTGGAGGGGGTTTGAGCCCCAACAGAAGGAGAAGATGCTGCCAATAATCCTTTTAAGATTAATTGATTCCTATGGTAAGAAAGGGCCCTAGGATTGAACAAGGAGCATGTATTGCAATCTAACTTAAGATGCTCTGGCCCGAGGCAATAGACGCACCTATTGTGGGCAGCAGAGTTTGGGATCTTGTGGCAAAAGAAGTGCATTTCTTAAATCCAGATTTATCAGACATGCTGAAAGTGAGGCCACACCAGCAAAACAATCACAGTAGTCAAATTAGAAATAGTGGTACCAAAACATTCCAAGCTTAACCCACAAAACTAACACACTACAAACTTTTGAACTCCAAAAAAACTCTTATTTTTTAATCTATATAAAGCTAGAAAGAGAAAAAGTGCCAACCAGGCATGAGAAAAAGAAGGGAGGGAGGGAGAGAGAGAGATGGAGAGAAATCAATAACAAAACCCTGATGCCAGCAAAACCTAAGCAGGCAAGGAGGGAGGAGAAATAAACACTACAAGAGTTAAATAACCCCACAGAGTTAACTTTCCACAAGGAAAAAAAAAGAAAAAAATGCTTCATCTCATGCTCAAGATTCTGCTGATCCAACCT
The DNA here is from genome assembly GCF_019279795.1 of Protopterus annectens. Lineage (NCBI taxonomy): Eukaryota > Metazoa > Chordata > Ceratodontiformes > Protopteridae > Protopterus > Protopterus annectens. Next base: position 70,486,147 of record NC_056734.1, read on the forward strand.
GAAATGATGGCAGCAAATGAGATATGGGAAGAAGGGGATGGTGTACAGCATTATGGGTAGAGGGAGGAGCTCAAGATTCAGATCCAAGTCTAAGAAAGGCGGCTAAATTAGATCAGAGGATCAGATCCATAACCCATCAGTGAGGAAGAATGAACAGGACAACATCAGATACAGTATTTTCCAAGAAAGGAACTTTAATGGAGTTGAAAAAGCTGGTTCAAACAGTGATTTTGTCAACAGTTCCAGAACAAAGTTTAAATCCAAAGGAGGAACAGGTTCTCTGATTGGAGGCACACGTAAAAAGGCTCCTTTGAAAAAGGCCTTACAAGGCTTATGCGAGGCAATGGAGCATTCCTGGTGTCCCATTTACAAATTAGGGAGAACTTCTAACTGTACTTTTGACTGCAGGAAAAACTAAAACCAGAATCAAATATATGTGATAAAACTGGAGGACATCCAGAAATGGGGCTGAGAAAGGATCAATGTTCTGAGATGAGGTCCAGACAACAGAATGCTTCCACTTCCCAAGGTAAAGTTTACAGGAAGATTCTTTCTGAGAGGCTGCTAGGATCCTGATCATCTCAGAAAAAAAGATGTCACTGACCATTAATGAAACTGTAGAAACCAAGTGGCTAGATTTAGGTTATGGAGATCTGGGTGATTCTTCCCAGACGGGTGTGAAAGAAGATCCTACACTAGATCTAAAATCCATGGGGGTTCCCTGAGATGAGATTTTTAAAGGGGGCACCAAATCTGTCTGGGCCAGAAGGGGACTGTGAGTATGACAGCAGCCTTACACTTGGTCGCTTTCTGTAAAAACCTGAGGATCAGGGGTTAAGGTGGGAAAGCATAGAGAAGACCAGGAGGTCATTGCTGTGTTACAGCATCCCTCAGTAACTGTCTCTGAAGTATGGTCATAGCAAAGCAGCTGCTGCAATTGGTGTTGTCCAGGCAGGCAAAGAGGTCACAGCAAGGAAAGCCACAATTTCTGAAGATCTATTTTGCTATCATTGGTTTGAAGGATCATTCAGAGGCACCATAATAGACCTGGTGAGTCTGTCCTTAAGGCAACTGAGAGAACGGGTGTTGCCATAAGATAATGGTGCAAGGCCATTTCCCACTGCCAGACCCTTGCTGCTTCCCAACACATGGGATACAATCTGGTTCCTCCTTTTTATGGCATGTTGTCAATTTGGATCAAGAGCACCCCTAGAGGGAGACAGTTCTGAAGTTCCTGCAACACAAGGAGGACTGCTTGCATCTTTAAGACATTGATGTGGATATCTGCCTCGTTGGCAGTCCATAAACCTTGGACCATCCCCCCACTGTAATTCCCCCTACCATAGGGAAGAGAAATCTGGGGTTGGTGGAATGAAAGGTTTGTGGGACAGCATAAAAGGGAAAGTCTAGCCACCATTGCAAATATTTCCTTCATGCACTGGTTGCCAGAAATGGTTTAGATAAAGGATGTAGGAGCTTAAACCATTCAGTGTGTAGGAGCCATAGCATAATTATAATATGGTAAAGTGCAAACTGAACCATTAGTACCAATGACACAATTGCCCCAGAACTCTGAGAAATAGAATGGCATTCAGGGATGTCACGTGAAGAAGGGTTAGCACCACCCACCTCAAAGTCTGAAATTTGTCCTATGAGAAAGAAACTATGAGCTTTGCTTTGTCCATGTGGCAGCCTATGAAGAGAATTCTCTGGGTTGAAAGAAGACCTGATGTCTGAAATTTTATGAAAATTCCCAAGGATAGGCACAGCCTGACTAGACAGCCCCTGGCCTTCAAGAGAGATTCCATCATGAGAGTAACCAGGACCAGTCATTCAGGTATGGGAAAACTTTGAATCCTTGTAAATTGGTATGGGGAAACTTTGAATCCTTGTAGATAAAGGTGAGTCGCTAGGACAGCCATGCACTTAGTAAACATCCTAGGCACTGTGGTGAGACCAAAAGGCAGGGCTTGTAACTGATAATGTGCTAGCTCCCAGATGGAAGCAAAAAAAAAAAATAAAACACACCAGGACTCTTTTGCTGTCTTAATGTGGAAGTAAGAATCCTGGATATTCAGTGAGCACATCCAGTCATTTGCTCTGAAACAAGACAAGATTGACTGCACAGAGATTAGCCTCAGCTGGGTCTTTGTACCATACTTACTTAAGTGGCTGAGTTTCAATATGGGCCTGAAGTTTTGTTTTTTCTTCAGAACCAAAAACAATCTGGAGTAAAAGCTTGACCCTCTCTTGTCTGGTGGAACCTCCTGGATGGCTCGGTCAGAAACAAAGAAGCAATCTCTTTTCCAGCTGCTTCTGTCTCACATAGGATCATAGGACCCCTGGGACAAATTTGTGGTTTCCCATCCACTCGAGCTTGAAGAAGGTCAGTGAGGTGCTCTGTTTGACGTGTATGGGAAGTCTATTCCAGAGATGGGGCAGCCTCTGGGAGACAAACCTGTCTCTCCAGCAGGTTTTGTTAATGTCACATATTAGGTTCAGGCCTTTTGACAGGGTAGTGCGTGAGGAGTTAGACTTACGGATATGGAGCATCTCTAGTAGAGCAGGGTCCGAGATTGCCTTGCAGGCGATACACAGATCACCCCTGAGCAATCTGCACGATACCAAGTAGAGTGATAGTGATTTGAGCTTGTCCGCATAGGACAGGTGTTGGAGGCCATGGATTCTCTTTGTGAGGTATTTCAGTGGCCTTTCCATTTGGTGCAGATGTTTGGAGAGGTATATCCCAAATGGGGAGTTATGCTCAATTATTGGTCTAATGAGGGAGGAGTATAGAGAGGTAATAACTTCCTTTTTTCTGGATGCAATCCCTTTACTTATGAGATGAACAAAGTAAAAGGCTTTGCTGACTACATGATGGTTGAATGTGAGGTTGTTATCAACTAGAGTGCCCAAGTCTCAAACCACAGGTTGTGTGCTTAGGGTGTCGCCGTTATTGTGGTAATCAGTAGGAGTCGTGTTTTTGCCAAATGGTATGATGATACTTTTTTTTTTTGGATTCAGCTTAAGGCCATGACTTTGGCACCAGTCATTAGCTGCTGCGAGAACCTTTTGCAGTAAGTTAACATCATTTGAGGAGTCAATGACAGCACCCAACTTACAGTTGTCGGCAAATTTGGTCAGCCACAGGCCTTTTGTCTTGCCTGTACCTCCAAAAAATAGATGCCAAACAGTAGGGGACCCAGGGCAGATCCCTGGGTAACTCTACTAGTAACAGGTCTGCTATCGGAGGTGGAGGTGCCTATTTTGACTTAGAGGGTCTTGTCCTGACAGAGGAGAAAATCTGGCAATGGCTGTTTTGATTTGGGTGGAGACAGGAAAAAGGGTACAGAATTGCCTCTGGATATGATCCCTTTGACCCATATATCCTGCAGATGGCCTTCACACAGCTAGGTAAAGTGATAAATGCCCCCGAACTGACTCCAGAGTAGAGCAGTTGGGCAGATCTTTAGGGACGATGAGATGGCCTGTCAGAAAAGGGCCCATGATATCCCTGGTTCTGTGGATCTCCTACTCTGGGCCAACTTCTGTTTAAGGGGTTACCTCTGCCAATGCTGCCCCTGTCAGGGCTGGGCATCAAGCTGTTGATGCCTGGACTTTCTGAAACAGAGTAGTTTATTGGATCTAGGAGGTTCCTTTTGCTGTTTGCTTTATGGTCTTTTGGGACTGAGTTCGTGATTTACTTTGTTTGGCGTCTCCATGGCAGAAGGCTCTAACCAATCCGACTTTCCAGGTACACCTCTGATTTTGCGTGATGTATGGGATGACACACCAGTGACAAGATCTGAATTCCGGCAGGTTATCTGCCTGCTTACTCAGTTAACTAACACGTTGAAAGAAAACAATTCTAATACTGGCAGCGGAGTTGCTGCAAACCAAGTTCAGGAATTTGGCGCGAATAACACAGAAACAGTTAGGACTGACGAACCGCAAGCTTCGGAAGTGTTTGGGCATCATTCTGGAGCAGTTCCTAGGAGGGGAGCTCCTTCCCAACAACACACTACCATTAATTCAGCTGACAACGATTTGAGACCATTCAATTTTGGCGTATGGACTAACAAACCGTTTACCTTCCAATCAGGTACTGTTACCAACAATATTCCAGCTGTGAATAAAACTGATAGTGATTTTTCATTATTTAACGACAAGCTATATGCCTTTAAATCTACTAAAATTGAAATAGAACATTTGCAAGAGTGCATCAGGGTTAGGAGAGTACCAAAAGGCCTCCGCATAAATAAATTTCCCAACAATGCTACACCAGGGTCACAACTGTTGAAAGACATTACAGAGTTGTTTGACAAAATGGGACTTAACATGATTCAACTCATGATCAATGACTACGAAAAGAAAGCGGAAGGACTGCTTCAAGAACTTATTGTGTTGAATGACTCAATTATTTCTGACTCTCATTTTTTTAGAATTAAAAAAGAATATGATAATGTATTTTTTGAAGTAGACCAGTACTGCTGTAGAATTATGGAGAGGAAAATCAAGAAGTTAGAGAGGGATTTAAATGAGTACAAGAATGGGACAGCATATCAATCGTTGGCTAAAGGGAGATGGTTCAACAAACAGGTGAATAATAATGTTGGTAATAAGAATTTTCATAATCAAAACAATGAAACCCCCTTTGTGGAAACTATAAGACGTAGTGAACGTTTGGCACAAAAACAGGGCAACAGCAATAACACTAACACTCCCAAAAATGTTGAGAATCAGGTTTTTTTACTTCCCCCAGCGCAGACAAGGGAACAGAGCCCAGTATCAGAATCAACAAGCGTGGGGGAAACAACGGAGATGAATATACCTATGATTCTCAATGAATTACATCTAACAGAATTTACATCTGAACCCTGTGTTGTTACAACTAAAAGTAATTTCTCTATATTTAATTTTACAGAGATTCCTATTCAAGACACACATTTTGAGTTATTCACGAAAGGGTTCCACTTTGTTCCAGCCAAACCTTTAGATGTTACTAAAACTATTTTAGAATTAAAACTATTTACCAGACAGTTAAATCTGGACATATTCTTCAAAGGTAAGGCTTTTTCAAAAGAGTTATTGAGTAGATCAAGTACTTTTAACCCACCTCTACACCCGGTTATGAAGATTTTTGAAGATCTTGTTGAGACAGACATTAGAAACTTGTCTAAATCTCACAAGAGATCAGAGAATTTCTCTCAAAACTGCTTTTCTCTTATAGAACAACTTAGAAAAGAACAAGTTCGTGTTATGAAACCAGACAAAGGGGGTAGGGTGGTATTAATGTACAGAAATGATTATGAAGAAAAAATACACAATATTTTACAAGACACTGAACAATACAGTATCCTCTCCCTGAATGAAATCAATATAGCATACGCAAAAATTAAATTTTTATTACAAGATCATTTGCTACAAGGGGTGATCAATGAAAAATTATTTAACTTCTTAATGGTTAGTAAACCTCTCACTCCAGTCATTTTTGGGATTCCCAAGGTCCACAAAGGACTACAGCCGTTAAAGCTTAGGCCGATTGTTGCAGGTTCTGAAGCATTACAGAACCCTTGGGTAAATTTGCTGACATCACACTCAAGAAGACTGTAGCATCTTTCAAACACATTTGCAAGGACTCTTGGGATTTCCTTAGGAACATTAAGAAAGAGTTTTATGAAACTACTGATTTCATGGCCACTATAGATGTGATAGAGTTATTTCCCAGCATCCCGCACAATATTGGTCTACAATAGTTCTAGGAGATTTTAATTAAATATTCAGGACTAAGTGCAAAGATTATCAACCTTTTAGCAGATTTTATGGAAATTATTTTGGATAACAACTTTATTTATTTTAATGGAGAACTTTTTAAGCAAAGAAAAGGTGTGGCCATGGGCACACCATGTGCCTCGGCATATGCAAATATTGTTTTATTTCATTGGGAAAGTGAATTTATCTTCACTTTACCTTGGAAAGAAAATATAGTACATTATCAACGATACTTGGACGATATTTGTATTTTATGGAAGGGCAATAAAGAAAGTCTCCAAGTATTTTTAAACTATATTAATAATACTACATATTTTTTAAAGTTTACATCCAATATCAGTGACTGTAGTTTAAATTATTTAGATGTATCGCTTGTTAAGAATTTGGAACTGCAAATGTTCCAGTCATCGGTGTTTAGAAAAAACACCTTTTCTAACACATATTTACATTTTAGTAGTGGCCACCCGTTTTCACAAAAGAAAGGCATATTAAAAGGCCAACTCATTAGGGCTTCTAGAATGTGCAACACAGATGAGATGTTTTTTTAAGGAGGTTAACACATTGACGAACTTATTTTTAGAAAGAGGATATCCTAAACCCCTGATAGATACAATGTATCAAGAAGTGCTATCGAAAAGGGTTGATTTATACTCCCCCTTATTGGGAACATCAACTGAAGTTTTGCCTGTTTACAACAACTCACTGAACAAAAAAAGTGATACTTTTAATTTTCAAACTGCATTTAGTTGCACTTTTAATAATGATGTTTACAGAATAAAAAACACAGTGTTGAAATATTGGCCTATTCTGAGATTAAATGAAGAGACCAGCAAATGGTTACCTAAGCAACCAATGTTTGTCAATGCAAGGAACACTAATTTGAAAAATATGTTTGAAAGGCACGCACAACAACTAAAAAATACTAGGAGATCTACAACTGGTACTTATAAATGTAACTCCTGTAAACAATGCCCATACATTATTAACACTGATTCTCACTATATTAAATCAAGAAAATTTGAAGTGAAATCTGAGTTGTACTATAATTGTGCATCAAAGGGTATAGTCTATTTAGGGGTATGTCAAGTGTGCGACAGTTTTTACATAGGGAAAACAGAGAGGATGCTACGTAGAAGGATTTACGAACACCTCTACGATATACAGAAAAAGAAGGATTCAAATGCATTTTACAGACACCTAACAATATGCCCCAAGATGACTTTAAAATTTATGGTGATAGAACAAGTACCTTTGAACCCTAGGGGCGGTGACTGGGAGACAACAGTTGAATACAAAGAATTAACTTGGCAATTAAGACTGAATGCATCAAGACCTCCTGGTTTAAATGAAGCTATCAACATTATGAGTTTATTAAAATTAAGGCGAGCAAAACTTTAAAATGTTGTAATTTAAAGGTACACATCTACACACATAAAATTTATGGTCTCTAGGTTTTCAATAAATTCTAGCAACTATATGAATCAACAAAGTACAGCTCAGATTTAGTATTTATTTCTTGTTTTTATATTGTTGCACATTTTCATATATTTAATATACACCATTTATTTATTTATAATTATATTTATACACAATTAGATAGTTTATAAAAATATTTTTTAGGAACATTGAGATTTTAATTAATTTAATCAAGTTGTTTTTATATACATTCATTAATTGTATTACACTTATAAATTGGTTTATGAACTTTGTTTAATATGTACACAAAAGTCATGGGGCATTATTGTTATTCAAAGACGTGCACACATAAACATACTTGCTTATTTTTAGTTAGTCCCCCTTTTTTTACATTTGCGTACATAACAGTTATAATACGCATTGATTTTAGGCGGAATCCTTCACATATATATTACGCACATTGCCATTTTAACATACGGGTTGATAGTCAACCACACACGTATATTGTTTTCAATTTCGTCTTACTCAAGACGGATATGTGTATTGAATAGTAATTACAATGATTTTTAAAGTTTGAACATGGTTTAAAAACCATAGACAGAGGGTTATGTTCACACTACTTGAACGATATTATACCCATGTAGTGTCAAACACTTTCAGTGTTAGATACCCTAATAGTAATAATTAGGCAAGAATTGACTTACAACAGTGTTGCAAGACAGAATATACGTAAAGTAACCCATTTGTTGCTTACAATGTTTTACATATATAAAAGAACGAGTTTATTTTAACAAAAGTTTATTTCCATATATACTGTGGTTTTAAATGTCACTAATTCTACTGTATTTGCACTATTACAGACAATAGAGGTGGCTTTGGAAACATGAAGCATTATTAAATTATTTATTTTTATTTATTGTCAAAATGGCAACTACACTTTAGAAATTTGGAAAGTTTACGATAACTATGCACTTAGCACTTTAATTGAGAGTCATGAATTGAATCAATTGTTGTTGTAATTGTTAATTGACAATTATTTGTTGTATATAAACGAAATCTAGTCACTTGTGATTTATCTTTCCCTGTTATTTCAAATGACTAAATTTCCCTGCTATTTCAAATGACTAAATTACTGTACTGTTCTATAAAAAAAAAAAAAAAAAAAAAAAAATATGAATATATAGCTTAGGCTATTTGTTTTTTACCTGTTTTTTTTTCGCTGTATTTTCTACTACACTAAAATGTATGCATTGTTGCTTAAATGTTTAACCTTGTTTTAATTGTGGAGCTTTTCTCCCCGGGCCTCCACTGAAAATGGAAATTATCCAGCTGGACTAGCCCGGTCAACAAATGTAAAATAAAATAAATAAATAAAAAATAAATCTTGAAAAAGCCTGACATAGCTTCAGGCGAAAGCGCTTGACTTACTGGATTTACTACTTGTTGGTCCGTGGTGTCTGTTTCAAAATAAAGAATTTTTCTGCATCCTTGGAAGAGTTTATTGGATCTAGGAGGTTCCTTTTGCTGTTTTAAATATTTAAGCCCTTATAATTGATGCCCAGAAAGCCTTTGATAGGGTTGATACAAATTTCTTGTTTGATCTTTTACCGTATTTTAATATATCACATGAGTTTGTCCAAATGTTACAAATATTATATAGTAATCCCTATACTACATTGTATATTAATAAAAGCTTCTCTAAAAGAATACAGATTAAGAATGGAACACGCCAAGGTTGCCCTTTGTCCCCTTTATTATTTAATATCTATCTTGAACCATTGTTTTTATATATTAAACAAAATGTTTATCATAATGTCCCAATAATTTATAGAACTAAAATATTAATGGCAGCTTTTGCTGACTATCTTAGCATTTATTGTGCATCTCCATTATCAGATACTGAAAAATTATTGAAGGCTGTTAATGAGTTCTCAAAAGTCTCTAATTATAAAATTAACTTGAAAAAAAACAATATCTTCCCTTTAAAGACACCTAAACCCTTTTCGTTATTGCCCTTAGTGGGACAGGTAACATTTAAAGAAAATATTAAATATCTAGGTATTGAGTTCTCTACAGATAATAAAGACTTTTACAATAATAATATTAAAGCAATCTGGGAACAAATAATTTCGGATTTTGGGAGATGGAAAAATTTACGACTGCCAATGTTAGCAAAAGTTTCAATTATCAAAATGAACATATTACCACAATTATTGTATATTTTTAGGTCAGCCAATTTATTACTTTTGAAGACGTTTTTTAAAAAGATTCATAAAGAATTGGCTAAATTCATTTGGGAACCAAAGAAAACCAGGATATCTTATGATAAATTAATGACCCCAAAAAATAGAGGAGGACTGGAATTACCTAATTTTGAAATGTATTATTTAATTGTAAATTCTAATAGAATTTTAAGAATTGCCAATTATGATATAAATAATACTAAGTGGACACCACTTTGTAGTTCTGAATTATAAATATATTCTAAAGTTAAATATCAATCCTAAAGCAATACTTTTTTTAGGTAAGGATACGTTGAAATTCTATGGGATTATTGAACACATCAAAACAAACATATTCTCTTTACATAACTTATTTAATTCATTAGATTTGGTTCAACATATGATGGTTTTTCAACCCTTTCATAAGAATCCTAATTTAAAATTGAATAATCAACTAATTGATCTCAACAAGTTTCCATTGATAGTTAATCTAACTCTGATTGATATATATAAACATCTTGACAGTTAGGCCAACCAAATAAGACAAGAACTTAACTTACCTAAAAAGTATCTGGTTATTCTGAGACAAATTAGAGAACTCACTATAAGCTATTTTAAAAGTTTTAAACCAGAAGAAGAGGCTATTAATAGATGCTCTTTGTTGTGGCAAGCTCTCCAACAGGATCTTAAATATATCACGACAGCAAATCAATTAATTAAAGAATTTCAATTTCATGATAAAATTTTGTTATCAAACTACTGGGAAGAGAAAATTTTACTGACAGATAGAAGTAATATGTTAAAAGCAATTGACTTGACCATCAAATCTACTTCTCTTCAAAAATTAATATATACCCAGTTGATGATTTGGAACAATGCATATTATACACGCCTTACCCTGCATAAATTTAATCCCAAAAATTCACCAACTTGCCCATATTGTAAGAATCAACCAGCTGATCTTCTTCATATGTTCTGGAGTTGTAAATGTATTTTCAAACTTTGGAATTCCCTTAAGAGTCAACTTCAGAAGGTGGGTTACCAAAGTACAACGTTATCATGGAAATTTATGATTCTGCATATTCCCCCGAAAGAGATCCCTAAATCACAAATTATTATATATATTAATATTTTTCTATTAATGAAGCTTTATATAGCTTCAAATTGGTTAGACACATCTAAAACTTCATGGCAGAACTTTAGAGTTCTAGCAACAAAACATATATTGGCTCATAAATTACTATTAAACCCACAAAATAAAATTGTTAATAATCCAAAAATTTGGGAACAGATTTTTAATATTATACTAGCATCGTATTTTCAACTTGGAAATATTAATAATTATTTATGTGTGTGGAGAGAATTTAGTAATCAACTGTCTATTACTTGCATTTACTCTTATGCTTTTTTATATTTAAATGTATTACATGGAAGCATTCTTGTAAATATTGTATCGAGAGTGTGGTTATTAGTGATATTAGTTGATGTTTGATTTGTGAATATATGTTATTTTTGATCTTACTTGTGTTTGAAAATAATATAACAATAAAGATTTACTATGGAAAAAAAAAACAAATATAATTATCTAACAATGTGGTCTATGTTGCTTTATGTGAGACTTGCAGGGCCTATCATATTGGGAAAATCCATCAAGCCTCAAAACAACACACATATAAGCATTTATATAGCATAAAGAATAAAAAGGGCACCAACACATTGGCAAAACACATTATGCTTAACCCTGAACATTATTTTAAAATCACTGTTGTTGAGCAGGTAACACCTAAGGCTAGGGGTGGGTGTACCTTTCTCCAATTAGAAGTAAGAGAGTTATACTGGCAAGTGCATTTTAATGCATTTAGTTACCTGGATTTGAATGAACAATGTTCAATAACATGTCTTTTAAAATTGAAAGCTTTATAGAGATAGATTTGATTATCTAGGACTGGTTGATATTTTTATTATATTGTTTTTTAGGGATTTATATAATTTTAAATGTATATATTTAAAGTATGTTCTACTTTAAAATGTAAAGTGTCAATTGTCATGTGATGGATTTTTGGTGGTCTATTTAAACTGGGGATGGGGAGGTGAATTCACTTCTGAAGTCCTGTAATATTAGGACAAAAGCACATTAGTTTTATATTTTTCCATGTTGATTCATTAAAAATTAATTTGGATTTTACTGCTGTGCTCATTACATCTTTCTTGCCTTAGGCGGTGGAGCGGAGTTGGGTTTGTTCCAATGGAAAAGATGATTGAGGCTCCGGATGCAGAATCGAATGGGACTGGGTAGACGAAGCCAAAGAGGGAAGAGAAGTCCAAACTCTGGGAACAGAGAAAGCTCTATCCACTACCTCAAAGGCAGAATGTCTTGGAGAAAAGGACACCAAAAAATCCGATAAGGCAGGCTTATGGACCATCAGTTCCATTCACCCCAAAGGCAAACTACTTGAGGAAGGAGTCAGAGCCAAGCCGTCCAGCGCCGAAGCTCCAAGGAGCAGAGACGGCTCCGACAACTTTGGAGTCTAGTCCAACACTCTGGAGCCAGCACTATGGCTCCCACAGTCATTCAGATCTGAAGTACTTGGGGCCAGACCACTCAGAGACACCACTGGAGTTGAAGACGCCAACATCTTCTCAGATCAGAGAAGGAGTTAATAATGGAGGAGTATTACTAACAAGGGTCTCCGGACCCAAGGGGACTGGTGCCAGAAGAACTCCAATTTCTATCTGCATCCCGAGGAACATCCTCATTGTCCCGTCTGCATCAGATTCTGTAAGGCTCTTGGAAGATCGAATGGATGAGGCCATGGATGAAACTCTTAAATGGTGCAGATGTGACTGTGCCAAAAAAGGGGAAGGGAGCTGAGAGGTGATCAGATACAACAATATCTGAGGTGAATGGATATGTGGAGATTTATCTGTTCTACGTTTTGGATCCTAAGCTGTCAGATCTGACTTTTTGGCATGTTTAGGAGGAAGCTCTGATGACAGAGCTGAAACAGCAGAAGTTCTCAGCTCCGGAGATCTTTTATGAGACTCTCTAGTATGGGAATCTCCTTTTTTATTTGTACACCAGAGGCTGTAGAAGCAGATTTACAGGGTAGCAAGCCCCTAAGAATTAACTTATTCTTTCTATCAATCAAGGAACAGGTATTAAAATCCCTACAGATATCACAGTTGGCATTGAAGCGAGTAGACCCTAAACAAGATACACATTTTGAATGTGCATCTGAGTTGGGAATTTTGTGGCCACGGGCCACACATTTTTTAAAACCCAAAGGTTTATCACACATAATGAGGAGACAACAGATAAAGTTAGAAAAACTTTTATTAAGGAAAACTCTAAAGAATTTGAAAAAGGGTAGAAAGGAATTAAGAAGTAACATCCTAAGAGTTATTAAAGGGAGGAAAGAGCAAAAGATATACAGATAACTATAATTATATAAACATATTTATATAAACATAAAGTTAACTCACAAAAAACACTATTAAAGCTCATCTGAGAGTTTTTAGTGACCATGTCTGAATGCCATGGCAAAAAAAAAACAGCTCTGGGGTATGTCAGGTGATTGGGGTATTATGGGTAAAGGGAGGAGCTCAAGAATTTCAATCTTCCACCAGCTGGAAGAAGAGGCTGAGTAAAATCTGAGGATCAGATACAAACACAACAGTTGAGGAATGAATGAAAACGACATCAGCAGATTTATATATTACCCCTAATGAGAATAACTGAGATCATACCATAGATAATTTGAGGGGACCCATGCATGAGATAAAGCATTTAGGGGCTCTATCTGTCCATTAGTAGTATGGGGGCAGTCCTGGGGTAATTTTTTTCCCCATCCATAGAGCTAAGCTGTGTTAGAAGATGGACAGGGATGAACTTTGTGTGTGTGGATGGGGAGTCAGTTCCATAGCAGCAGTATCATCTGTGAGATATACTTGTCTCTCCATTTGGTCTGTTGATGTTGCAGAAGACATTTAGATCCATAGACCAAGTATTTCTGATGCCATTTGACTTGCTGATGTGCAGTAAATCCATCAGTAATGGGACAGAGGATGACTTGTATGCCAGACACAGGTCACCTCTTAGCAGGCTGTAGGAAACAGAGTATAGTGACAGGACTTTGAGTCAGTCCATGCGAGACATGTGGTTTAGGCCTTGCATCCTTTTAATAAGGTGTCTCTGTGTATGTTCCATTTCTCGTATGTGTCTAGACAGATATATGCCAAAGGCGGCAATTATATTCAATGAATGGCCTAATGAGGGTTAAGTAAAGGAGGACAATGACATCCCTAGATCTAAACACAATCCCTGTGTTTACAAGCTGTGCAATACAGAAGAGCTTTCTTTCAGCAATGGACATATGTTAGTTAAATGTTAGGTCACTATACACAAGTTCCAAAATCCCAAACAACTGGGTCAACTCTTAGTGGGGTGTATTGTCAATGGGGTAGTTCCCTGGGGTAGATGACTTCCTAAAGGATACAATAATGCATTTTTTTGGCATTTAGTTTCAGTCCATGATTTTTGGCATCAGATATTTATTTGGGACAAACCTTCCTGCAGGATGGCTAAGTCATTTGAGGATTCAATGACTGCTCCCAGCTTGCAGTAATCTGCAAACTTAGTCAGCCAGAGCCATTTGGTATTGGCTTTTACTTCAGAAAATCAGATGCCAAGCAGAACAGGTCCCAGCACAGAGCCCTGAGTGATTCCACTGCTGACTTGTCTCTTTGTGCAGTTAATTTCCTCAATTTTGATTATCTGCATCCTATTGTGTGCGTTTCCTCCAGGTGCTCTGGTTTCCTCACACACTAAAAAGACATGCATCTGAAGTGTTTCTCCCTGGGCCTCCGCTAAAAATTGGCTTCATTCCAAGTCGGACTTTCCCAGTTAACAAATGTTAAATAAATAAATCTGTGAGCCAGCTGGCAATCCAGCAGGTGACTTGATGATTTATTCCCAGTTTATTTAGCTTTAATACTATGCTTGAGTGCGGAATCGTGTCAAAAGCCTTTGGCCAGGTCGAGTTATGCATTGTGTACCATTTTCCTTCATCCGCTGCTTTGGTGATCTTTTCAAAAATATTCACCAGGCTGAGTAAGCTTGACCTGCCCCTGACAAATCCAAACTGAGATGGTCCAATGTTTGGAGGTTCCCTATCTCCTGATTGATTAGTGACATAAGTTGTTCCATGAATTTGCATATGAGGCTAGCTGGTCAGACTTATGGGTCTGTAATTGCCTGGGTCTGTGGAAGGTCCATCCTTATGAAGGGATGGCTGCAGCTATTCTCCATTTGCTTAGTACAAAACCTGTATGGAGGGTGAGACTGAACAGTGTTGTTAGGGGTGCAAGTGTTAGCTTATCTAGCACAAAATTAAGATCCTAAGGAGGGGCCACTCATTTTCTTGAAGGCGTCTTATGCAAAAATCCCTTTCAAATGTATTTTAACAAGAGAATACATTGAAACAGGAGGATCCACGGGCAGACATGTTGAAATGGCTTAAAATGAACTTTGATGGAGAAGTAAAAAAGGCACAAATAATAATACTCACACAAATCTTCCCATCCTTGCCAGAAAGAGTAGGATTGGAATTAAGAAGAAGTTACGTACTTACCATAACTTGGCATCTGTGTTGTCCATTTTCATTCTTCTTCATGAATGGGTCTAGGATCAGACCTTTGGATCCGACTCTGCCACCTCCACAAGACTTTGGATCCGAATCTCAGGTTCCTCCCTCTACCCATAATGCCCTATTCCATCCCCAACCCCTCAAATGGAGTTTGCTTCTTTACCCCTACAGTGTTATAGAGATATAACAGACACAAGGAAATATTAAGGCTAACCAGGAGCATGAAGTTTCCCATATCACCCAAAGATTCTTCTATGAGTGACAATGCTGGGGATGGCTAGGAGGAAAGGTGAGGAGGAATGAAAATGGAAATAGAAGTAATATCCGTGGTATCCTCGAAGTCTCAAACAACCCACTAAACAAGTATAGTGGGTCCTAAAACAAAACAGTGTAAGAAATGTCTCTGCGTGGGAGATTTTCAATCCATATATACCTCTAATCACTGTATATTAATCAGATCAGATAATGGTAGTAGAAGTAATGAACTTAACCTTGTCCTACGTCAAAAAAATAATAAAAAATATATAATTTGAAATATCATACAAAATTACTAAGTATTCAAAAGTAATCCAAGCAGGGTAGGCAGTTTGTTTCCAGTTCAAAATCTTTTAAGTAAACAGACAAGCGATCCAAGTAAAACAAAAATCAGAAAAGGGTTTCCTGTGACAATGGCACAGTTTTCTTCAATAACGTTTTTGATACTGTGATAATCCAAAGTGTATGTCAGGACAAAGCTATTTTTATATTTATTATTCTCTGTGGAATTTCTTAACATTCTCCTACTGGGGAGGTTGAGTGAAGGTGCTTCAGTCCTTTTCAGTTCTATAATGGGTTCCAGGATGCTTTTTAACATCTGACTTTCATAGCCTCTCATTAGAAAATTATTCTATAAGTTGTTCAGGTTTCTCAAAAATTGTTCCATCTCTGTGGTAATTCTAACTAATCTATAGTCCTGGGACTTCACTATATTATACTTGGTTTTTGCAGGATGCAGACTTTTACTGTGGAGTAATATGTTAACCCTCGTTACGTGGAACATCTGGGAATTTATTCCTTTGGGCAGGAAGTGTAAGGGAAAAGGGTACGTAGTAACTTCTGGATATTATCTTTAGTACCCATACATTTTTTTGTGATACTTGTCCAGGAATTCAGATGCAAGGAGAAATGACACAGACTGCCTCCAGAGTTGGTCAGTCGGGCAATGCTTCAGGCGCATTGGTAGGGCCTATCCAACAGGGAATCTCTGAAACCCTGGTTTTGCAGACCCCCTCTGCCTCTGGGGTGACATATTACCAATGCAACCTCATCCTCTGCCTCTAGAGGAAGTGGTCCCATTGCAGGTCTTGAAAAAGTCCCAGAGATTTGCGGAACCACAATTTTTCCCACCTCGCTGGTTTCTAGAGAAGGTTCGTTGAGGGGTAGATAACTTGATTCCAATAGCAGATACGGTCTTTCCTTCCTGCTCGCTGCAGGTCGGCATATCTTACACTGATTGGCCAAACAAAGTGGAGCCATCAAAGGGGGTATTAACAAAAGATGCCTTAAAGAGTTCTACAAAATTGCATAACCTTATCCAGGCATGTCGCCTAATGGCTATGCCTGAACTGGCTGCTGGTGAGGCACCCCCCACCATGTGGGAGATTAGTCTCATCGATGAAGTGGCAATAGAAGACAGAACAGCCAACTGAGGAGAAACCTTTTTGAGATCCTCCACTGACATGTACTCAGTGAGAGAGTTTGAAAGCTCCTTGACTAAATCTCTCAGTCTTGGTCTTTCGGCTTTTCGCCCGGTTAGGGGTCACCACAGCGGAACTCCGGTCCGCTAATGATTAGCAGTGGACTTTTACGGTGCCCAGTTGCCAGCCCGACACCCAGCCTTCAAAGAAGGAACACCCATTCATGCACACAACTACCAGCATGTCTTTCAAATGTCACTCGACCGCGGGAAGGATATGCAGACTCCACACAGAAGGCGCTCCAGCTGAGAACTGAATGGGAGAACCTCTTACTGTGAGCCAAAAACGCTAACTGCTTCACCTCCGTGGACTCTGATTAAATCTCTTGGTAAGCGAGTAAAATGTGCCAGGTACTTTAACAACTTCAGGTCAAATGTGGTTGAGGTGTGGATGTGGTTTCCGAACTTGTCCATCATTCTGAACTCCCTGCTCAGTGGAAGGACACAGCAGCACTGCTCGACTAGCTCCTTCCTAGTGGCTGCCTCTACAACAGTGGCATCAACGGAAATACCCTTACTCCAGTGGGGTTTGCCTGAAGGAGGAATTTATCCAGGTGCTTGGGAATGGGATTGACAGTGTCCAGTTCGTTCCAAACCCGGTGGGACACTAGATCAATATGTTCATCTGCCAGGGGGGTATCACTCAAGACGTAGATGGGCCAGCCCCAAAAGCCTCCAGGAACACAGACTCCTCAGAAGGAGGAGTTTGGGAGGACCAGAAACTCTTCTGTTTGAGGATTTTCAGGATGTCCCCAAAGGAGACAAAAGGTGGTGATCAGGAGGATCGTTCTCACTCATAAAAATCAGTACCTTCCGTGAGAGATTCCATAAGAGAGACTATGTGCCTCCTCTTGCATGTATTCTTCCAAGGTAATGCCTCCTTGGGGTGTTCAAGGGAAGTGTCAGAAGAAAGGACAAATCTCTCTGGGGAATGAGTGTGGAGGCTTCCCGGAGCTGGCTGACCTAGAAAAGCAGAAATGATGGCCTCAGAGCTTGGACGCAAAGAGGGGTGAGGGGTAGGATCTGAGATAAGACAGAATGGGTCTCTATGCAAAAAGAAGGTCCCTTCTATTACCTGAAAGGCTGATGGACCCAAGGGATACCCCTCCTCCCACTCAGAGCAGAGGCAACTGAGGAAGGGAGCTCGGAGCCAACCCCAGATTAGAGTCCTCCGGAGAGAATCTGACCCAGGCTGTCAAGAGCCGAGACTCCAAGGGGAGGGACAGAACTGACACAGTAGGAGCCAAATCCAACTCCTCGGACCAGTAGCTGGCCTCCCTGATCACACAGCCTCTCTGAGCAGACAGTATCAGAGTAGGGCTAGTCAGGGAAACAGTCGGAGTCAAGGAAGGAAACTTCCGCGGATCTGACGCAGACCCTCTTGGGGATCTTGGATCCTGGGACTCTGAGACCTTAGGTCAGACTGGAGAAGGAGATAGTATTGACAGGGTAGGTGCACTCACGGATCCAAGAGGAGACGGAGTTGGCAAGACCCCCATCTGGATCTGAGCCCTGAGAAATCTCTGCATCATTCTGTTCATATTTACCTCAGTCAAGCTCCTACAAGATCTGGATGAAGCTGTGGAAGGAGGCCTAGAATGCTTTTGAGTAGTTTCAAATAATTTAGAGGGCAGAGCTGGGAAAACAGGCTTCAACACGCACTCTAGTGTTTGGCTCCTCGCTGTCAAATTCAAGGGCCTGGGACCAGAATAGGAGGTTGATGGTACAGGAGAGCTTGTGATGGTTATCATGCCTGTCGGATCCAAAGAGACTTGTGGATCTGAGGGAGGCAGTACTGTCTTTGGATCTGAAGGGGTCAGATCCGAAGCCTAAGTTCTTGAGGAGGGCTCCAATGAAGCTCTTTCTCACTTTTCAAGTGCTCGCTTCTTGGAGTCTGAAGAGCCATGAAATTTAGAGGGGGGTTTTGATCCGCAACAGAGAAATAAGGGGCTGGGAGTAAGCCCTTACTTATTAGTTTATTTTGCTGTTTGGAAAGCACCCTGGGGTTGAACAAGATGCAGACATCACAAGCAGAGTTAAGATGCTCTAGCCCCAGGCAATACACGGACTTCTTGTGGGCATCATAATTGGGAATCTTATGCCCACAAGAAGTGAATTTCTTAAAATCAGGCTTTTCAGACATACTACCAGAAAAACAGCACTCTATACAAAAGCACATAAACTTAACCAACTATCAAATAAATTGCCTAATCCATAACTGCAGCTCAAAACGCTACACAAAAAAAACTGTTCAATAATCAGCACAGAGTATAAAGCAGCTATCTACCTATCAAAACCACAGAAAACCTTTTTTTTTCATAAATACACAATTAAAGTTATAAGAAGGGCACCCAGAAGGCAAGAAGGAAAAGTAACGCAGAAACACCTAACGTCAATGATTTGCTAGAAAGCTAGAAGAGGGAAAAGGAAAGGATACTAACTCTGTTTACTCTAAGAAATATCTGAAAAATATCTATATTTTAAGAAATAGATACATGCTTACACTTGAGAATCATTTTGCGAATTTGTTCCAATGGCGGCAAATGAGATCTGGGGAGTTAGGGATGGGATAGGGCATTATGGGTAGGAGGAGGATGTCAAGATTCAGATCCAAAGTCTTTTAGAGGCGGCTAAGATGGATACAAGGATATGATCCCAGTCCCTAATCATAAGGAAGAATGAGAACAACAACAAACCCAAATGTTTAGAAGGAGTAGGATTAACTCAAGTTATAGTTGCTGTCAGGTTTGGGAAGTGTACAAAAATTTAAAAGAATGAGGAATGTTATACACTCTACCTGCCTTTTCAAGGGCAGCAGGCTGACTGTTAGAAAAATTGCAGGCAGAGACATACATATCCTCCAGAGCTGACAGAACTGGGGGGAATGGGTGAAGGCTCTGGAAAATCCTTCTGTAAGAAACTTTGGTGTTCTCCCACTGAAAACAGTGGCACATTCTCTGAGAAAGAGAAACCCCCACAGGGAGAATCAGAAACTGAGCTCTCCTCTTGTTGATCCTAAAAGGACAGTTAGAATGTATAAAGTTCCTCAAACTTTTAGTTTTTATTCACTCTTCCCAAACCTGACCCAGCAGTTATTGCTTTAGGTTATCCTGCTACTGCTAAGCATTTGGTTCATTCCAATGCTACTCAACTCAGATACCATCTTTACAGAACTAAATCTTTCAGATAAAAAGAAAATAAAAAAACACCACCACATGATGTTCACATGGCACTTGATTTATTAAATAAAAACAATAAAAATGAAAACTAAGCGCTTTCATTCTACTAATGTTCAGGGCTTCATCAGAGTAAACCCATACTGAATAAGAACTCAATTAAATAGCTTAAAAATCATGTGACCAGTGCTGCACCATATCAATTTACATTTTAAAGTCACCATTCATTACACAAATACTTTTGAGTGAAACAATGCTAAAATCTTCCTTGTTCATCTTACATAATACAAGTTCACATATTTTTCATGAAAACATGCCAAAAAGGTGCTTCAACAAAGTATTAGTTTAAGGGTGTGCACACTTATGCAACCAGTTTATTCTATGTTTTTTTTTTATATATTTTTCCCCAACAGATTTGTTTGTTTTTCAACTGGACTGTACAAGTTATAGGTCACATTAAAGGTGGGAAAAGTTTTAAAATGGTTTATTGTGGTCTCATTTTTTATATCACAAAAACCTGGCATTTAACAGGGGTGTGTACACTTTTTAATATCAACTGTAGCTTAGGCTACTGCAACAGCGATCTGATGAAGAACATCTATATGCAAAGTACTGTTTTGTGAGCATGCTCAGCATAGCACTATGTGCAAGCAGGGAAATCACTGTTGCAGCAGAATCCTTATTTATGAAAAATAACCACAGCAGAAGTCCACACTTCTTTATGGATGCCACCATGATGAAAATCCCCGATGCAGCTGAACTCTTCTGTTTCTCAGGACACTAGTCAGATATACAGCTAAAGTTTGCAGCAACATGTACCAGACCAGTTTCTTGAAAAGAATGTTATGGTGGCTGCAAACCTCTCAGAGTGAACTGTTTTTGCAGCAGAAGGTGATGTAATTTTCCAACTATTTAGACAAGCGATATCTAGAAGCTGGTCTGCACTGCATACAGGATACAAGAAGTTACTCAGGTCATCTTATCGTCTTACTTCCAGACAAGTAATGCATGAATAGCCTATGGATATACAGCATTTGCAGTACACTTTCCACACTATTCTGCTCTGACACCATCTTAGACATAAAGGAGATATTTTTAATCTGCACATAAGGACAGTGCACTTCAAAATGGTCCAAATAGCCTAAAAAAGTGTAATCAAAAACGGAATTCCATTACTTGTTAGCTTCATTATAACTTACAACAGACATTTTGTTTTAAAGGCATGGCTATCCAAGTTTGCTGCTGACTGGAAACTGATTGCTACTGTTTGCTTGCCCAATGACACTCATCAGTTATTCCAGCAATGTCTACACTATGCCAGGACTTGGTGTAAAGACAATGATTTCAAGTTAAATGCTAAGAACTGTAGTGTATTTCTATTAGGGAAATTAAATTTCTCCATTTCATATCACATAAAAAATACACCTTTCCAAAATGGTATGGTTATCAGAGTCCTGGACACCTACACTGATAGCACACTCATTTGACTACCACTTCCCCTCAAAAGTTCAAAACTCCTTCTACCTGGTCAACTAATCTTCAAGGGCATCTCTTCTACATCTAAAGCTGTTCCACGCCACTTAGATTTATCACTCAACTTCAGAGACTAACAGAGATTCCTAACTACAAAGATCACAGGCCTCAAATCACTCACTCATCCCATTAGACAAGCAGTTCTCTTCACTGAACGCTGTCTCTTACAAACTCCTTCACAGCAACCACGGTCTTCCTTTTTGTGCTGTGAAAGATCTAACCCTTCTCTGCCTCATGCCTCCGTGTAACCAATGGTTGATCAGACATCCATGTCAATGACATAAATCTTCACCAACAGATAAATATGACCCATTTATTAAAATTACTGATTCCTAATCCAATGCATTCTTCAACTTTGAAGTGAACACCCCCTACATGTCAAACAAAGCAATAGCAAAGTCCAGTTTAAAACAGATCTTGGATAACTGGATAGGTAGCAATAAATTTCCCAAAGTTATCTACTCTAAGTAGCCCAACTAGACAAAAGAAAACAATGCTAAATTAAGAGCCCATTTGACTAGGTAGTTAATGGTCTTGCTCAGCAACAGCCTATATCCAACCATGAACCGACGTCAGTGGTCAATTTCATGGTAAAAATATTCAAGACATTTAAACACTACAGATACATACATCAAATAAACTTTCCGATCAGCAGAAATAAAAGGAGTTCAGAAGATGGTGGTACCAGTGGCTCTGTAAACAAAGAACTTTCAACTTCAAAAAGAATAATGCATAAGCCTGATCTGGTATGACATTTATCAGGGGAATATTCTAATTCAGAAGGGCAGGCTGTATAGCAAAAGTGCCTTTTTAAGATGAAACCCGTATTCAATTAAGTAATGCAATAAGATTGTACATGTATATAGCAAAGTCAACGTGTCATGTCTTGCAAGATGTTTTTTTATTCTGATCCTCAATTTTGTTTACAGATTCAGAATAAGAGTACATATACATACATCAGCAGGGGCCTTTAAGTGAGATCCAGATGTTTTTCCAAATGTTTTCTCTCCAGCTTCTGCATCCTTGCAATTAGATTCTGTTTCTAAATTCACTTGTTGTTTGAAACGTTTAACAACTTCTAATGAGCCAAAAACAGGTCTTGCTTCTCCCTGCAAATAAAAGTAAAGTGCAGGAAGAGTTATGTTTGAGACACACTAATTACAAGAAAAAGTATCCCTTAATTAAGATATTTAGAACTTCAACTTTGACTTTACTGTAGTATGCATTTCCTAAGCATTCGTACATTATCAAAAAGAAGCAATGTATACAATTACAATAAATGTAAGGACAAGCAAATCACATAAAATGCTGCTACTATCACTACAATTGGCAATTTACACACATTAAAATATATTAAAATGAAAAACTCATCTGCTTTTTCAGTACTCCTGTACAAACTTCCATAATGTTTTATTAAAGGCCTTAATATAACCACAAAAACTACTACATTTTACAAATGTGTACATACAGAAAAGGTTCCTACTACAAAATAGTGTTTAGCTTGAAGATGTTATCTGGTCATTAGTAACTTAACAAACGCCAATGGCTCCCTGAAGCAAAGACAAAAGACTGCATTTTGCATTTTTCATGTGAGCAGAATCAAAAAGGCTGCAACAAAATCTGAATGCAAAGTCTTAGGGGTAAAGCTCTCGGCACCTCCCCTACAAGCTGTTTTATCCCATATACCCCCAATACTAATACATCCCAAGGTCACTATGCATCAGAGAAAGGGGCATTTGCTTGCACTCATACCTCTCACCCGTACTGAATTCCTCGGTATTTACAAGTTTTGAGGGCAAAATAGTGAGGTGTCACGAATTCCTTCAATTCCTGAATTTTCCATTTTTTTTTTTTTCTGTTTTTTTTTTTTTTTTTGTTCGAAGATGTTGCTGACATCACCTGCAGCGGTTTGTGCTATGACATTAGCTTTGTGAGGGAGACTGCCAGCATGTTGGAATTCAGCTGTGGGCTTGAGGGGTGTGTGCCTGTTTACATTTCTAGTTTCCTACTACGCAAGTTCATACCGTACATGGTTGAACAACAGTGGTGGAATTGGATTTAAAGTTTAAACTAGCAGCAGGCAGCAGCACACAGCGACCAGCAAACAGAGCAAAAGACGACTCTCAAGCTGTTTTAATATTTAAGTTAATGAAGCAGCCTAACTTACAGCAGCAGTCACAGAGTTCAGACAAGCCCGCCCAGCCCAGCGTCCCTGCACACTCCCACTCCCAAGAATCCCAGACCCAGAATCAGGACAGGTCACAGGCAGCAGAGTTGGAGAATGAGAAAATTTATCTCTGGTGTCTCAACTTCCTCAGAGCAGCTCCTCCAAATGAAATAAAAAAAAATGTGATGAGATTCATAATTCAACTGGCCAGATTTTTGCAGAATGTCCAGAGTTTGTATTACAAAGTCCAAACAGCCCAAAATAGAAAAACTAAACTGCTTATTTTGCTTTCACAACTGCTCTTTTGTATTTTGTATAGCAAAATTCCTTATTTTGACTTTTAAAAGTCACAAAAGATTTATGCTTGTTGTTAATTACACAGAACAACACGTAATTTCTTGCAATAATATTTTTTGTTACAGTATTATACAAGGGTTGACTGCATCCAGTTATCAAACCAATAAAATCAATACACACTTGCACACTAATTCTAATAATTATAGCATTCTTTTTAATCTGTATTTACTTTTATTTCACTTGCATCTCAGCCATTAATAATGTTCCTTAAGTTTACTTAGCATATAATTCTAACTTTAGACAGAGAAGAAAAAGAAGTTTAACATACATTCAAACTTTGCAGGGACCTCCAGACCTTTTCAGTCAAACTAACTGATTCAGCATTATTAATTCCATGAAGTCTAATGGTCTAGTTCTTGACAAACATTTATCTAGTCCTCCAGCTGTTGATAAATCTTTCTGTTCCTTTTGACTTCTTTCCCACCAAATTCAAGCGGCTCCTTCCAACCTCTCTAACCATCTTGGCTGCAGATATGCACACCTAACAATGGTATCTTCTCAGCTAAATCCAATTTGTCTTCATATTCACCCTCGATGTCTACTGATGTATTCACAACATATCGTAATTACACAAACTCTTTATTCTGTTCTACACATGAGTCAAACAAATAGGTTATTTCTTACTTTACTGAATATCCTTCTCTGGATCATCAAAAGTCATAATTCTACCATTATGGTATACTTTCAACACAGTCAGAAAAGACAGTTTAAACTTCAGTTTTGTTTGTCACATTACTAAAGCACATGTTATGTTACAATTTAACTTCCAGATAAATGTCCAGATTTATTATGAGTCATAGTTTTGGTCCGTTTCTCATAAAATTGTAGTTTTCTGACAAATCACTAGCAGATCTTTGAAGACTGAAGTCAGAAAATAATGGCAGTTGGCAGACAGCAGACATAAATAACATTTGATTTTCAGATTTCACTCCAGAAAATTCATGATATCCAAAATCTGTTATTCTGTCAACATTCTAATTTTGGAAGAGCAATATTTAAAAACTGTTGTAGACTGTATAATTATATTAGACTCTAGGTGATTAGTAGCTTGTCACTGCAACCCATAAGTATGCACTGAACTGTGGTGCAAGCATTAAGATGTGATGGATCATGGAATAATTAAAGTGTTTTACTACTTGAGTGTAAGCACCACACACACGCACACAGGTGATCTGAAGAGCACTTAGGACTCTTAAGGGGGTAAACAAGAGTGTAATGGTCACTAAGCTGCAGGGTGGAGGCCTGCTGAAATCTGATTGTTAGAGCCGTTTTTCTTGCATTCTTGTATTGTGATATGTTCAGACTGGAAGTTGTCTAATAGATTCCACAATAGATTCCACAATAGAAGAGATCACAACTCTTTGTTTATGAAGCATAAACCATTAATGGCAAAGTTTCCTGTTCAAAATGGTGTTTCTTTTAACATTTCCTGGTGACAATTTATAGCTTTCTTGAGTGTTGTTATAAAAGAAATGCAGTCAAGAGAAAACTAAAACATTTACCTATTTGTGGAAAAAGCTTTCTTAAAATAGACGCTCTCAGTTCAGGGTAAAGGCTTGACAGCAAGCTACATTGCTGAAAGTAATGTGTTCTTTGTGAATGGTTTAGAAAATAAGAAATATTTTAAGCAAAAATTGATATGAAGTATAAATTTAGTAGGGGGTGTGAGCCTGAATTAACATAATTATTTGCTAATGTATAGTAATATGTAGCAGCAAAATCTTCCATTAACATTAGTATAGTTGTCTTCCCTGCAGGAATGTGTTTTTGTTGGCAGTTGTAATGCTTACTGATAAACTTTAGTAGGTTAGGTTCATAGGTTCACAGGTAGGTACTGGGCTATCTGCCCGAAGGCATATATTAGCCCAGCTACGTTGTGTGGTATTCACCGCCCCTTTGGTTAGTTCCCTAGGCACTTGATCTAGCAGCTAGTACCCTTGGCCCTTATCTAGTAGAGCTGTTGGTATGATCCCTGGTGTGAACTTTCTGTTACCCATCCACTCGTCAAGGTTCCTCTTGAAGAGTGATAGTGAGGGGCTCTGTCTTATGTAGCTCGGGACCTTGTTTCATAGGAAGAGAAGTCTTTGCGAAGGGAATCTATCCCTCCAGCATGTTCTATTCATTGTTGTGCTGAGGTTTATATCCCTAGAGCATGTAGCTCGAGTAGATTTGGTTTTGCTAAGATGGAAAATGTTCAACAGTTCTGGGTTGGACATGGCTCTGTATGTTAGACAGAGATCGCCTCTGAGAAGGCGGTATGCAACCGAGAAAAGCCTTAGCTTTTTCAATCGTGCTGCATAGGGCAATTGTTTGAGGCCAGTAATCCTTTTATTGAGGTACCTCTGTGGTCTCTCCAGCTGCTGGAGATGCCTAGCCAGGTACATTCCAATTGGTGCATTGTACTCAATAATGGGTCTGATGAGGGAGGAGTAGAGGGGCACCACTACATCCTTAGATCTTGATGCGAACCCTTTCGTGATCAGATGGGTCACATAGAAGGATTTTCTAACAACCTTGGCAACATGGTTATCAAAGGAAAGCTGACTATCTACTTGGGTCCCTAGATCCCTTAGTACTTCTTCAGATTTCAGGGGGTTACCTCCTATGTGATAGTTCGCTGGGTTTTTTTCCAAAGGGGATTACTACGCATTTTTTAGCATTTGGCTTGAGACCATGGCTTTGACACCATGCATCAGTCTCATTAAGGCCCTTCTGGAGGATATCCATGTCGGCCGGAGACTCTATTATAGCACCCAGTTTGCAGTCGTCCACAAACTTGGTCAGGTAACTGTCTCATGTATTAAATTATCTACATTCTTAAAAGTCTGTCAGAAATAACCAGAGATTAGGTGCAAGAGAAACATCTGGAATAATTCTTTTGACGTTCTAGTACAGTAAATAATACAATGTATTATTTCTGTCTATTATTATATCTGTGTGGGGTACTAATGCAGGGTTGTGGCAAAATTTGTTTCTTGAATCTTAAAGTTGTTCACTGTTTGTTTAAAAATGCCTAGTTTAACCTGTTTCTACAGTTATTTAGTTGGTTGATTGACCTTTTCATGTGATATATGTTTGGTTAGTCAGTCAAATGGCACTTCCTCAGTTATATAATATAATCTCACTCTGATGACTTGACCGTGTCATTATGTTTGTGCCTTTGTTTTGTCCTCCCATTACTCGTGGCTTTGTCCAAGATTTCTTGCTCTAAGAGATTGAGAGGTACATGGGTCCATTTCTCATAAAACTGTAGTTTTCTGGCAAATCACTGGCAGATCTTTGAGGACTGAAGTCAGAAAATATTAACATAAATAAAACATCATTGTTCTTCTGTTTATTTTGTATTTAATATTTTGTCTGTTCTTCAATTTGTGTTTAAAAGTTGGTATCCCACAATTCCATCGGAGTGGGTGGGGTTACATAATTATGCGTGCAAATTTTATGTTAATCAGCATACGATTTTTGGCCAGTTGCACCTATTTTTCATGGACTTTTGTCCAGATCTTTTATGATTCCAGGTTGACAGGTATGCCTGCACTGAACTCCACTGAACACAGAAAATTTTTAACCCCAACAGACTTTCAATAACACTCCAAAGGCTGCTAAAAATGTAGCTCATGGTGGGATTTATAAGTACAAACTAATATACAGTAAACTTTCTGATGTTGTACACAATACTCATATGTATTAATATGATGTTAATCATACCTGTCTTAAAAGTTTCCTCTGAGAACATATGAAGTCTAGTCAATCAGTATGATATTCCATTTTGCACTAATTGTCAGCTGGTGTGGTTCAAATTATTTAAAATGAATGCAATGCAATTAAACAGCAAAGGAAAATGCACTGCTAAGTAAGAAACTAAAAATGCATATATTCTGTGGTTTAAAGAGTGTCTAAGGGCTTGCCCACAAGAAGGCACACCATCTAAAAAAAAAAACTGCAGAGATTCACACCAAAATGAAGATGAATCACTTCAGTCTGCAGATAAATTGCTTTACCACTGAAGGATGTTATGCTTGATGGCCACAGCAGGACCTTGATGATGGTTCTGGACAATGTTATGTGAATTAAGTCAAATTAACCATTTATTTCCAAACCACAGGATAATAAGGTCATACAAACAAATCATTTATTAAAAATTCCATGAAAGACCCAGCTAAAGTAGAGTATTCTTTGTATAATACATTATACCTGCTGCAATGGAGGCCCATAGTATATATGCAAACCACCCTTATTTGCCACAAGGTGATTTTTAAATAAGGCAGGTGCCATGGACTTTATACAGCCAGAATTTTTTTTTAAACAAGAGAATCTGGCCTCCTTATCACCAATGCTGCAAGCTGTTCAGCAACATATGGTAAAAATAAAATCTAACAATCTCAAGCAAGTGAAGATACTTGCCAATACTGAAGCTGTACCTAACCAAGTAGGGAAATGCTCTCTCAGAGCCACATGCAGCTAAAAAAGCCATGAATCAGCATGTATTCCATGAACTGCAGCTATGTGCAAAACATTTAGAAACTAAAACTAATGACCTGTACAGAAGCTATGTAAATACTTTCATAATTGTTAGTGTGCCTAAGGGAAAAACAACACTTATCCAGTACAGTGTATAGAAAAGGAAATGGCAGCTTTTTCCCCTGACATGCAGCTCCTGTGTTGAAAAAGCATACAGAATATCCCAAATATCAGAGCTAACTTGCCTAGACACATTACATTAACATTATTATACTATAATACAATAAACTATACTTCAAAAAGAAAAAAGGAATATTGAAAATGTTAAGAACAAACAGGATGAGTGGTTAGGAATCACCTCTGACTGTAGTAGATTGCTTAATGGCAAATGACATGCCTTGAAGAGATTTACTTTAGTTAAAATTAACTGCAGTTCAGGTGACCAATAAAAGCATGTAAACAATCTGAACTCCCACAGGAACCTGGAGACACTATCATTTAGCACAAACACCTACTGTCAAAGTCAGGAATGAGAATAATTCTGCAAATAATAACAATGTAACACCACCAAGCAAACAGGCAGCCAGCAATCAGTAGAAAAGAATGAATGAGGTAAGGAGGACACTGAATTCCACCCCAGCAACATCATGCAAATTCCAAATAGCAAAAAAAAAAAAAAATAATAAAAAAAAAAAGAAACATCCTTCATAGGTTCATAAGCAGTTAAACCACTCCAGTTGTTAAGCAGTTTACATTACCCTAGAACACATACTTCCTTGTCTTCCAAAATACCATCCAAACAATGCTTGAACGTGGTCAGTGTGTTGGCATTTCTCACTCAACTTTGTAATTAATACCATTGATGGGGTACACATTGTGAAATAAATCAGGGACTTCACCATTAGTAGTAGATGAACACCTAGTGGCATATGTTCAGCAAGACCTGCTAAACGCCTATATCATTGCAGAGCTTCTGAGTACTCCTTGGATTCCCACTTGAAAGTTTCCTTCATCCTGTGAGAGGCATCACCAAAGGAAAAGTCCAAAGTACTCAAGGCAGCGGACAGGATGATTTTCTTTGTCAGAATCCAGGTTAATCAGCATCAGCCAGTGGAGTCAGATTCCCCCAGTTAAGGG
Source organism: Protopterus annectens (assembly GCF_019279795.1). Taxonomy (NCBI): domain Eukaryota; kingdom Metazoa; phylum Chordata; order Ceratodontiformes; family Protopteridae; genus Protopterus; species Protopterus annectens. The sequence continues at coordinate 70,515,768 of NC_056734.1, forward strand.
TCCACCCAAGTCTTCCTAGAAGGGGCTCCTTACACCAAATGTAAATCCAGCTTAGGCCACTTAGACCTCATCAAGGACATACATTTTTCACTCGGATCAGAAAATCTGAAGAAGACCAAGATGAGGATAAGCCCAAGGTACTGCACAGCCTAGGCAAAGATAAGTTAAGACAGTACTGGTTTAATTTTTCAGTGCCTTGTGCCTCCCATTACTGGAACTTGACACCTTTATAGTCTCAGGTCATGGGCAAGGAGATGAAACCTCAATGAGCTCATCAAGAACTTCTTCACCAACAAAGAAAGTATAGTCATGCCAGTAAACCTAGCATAAAACGAAGTTATGTACTCACCATAACGTTCCATCTGAGTAGGTGCACTTAAATTTGTCTTCAACCTGTGGGATACAGATCCGAATCGGATCAGAGCCGGCAAAAAATTACTAGCATCAGCTCCGAACTCCAAACTCCTCCCCTTACCCATAATATACCTCCACTGCCTTCCATCCCCAGATCGAGTATGCAGACCTTATACTTAGAACCTGACCCGAAACATACTTGTGACCTATACTACAGCCCGTAGGCTGAACATGTGACAAGGTAGGGGGGAAGGAGGGAGGGACGGTTGAAGACAAATGAAGTACAACCACTCAAATGGAACGTTATGGTGAGTACATAACTTCTTTATTTGAAGTAGTTTACTTAATTTGGTCTTCAATCCGTGGGACAATCTCCAGCTACTAAACTCCTGGGAGGCCCTCATGGAAGGATATTCCAGAGCACCGCGGTGCCAAAGGATGCTCTTCTTCTAGATGTCAAATCCAATTTGTAATGGGAAATAAACGTATGAGATGAGGACCAGGTAGCTGCAGAGCAAATGTCATCCACAGACACCCTAGACCAGAAAGCTGCAGACACAGCCATGGACCTAGTAGAATGAGCTTTAACCTGACCTTGAGGAGACATGCCTTCGTCCTTATAGACCTGCAGAATGCATGAAGAAATCCATCTAGCTATAGTGACGTTAGAAATAGGTTTGCCCAAAAAGGATCTATAGAACGAAACAAACAATTGATCAGATTTACGAAAATTTTTTGTCCTGTGTAAATAGAATCGTAACTGTCCATGAACATCCAACATGTGTAGTTTATATTCCATGCTGTTGGTAAAATTGGGAAAGAACACAAGCAAATTTATAGTCCAACTGATACTGACTTGTGACGCCACCTTAGGAAGAAAAGATGGGTTGGTTCGAAGAAAAACTCTATACTTATGAAAAATCAAGTACAGGAATTTTATGGACAAGGCCTGCAATTCCAGAATCCTTCTAGCAGATGTAATAGCCACCAGAAAAGCTGTTTTCCACGATAGAAATTTTAAATCTGCAGTTGCGGCAGGCTCAAAAGGCAGAGCGACCAGAGCTTGGAGAAAAAGTAGTTATGTACTCACCATAATGCTCCATGTGAGTTGTTCCATCTCGCCTTCATTCATTACTGATGGGTTTGGAGCTGATCCCTTGGCTCGGACACGGCTGTTAGCAAGCTCGAGGTTTACCAAATGCTCGAGACCTAGCCCCTTATCCTATGATGCACTGCCTGGAATACCTCAGATCTTGTTTGCTGCGTGTACTACTTTTGTCAGATAATAATTATTCCAACAAAAAGTAAAAAGGAATACATAACCAGAATGAAGCTAGATTCCAGGTCAACTGTCAGCCAGGTGGGAGATAGGGGGAGGGACGTGAGAATGAAGGCAAGATAGAACAACTTACATGGAACGTTATGGTGAGAACATAACTTCTTTATGTGAAGTTGTTCAATCTCGCCATTCATTCATCACTGATGGGTAGCGTCCCTAGCACCCCAAATCTTGTGTGGCTCACGGAAGTACATTTCTCAGGACCAGGGACCCGAAAGAGGCCCTGTCCCTGGAGGCCTTATCCACTTTGTAATTAGTGATAAAGGTATGAGGTTTAGACCAAGTGGCTGCCGCACAAATATTATCTAAAGGCACTTTGGCTTGAAAACAGCAGATGTAGATACTGCTCTGGTAGAATGAGCTTTAATCTTTTGAGGCAAAGGCGTATTGGCAGCTGAATGAACAAATGCAATGCAATCCGATAATCATTTAGATAGAGTTGTTTTAGCCATTGGCCTACCTTTTCTGGTTTCTGAAAAGGATAAAAAGAGTTGGTCTGATTTCCTAATATCTTTAGTTCTGAGCAGATAAAATCTGAGCTGTCTGTGAACATCAAGTTTGTGTAGCATATACTCCATTTTGTTAGAATGGTTGGGAACGAAGACTGGTAACTCAACGACTTGATTAATATTAGTTTCGGAACAAACTTTAGGCAAAAAGGAAGGATTTGTTCTGAGTGATATTCTATCAGGGTGAAAAATCAAATAAGGTGGTCTGATAAATAAGACTTGAAGCTCTGACACTCTATGGGCAGATGTAATGGCCACTAGAAACAGAGTTTTCCATGATAAGAACTTCATCTCACAGGATGATGTTGGTTCAAAGGGAGGAAGAATAATCTGGGACAATAGTAAGTTCAGATTCCACGGTGCATAAGGAACTTTCACTGGGGGTCTGATGTGGAAGGTCCCTTTGAGAAAGGCTCTAGACAGCTTAAGGGCCATAATGTTAAATCCGTCTATTCCTAGTTGAAAGTTAGCAATGGCAGCCATTTGAACTCTACTTGTACTGTAGCTGCTGCTGAACCTTGTTGAAAATCATGGTAAGGAATTCTAAGATGGAGGACATGGGTGCTTTATAAGAGTCAATGTTCTGTTTGGAGGCCCATAAAGAAAATCTTTTCCATTTGCTGAGGTACAATCTTCTGGTGGAAGGCTTTTGGGAAGACAACAAGATGCGTCTCGTCTCATGAGAAATATCATCAAGCCTGGCTATGAGGGGCACTGGAGCAGCCAAGCTGTGAGCTGCAGAGACTGTAGAGAAGGATGCAGGTTGGTTCCCCGACAGATGTGTCAGCAGGTCTGGAACCGGGTCCAGAATCCATGGTTCCTCCAGTAGGTGCTGAAGTAGGAATGGGAACCAAATCTGCCGAGGCCAATGAGGGGCTATTAGAATCATAGTCCTCCTTAGCAACGAAGCTTTCTGTAGAACCTTTGAAATCAGAGGGATTGGTGGAAATGCATAGAGAAGACCCGGGGGCCAATCATGTACAAGTGAATCCCTTGGGGACTCACCCGGAGGGGGGATCAGGGCAAAATAGCTTCTGCATTTGGTGTTTAGGTGACTGGCAAAAAGAATGCAGCAAGGCTGGCCCCATTTGCGGAAAATCCTGTCCGCTATCTCTTGTTTGAGGGACCACTCGTGAGGCAATAAAATTGCCCTGCTCGGTTTGTCTGCTATCACAGTGGATCTTCCTGGCATGTGCGTTGCCAACAGAAAATGCTGGGAGGATACAGCCCACTGCCAAACTCTGAGGGCTTCTCAGCATAAGGGGTAAGATCTGGTCCCGCCTTGTTTGTTCAAATACCAGACCACATGTTGTCTGTCTGAATTGCAATGGTCCTGTGAGGAAGAGAGTCTTGGAAGTACTGCAACGCCAAAAGTATTGCTCTCATCTCCAGGATGTTGATATGCAAATGCAACTCCTGTTCCGTCCATGTGCCCTGGACAGTCCTCTCCTGATAATTCCCCCCCACCCTATCAGGGAGGTGTCCATGGTCACAGTAGCTATTGAAGGTGGAAATACAAATGGGCAACCTACGGTTACATGAAGAGACATCAACCACCACTGAAGGTTGTTCTTGCACGAGTTTGTGATCAATGTTGTGTGACTCATGGGAAGTTCCTGGTAAGACCACTGAGTGAAAAGTAACCATTGACGTATTCTCATATACATTCTCGCTAGAGGAATGGCTATGATTGCAGAAGCCATCAGACCCAAAATTTTTAACACCTCTGATGCTGGTGCTTTTCGTCTTTGGTACTAGAGAGCTGATTTGCTGATGCAGCAGAGCGATTCTTTCTAATGGTAGCCTTAAAGTGATGGTCGAGGTGTCTAACTCTGCCCCTATAAAGTTAATATGCTGTAATGGCGATAAGGCAGACTTTTCGAAGTTGATGGTAATGCCCAACTGACTGCAGAGAGTCAGAGTGTGGTCTCTTGATTGAACTAGTTGATGACTGGTGGCGGTGGAAAGGAGCCAATCTTCTAAATACAGAAACACCTGGAATCCAAGATGTCTCAGGTGAGCAGTTACCACTGCCATGCATTTGGTGAACACTCTGGTGGCTGAAGTGAGACCGAAGGGCAAGGCTCGAAACTGATAATGACCGGCTCCCAGCCGGAAACGCAGGTGCTCTCTGGATGCCCTGTCCATTTTTATGTGGTAATAAGCATCTTTGAGATCTCTTGAGCACATCCAATTGCCTTTCCCTAAAAAGGGAAGAATAGATTGAAGCATGACCATCCGGAACGTCTCCTTCTTTACAAATTAGTTGAGTGTGCTGAGGTCCAATATAGGTCTCCAGTCTCCTGTTTTCTTTGGTACTAAAAAGAACCTTGAGTAAGTTCCGGATCCTGTTTGGTCTGCTGGGACTGGCTGGATGACTCATTTTTCAAGCAACTTTTGGACCTCTGAAGTTGCTTGTTCCCTGTAATGGGGTGGTACGTCCGGGATTTTCCTTAGGGATTTTGGGAAGGAGGTGAATGGTATGATATATCCTCTGGAAATTATTCTCTGTACCCATTTGTCTTTGGAGATTTTTAGCTAGGCGTAGGGATACAGGGATAAGCAACCCCCGACTGCCTCCAGAGTAGGACAGTCGGGCTTCCCTTCAGGGATGCTGGTAAGGATGACCACAGAACTGATCTCTGTCACATTGATGTTGCGGGCCCCCTCTGCTGCGAGAGCGGTGTCCTCCGTTATTACCCCCTCCTCTGCCTCTAAAGGGAGTATCACCACAGGTGTCTGGAAAGGCTGTGTGAGATTTTCGGAACCACATCTTGCCTCCCTTAGTGCCTTTGGGATAAGGCCATGTAGGGGTGACAAAACGGACTCCGACGGTAGACAGAGTCTTCCCGTCTTGCTCACTCCTGGTGAGAGTTTCCTTCACTTTAGGCCTGAACAGAGTGGTGCCATCGAATGAGGCATTGATAAAAGAAGACTTGTGGGGTTCTACGAAGGAACATAGGCGCATCCAGGACTGTCTACATAAGGCAATTCCTGAACCTGCAGCCCTACTCGAACCCTCGGCTGTATACGAAATGAGTCTCATGGATGAGTTTACTATGGAGTTAAGGGTAGCAAGCAGGGTGATCACTTTGTCGGCAACTCTCGTAGCTACAGAACCCTGGAGAGCATCTCCTAACTCCTTGAGGAGATCTCTCTGTAGTCTAGTAAAGTGGGTCAGGTAGTTCAGCGATCGCAATGAAAATGTCGCTGAACTGAAGATGTGTTTCCTGTATCAGTCCACAACCCTAGAATCTCTGTTAGGGGGATGGACCGATGAAGAAGTCTCGGATAATTCCTTCTTGGTGGCTGCTGCCACCACCATGACATCAACAGGCACTCCTTTAGTCAGAAACTGCTTATCCGCTGGGACAGAGATGAATTTATTAGACCTCCAGGGAACAGGCTCCATCGCGTCCAGTGACTCCCACACCCTACGAGAGATCAGCTGCATGAGCTCATCGTAGGGCAGAGACACCCAAGAGGTCGAAGGCTGGGACATGAAAGCCTTCAGTAGCACTGACTCATCCTCAGTAGGGCTTTTGGACTGCCAATCACCCCTCTGCCTAAGGATTTCAAGTATCTCCGCAAAGGAGATAGCCTCAGAGAGGGATTGTGGGGACCCTTCTGACTCATCTAAGTCAGTGTCTGATGTCAGAGATTCCTGTGGGGAGTCCAAGTGTCTCCTCTTACACACCCTCTTCCTGAGAACCTCTTCAGTAAGGATTTCTGGAGAAGTCTTGGAAGAGCAAGGAACACCCTGTGGGGTTACCTGAGACTCAGGGTCTCGACACTGGACCGGGATGACAGGAACAGAAGCAGACCCAGGAGGTATAGGGGAAGAAGAGGCTAGACCTGAAGTTGAGATTGTCATCGGGGACAAAGCTCTCCTCTTGGTTCCGATAGCCTCACGACTCCGACACGACGGAAAAGAAGTCCCCAAAGAAACTGCCAACTCCCTCTGTACGGAGGCCGCAGGTTCCGAACCCGAGGTAGGAGCCGAGCTCACCCAAGCCAAGACCCCGAGAGGGAGAATCGGCACCAAGTCAGTGTAACTGCCTCCTCTAGAGCCGACTGAAGAGCGTGGGCTCCTAGACTCCCCGGTCGGCGCTGATAAAGTCTGAGCAGATGGAGCCGAGAGCGCAGAAGCAGGCCTCGGCTCCATGGGCTATACAAGAATCAGGTCTGCTCCCTCCAGCTCCAAAGTACCGGTGTGGCTCAAAGGAGGAGGAGTAGATACGTCCATAACAGTGGTCTTCAGTTCTGATGCAACAGTCGGAGCCGACAACAATTTGGGAATTCCGGGAGCCTTCAGCAATTTCTGCACCAGTCGATCCATGTCTGAATCAGAAAGGCTGACAGAATACCTAGAAGATTTTACAGAAGGCAAAGATTGAATAAGGGGAAAAGCAGGATTCTCGGATACCGGCTCCAGGGACATAGGCTGGCTCTGAGCAATAGAAACAGTCGACTTCGAAGGTATTGGGGCCGATGTTCCAGCAGATTCTCCCAATTTTGCAGTCTTATGCTTCGATGACTTAGAACTAGAAGTCAACAAAGATTCTGAAGATATAGGGGACTGACCAGCCCCATCCTTGCTAGACAAAACCTCATCAAAGGAATGGCCCCTATCTATTCAGTTTCTTTTTCTTTCGAGCAAAACCCTTGGAGGAAAAGCATGGCATATGCTACATGACTCCTGAAGATGATGTGAGCCCAAACAATATACGCATTGCGCATGTCCATCGGTGATGGACATTTTTTTGTCCACAATCTGGACATTTTTTGAAGCCTGATTTAAGCCGTTTGTCCTTGTCTTGTGAAATCCTTCAAATTATAGGGTAAACTAAAAAAAATTAAAAGAAGTTGTTACTGCACAACTAAAATAAAGACAACTGCTGTTAACTATAGACTTAGTTGTTAATTCACAACTACACCCTGACAAGTAGGCCCAAGGGGCACTTAACTAACAAAAAACTATACTTTCCTAATACAAAAGATAAGACGGGAAAAAGGGGTAAACAGTAAATAACAATAAATAAAAATTAGTTATTTGAAAGAAAGAATTTAACTTGCGTAAATCCTATTTTTCTTCAAAGGAATCGAGCTCTGGAAACACACGAGATCTGTGCCGTGGCAAACTAGATCTGGGATATTCCAGGCAGTGCATCATGGGATAAGGGGCTAGGTTTCGAGCTTTTGGTAAACCTCGAGCTTGCTAACGGCCGTGTCGGAGCCGAGGGATCGGCTCCGACCTCATCAGTGATGGACAAACGGTGAGACTGAACAACTTCATATCCATAATAAGGTCCCACGGGGGGGACAGGATCTTTGAAAGGGGGGGGCGTAGCAAAAAAGTGCCTTTAATAAAGGCTTTACACAGTCTAGAAGATGCCAAGGATACAGAATTCTCACCCACATGAAAATGAGAAATGGCAGCCAACTGAACTCTGACAGTGGAAGAACTAGCTCCATGCTCGAAAATATCAGCTAGAAAATCGAGAATGGCCGAAATAGGAGCCATGAAAGGATCTAAACTCCTCTGACAGGCCCAGAAAGAAAAACGTTTCCATTTGTTGTTATAAACCTTTCTGGTAGAAGACTTATGAGCAGCTACCAAGATAGACTTAACTGAGGAGGAAAGTCCGGAAATCCTAGCAAACACGGAAACTGGAGCAGCCAAGGCATGAGGGACTGTAGTGTGACCATCCGGAAATTACAGTTGTGTACACTTACCATAAATGTATATTTGAGTGTATTCACTGTTGCAGTCATTACATTTGCGTAATCTGCTGGCAGGTTGCCCTCAGTCAGCCTGATTAACAAAGTCTTGGGTCCTGCGTCGGTTGCTGTCCCTTCTTCCATGACGTCAGGTCGTTAGGGGTATAAAACATGCAGCAGACGCCATTGCATCAGTTTTTCTTGCCCCAGATGTCAGGTGCCCCCCAAATGGGGAGCAAAAAAAAAAAAAAAAAAATATATATATATATATATATATATATATAAACAGAAATATATCTCCAAACAAAAGCAAATACATCAAAAAGGCTTTTAAGCATAATGAAAGAAGAGGTATAGTAAAAGAAAAACAGGGGGCTGCAGGGAGGGTAACCAGGACTGCAACAGTGAATACACTCGAACATCTACATTTATGGTAAGTGTACACAACTGTACTACATTCATCGTGTTTCACTGTTGCAGTCATTACATTTGGGTACAAAGCTAAGTTTAGGAGGATGGAATATACAGCATTAGGACCAGCTATAAGGCTCTTCAAAACAGCAGTGGCAAAGCCAGCTCTGGATTTAGAGAAAATTGGTTAAGTGATAATGTTTGGTGAAAGTATGAACTGAATTCCAGGTAGCAGTTTCTAGAATATCCCTGGTAGGAACACCTCTGAGAAAAGCTGCTGAAGTAGATGCAGCCCTGGTGGAATGAGATCTGATCCCCTTGGGGATAGGTTTTCCATGGTGCTTATAACAGAAGTTAATACAATGGCTTATCCATTTAGAAATGGTTTGCTTTGAAATAGCCTTCCCCCTCTGCCCCTGTAGCAAATGCTACCAGCAGTTGTTCTGATTTTCTTCAAGATTTAGTCCTGTCCAAGTAGAATCTAAGTTGTCTGTGTACATCCAATGAATGCAGAATCCGCTCTCCCTTGTTCTGTGGTTTTTGAAAGAAAGTTGGCAAATGAATGGGCTGATTAAGAGCCACACTGGATACCACCTTGGGCATGAATGATGGATTGGTCCTGAGTGACACCTTGTCCACATGAAAGATGATGAAAGGCTCCACTGCCTTAAGGGCCTGTAATTCAGAAATCCTTCTAGCTGAAGTGATTGCTAAAAGGAAGGCTGTTTTCCAGGAAAGAAATTTTAAGTCTGCAGTTGCAGCTGGCTCGAAAGGAGGTAGCGTGAGTTTCTCCAATACAAAGTTAAGGTCACAGGCAGGGGTTGGAGCTCTCCAGGGTGGTCTCAAGTTTTTGGCCCCTCTGAGATACTGCTTTAGAAGAGGATGAGAGAAGAGTGTCTGTGTTGTAATGTGCTGAAATGGCTGAGGTATGGATTTTTATGGAAGAAAAAGACAGGCCCTTATGAAGCATCTCAGTTAAGTACTGCAAAATCTGAAGTAAATTGGGCACTGCTGTGCTCATCCCTTTAGACTGATTCCAGGCACAGAATATTTTCCATTTGTCAGCATAAGATTTTCTAGCACTAGGTCTTCTCGCCTCCAAAATGACATCCATCACAGGTTTGCTGAGGGATGCTAAGGGTGAATTTAAGTGATTAGCCAAGCTGCAAGATTCAATGTTTGGAGCTGAGGGTGCAGAATTTATTTCTCCTGCTGAGACAGTAAGGAAGGTGTCTGAGGCAGGTGCCACGGAGAAATGTGTGACATGCTGCGCAAGAGTGGGTACCAGTGTTGACGAGGCCAGTCTGGAGCAATCAAAATTATTTTTGGTTTGTCCTGTTTGACTTGTAGTAGAACTTTGGAGAGCAAAGCAGAGGGGGAAAGGCATAGAGTGATAGTTTTATTTCAGCTGAAAGACAGAGCGTCCACTTTCCAGACTTTTTTGTGACGAGTTCTTGTGCAAAAGTTGTCCAACTGATAGTTCTGGGGTGAGGCAAAAAGATACATGTCTGGGCTCCCCCATTTGTATGTCAACATGTTAAAAATTCGTGTTTGCAGTTTTCATTCATGAGGGTCCATGAGATTTCTGCTTAGTTCCTCTGACAGAACATTCTTCTTTCCTGGCAGGAATTGAGCTTGTAGATGTACCTGGTAGCTCAAGGCCGTGTCCACAATGCCATGGCTAGTCTACAGAGGGGGTAGGAATGGATACCGCCCTGCTTGTTTATGTACCACATAACCGTGGTGTTGTCCATCTTTATCAGCAATTGTCCTGGACAAAGGTAGTCCTTGAAGGCTGTCAGTGCATTCTGTACAGCTAGCATTTCTTTTTGATTGATATGAAGGTGCATTTGATTTGGGCTCCATTTGCCCTGAATGCACTTCCCTGCCAGATGAGCCCCCCATGCATAGTCTGATGCATCTGTAGTTAGGGTTCAGGCAGCAGGGGGTGGTGTGAATGGCAGTCCTTTGTTTTGGTGGCAGGCCTCTGCCCACCATAGGAACTCTAAGCGCAGGCAAGGTATGATAGGAATCATTGTTTCCAGGCTGTGACAATGTTGACTCCATACCACTGAAGTTTCCTCATATGCAGTCTTGCATAAGGAATTAGAAGAATGTATGAGGCCATGAGCCCCAAGGCTTGCAGTATTTGCCTTGCAGATAGCAGGGTTTTTGTGGCCGCCTGTTTGAAGTAAGTCACCAAATGAATTTGCTCTTCTGGCTTAAGGAAAGCCATCTGGGCAGTTGTATTCAAGCTTGCACCCAGGAATGTAATTTTTTGAGAGGGTACCAGTTGAGATTTCTTTTCGTTTATGGTATACCCTAGACAGGTTAGAAGTCTTTTTACAAACGCCAGATGTTTTAGAAGAATGGCCTGGTTTTCTGCCTGAATTAGACAATCGTCCAGGTATGGATATATTTGAATATTTCTTTGCCTGCAAAATGCAATTACTAGAGCCAGGCACTCTGTGAATACCCTGGGCGCAGCAGACAAGCCAAAGGGCAGTGCAGAGAACTGATAATGCATGCAGCCTGCTTTGAAGTGTAGGAATCTTCTGCAAGATTCCCTGATTGGGATATGCAGGTAAGCCTCTTTTAAGTCGAGAGTTGCCAACCAGGCATCCTTGCCTAGCATAGGAAGTAACTGGTGAAGAGTAAGCATCTTGAATTTTGGAATGTCCAGAAAGGTGTTTAGAGTAGACATGTCCAGAATTGGACGCCATGATTTGTCTTTTCTGGGTACCAGGAAAAGTCTGGAATAGAAACCTTGTCCCTTTTCCTCTTCTGGTACTAGTTGAATAGCCCCCATGTTTAGGAAGGAAAGTACTTGTTTCTGAGCCTTTGCCCACTGATTTGGGGCAGGTCTGGCCACCCTTTTGGAGTTGGCAGCGTGTGGAAATGAAATCTGTATCCCTGGGATACTATATTTAAAACCCATTTGTCCTGGGTTATAAGTTGCCAGTTTCTTGAATGAAGAGCCAGCCCCCCCCCCCCCCCAAAGGGGCGGCTAAGAGGTAAGTCCTTGGTAATTTCAAAGAGAAGTCATTGAGACTGTTTACCATAGGGTGAAGCCTTGTTGTTTCCAGATTTGGAAGTGGAAGGACCCCATTGCTTAGTTCTGAAAGTCCCTTGGGACTGAAACTTGGTGGTTTTGGAATGTGTGGGTTTGGCCGTAGTGGCTCTGGAAGGAACTGGAAAGGACCAGTTCTTAGTAGGCCAATGCCTACTAAATCTAGGAGGTTGCACTTGTAAGAAATATTTCACTGTTTGCATAGATTTAGCTTTATCTTCCATCTTTTTTAGAACTTCTTCAGTCTTATTGCCAAATAAGCGGTCCTGCTGTAAAGGAGCATCCAAAAGTTTTGCTTTAACATGATCAGGCAGAGATTGCTCCTTCAGCCAAGCATGCCTTCTAAGCACAGACCCAGTAAGAGCAGCCCTACAAAAAGCCTCTAAAGAATCAAAACCACATTGCAAAGTATGTTTGCCAACTTGTTCAGCTGAATGCGATAAATCCTGCAAATCTTTATTCTCCACACGGTCAGAAATCAACATCATTTTCTGTTTAAGCAGTCCTGTGATATGCTGTTGATATTTTAGCATATGGAATTGACAGTTTAAAGCCCTGATTGCTAAGGTTGCAGAAGTATAAACCTTTTTACCCCATCTATCCAGCACCCTGGAGTCTCTATCAGAGGGGTAGGATTTTTAGCAGTAGAAGCTTTAATGCCCTTGGGCCCCTGAGAAATGGTTTCTGGGTCCGCAACAGGATTTTTGAAAAGGAATTTGTGGGACTCAGGAACCCTGTAAGTACCTGTCAGGTTTGCTAGGGGCTGGAGGCAAGAAATCAGGAGCCATACTGGATTCCAAAAACACATCATCAACAATATCTAGTACAGGAGGTATAGCCAAAGGCTTATGCGTAGGAAGAAGGAGGAAATCCCTAAGCCTCTTTTTGGATTCAGAGAAATCCTGACTTTCCCAGTGGAAATGCTCCCTTAAGGTATGTAAAGTTTCCCCAAAAGAGAAATCCTCAGGTGGAGAAGCAGAGGGAATGGAATCCTCTGCATCAGAGTCCTCATAAGTAGGTATGGACAAATCCAGATCATTAGAAGAGTCAGAAGAAACAGAGTCCTGTTCTGAAGATTCATAGTCAAATTCAATCCTAGGCCTCTGGGGGGGGGGGGGGTTGTCTACCCCTGATTAGAGTAATTTAATCTTCAGCCATTTTGATAATTTGTTTTTTAGGCATAGGGGCCTGAACATGTGTGGCCTGGTCTTCATTTTTTAGACACAGATCGAGATTTAGGCCTTAGCACTGAAGTTGGAGTTGGTTTAATATGCAAGTCTGTAGGCCTGAATACACCCTCGGAAGCCGGTGTCTGCTCAGCGGCTCCGGACCCATCCAAGGTAGAAAGATCTGTGGGTTCCATATGTGAAGCATCTCGCGGCATACCGAACTCTGAATGGGTCTCAGTAGAGGCCTGCGAATCAGAAGTAGCGGGTAGAGGGGCTGCAAAAGTGCCTCACTGAGTACCAGCTAAATGGCGACTGGCTTAGGAGAAGCGTTGTCGGCAGTTTTGGACCTCAACGGCCTTGTCTTTTTCTTTGCGTTTTTTTGGTATTCCGGTAGTCGGATGGCTAACCGACGTAATTTCTGGATAATTAAACCGAGAACCGAAATATTTTGAAGCAAAAAAATGTACCGACGACAGATAGTGCGCTGATTAAATAAAGCACAAAACCGACAGCAAGGTACGTCGTAGTCAGGGCCTAGGCAAGGAATACAGTACAAATGAAAATCCTTATGCGGTAGTATTTGCTTCCCACAAGTAATACAATTATTAACTTTTACTGACATCGGTAAGGAGCAAGAAAAAGTTTCCCCAACGGGGTACTTAGCTTTAAGTTGAAGACTTCGGTTCTGAAACTCGAAAATGAAAATTTCAGGAGTCGGCCGACCGGCACTTGTGAAATGCTTCTGCTTTGGGCACCACACGGCAAGAAAGACTGATGTAATGGCATCGGCTGCATGTTTTATACCCCTGACGTCAAGGAAGAAGGGACAGCAACTGAAGCAGGACCCAAGACTTTGTTAATCAGGCCGACTGAGGGCAACCTGCCAGCAGATTACCCAAATGTAATGACTGCAACAGTGAAACACGATGAACATCTTTTCTTTGGCAACTGACAGGTTCAGGGTAGAGAGGTCCAGGATGAGCCTTAAGTCCCCTGTTTTTTTTGGCATCAAAAAGAACCTGGAGTAGAAGCCCATTCCAGACTGATGTGGGGGGATGGTATCGATGGCTCATTTTCCTAGCAGCTTGGAAATTTCCTGTGCTGCTGCTTCCCTTTCCGTGGGTAGAATGTCCGGGAGGTGTTTGGGAGATATGGGGGAACCCACAAAGGGGATAGAATATCCTCTGGATATGATCTGAAGCACCCAGCGGCCCGTTGTTATGGACTCCCATGCCGCTGGGTGCAAGGACAATCTTCCCCCGACTGCCTCCAGAGTAGAGCAGCCGGGCAACCCTCAGGGTTGCTGACTGGGTCTGTCTGAGAATGGTTCTCGAGAACTGAAGTTTTGCGGATCCCCTTGGCGTCCATTCTGTTCTCCTCTGCCTCTAGGGGAAGAAGAGCCCTGAGTGTCCCGGGAATACTGAGACTTCCGGAACCACATCTTTTGCCCTCTCTGGTTCCGGGAAAAGGACCTTTGAGGGTTAGAGAAGCAGATCCTGACAGCAGACAGCGTCTTCCTGTCCTTCTCACTCCAAACTAGTGTCTCCTTGATGGTCTTACCGAAAAGAGTCGAGCCGTCAAAAAGGGCACTGGCAAAGGACACCTTAAAATGTTCAGTAAACTGGCACAACCCGAGCCAGGCATCATGCCTCATGGACATGCTGGACCCAGCCGCCCTAGCCGCTTCTTCTGTAGCATGGGAGAGGAGTCACATGGACGTATTTGATACTGCTCTCAGAGTGGCCATCTTCGTGGAGAACGAATCCTTGCCCTCCTGCGACATGGACTTGGGTGGAGACTCCTCCAGCTCCTTCACTAGGTCGCTTTGGAGTCTCGTGACATGGGCCAAGTAGTTCAGTGCCCTTATCGAAAAGGTAGCTGAAGCATACACTCGCTTCCCTAGGTGGTCCATCATCCGTGACTCCCGGTTAGGAGGGTGGACCGAGGAACTTTCCTGAGATAGTTCCTTCTTTGTGGCTGCTGCTACCACCATGGTGTCCACAGGGGAGCCCTTGTTCCAGGAAGGCCTGTCAATAGGGGGACTGAGAACCTTATCGAGGTGCTTGGGGAATGGCTCCACGGGATCTGGTTCCTTCCATGCCTACGAGGTGATCAAATCCACTAAAGGATCCATGGGAGGGGACACCCAAGACATAGATGGGCCTGTGCTGAAAGCCTCCAGAAACACAAACTCATCAGAGGAGGGCTTGGGAGTGGACCAACCCCCCTGCTGGCACAGGATCTCCATGATGTCTCCAAAGGAAACATTGTCGTGAGGTGATCTTGGGGAGCCTCCCTCATCATCTAAATCTGTGTCCTTGATTAGGGACTCGGGGGAGTCAAAGTGCCTGCTCTTGCACATATGCTTGCGAGGCACATCTCCCATGGGGCTCTCCAGGGAGCACTCGCAAGCCATCTGTTCCACTGGGAGAACGGTCTGGGGCTCTTCGGGCACAGGCTGGCTGTCTGGTAAGACAATGGGGACTGTAGACAGAGCTGAGGGGGCCTGGGTGGAGTCCGAGGGGGCGGTCAGGGGCCTCGATCCAATGGAGAGGACCCGTTCTACCACATCAAACGCCAGACAGCGAACCTCCTGGGAAGCTAATAAGGAGGCTGGTCTCCCCAGATCCGATGTGAGAATTGGAGCTGGACCCAAAGTGGACAGAGCTCTAAGGGAGAGGACCTGACCCGACAACGTTGGAGACGATGGAAAAGGTTCCACTCCTTCGGATCCGACACCCAGGCTCTGGCTCCGAGAGCGGCTCTGATCTGAACTGGTCGGATCCGAGATGCTCCAGGCAGCTGTTAGCGTCGAGGACGCAAGGACCGTTGGTGCTGACCCCCTGACTAAGGTCAATCTCAGATCTGAGAACTCTGAAGCCGAAGGTCAGATCAGGGAAGGAGAAATGGGCTGAAAAAAGGGAAGCAAACTCCCCCCTCCTGAGGGAGGGGGGGGCTGGCAAGACCCCCATCTGGATCTGTGTACGGATAAAGCACCTCATCATCTTATCCAGATCCATGTCTGATAAAGAACGGGTCAACCGACACGAGGCCATCGACTCCGACCTGGCCGGTCGGGGAACCGAGGCCCGAGAGACTGAACGTGCCTCCTCCGGCTCTGGGGAGAACCTCGGAGACCGGAGTCGAGGAGAGTCACGGATCCATGCAGACTTGCTCGGGGATTAGAAGTCCAGGGACCTCCTCCTCTTTTCCTTCATCTACGACTCTCTCTACCGCTCTCTACCTCTCTTCTGCTCTGCTACTACAGGCTTAGATGCAGGAGTTTGAGTCCCAGTCAGGGAGGGAGGGGAGGCCAGAAGAAGAGAAGTGGGAGAGGCAGTCACAGCAACCGCTGTAACTGAAGCCGAAGATGAGGAAGGAAGATCAGTGGCAGGCAGAAGACCTTTGAGGGCCAACTTGGCCTTTCTATCCTTCAAAGTTCGGGTATTGAACCCCGCACAAATGGAACACGATACATTAAGGTGGGCCACACCTAAGCACAACACACACAGAGTGTGGCCATCCACTGGGGAGCGCTTATGGTCACACTCTGTGCAGGGCTTAAATATAAACTTTTCAGCCATAGTATAAAGCAAGAAGACATAAAAAAGAAAGAGACAGACAAAAACCTTCTCTTTTTAGACTAATAACACACACCCACTCACCACACTAGACTGACTAAGGGGGGGAGGGGCAACCTAGGCAAACTACTCTAAGTGAACTACAACTATAACCTACACTCAACGTCAAAGCTATGGGAGGGGAGAAAGGATACCTATACTAACCTGACACGGCTAAAAGTAACAGAAAATTAGAAAAACTTACAGACAGAATCACCCTGCTAACTGGAGCTCTAGAGACACAATGTTTTACAAATCGCAGCAAACAAGATCTGGAGATGAAAGGCAGTGGAGGTGAATTATGGGTAAGGGGAGGAGTCTGGAGCTCGGAGCTAATGCTAGTAATTTTTTGCCGACTCGATTCCGATTTGGATCTGTATCCCGCAGGTTGAATACCAAATGAAGTAAATTACTGCAGATCAAAAAGTATTCAAATGATCACTGCTGCAGTAGCCCTAGCTAAGGCTATAACAGCCAGCCAGCGTAAAGATACCTTTCACATGTCCACACTGCTGACAGCTCAAGCAAAGCTCGAGAAAAGCAGCATTCTGGGCACCAATGCCTTCAAAGCTTTCATGCCAACTGAAATAGGGAGGCTAAAGCTCTGAGAGAGGTCAATGCTAGGTACATAACAATCAATGTACTTACCCTGGCAAACAAAATCGCACAAAAAATAAGGTGGATAGAGGGAGGGAGCAGCTACTGCAGCAGTAATCATTCAAGCTTCTAATATTACGGTAAGTTTACTTACACAACTATACTACGTTCATGATTTGATCACTGTTGCAGTAGCCCAGCATATGGGTAGAATACCACAGACTATAAGGTATGAAAGACAAAAGGATGAGGGTTCAGGAGCCCCTGGAGCATGGCCTGGCAAAGATTGCTCTAGATATTGAAAAGAAGTCTAGTTTGAAGTGCCTTTGCAGCGGGTTCACAGGGAGGTAAGGACAGAGTTTGCAGAACCAACATTAGATCCCACAGAGGGGTAGGATCTTTGACAGGGGGACAAAGAAGAAACGTACCTGTGAAAAAAGCTTTGTAAAGCCTAAAAGATGCTAAGGATCCAGCATTTTCTCCAATATGGAAATTAGAAATGGCTGCCAACTGAACTTTGACAGTAGTAAAACTAGCCCCCAAACAAAAGAGACCAGCTAGTAAATCCAAGACTGCCAAAATGGGTGGCATGAGTGGGTCAATGTGATGCTGCTGGGTCCAAATGGAAAATGTTTTCCACTTGCTTTTATAAGTCTTCTTGGTAGAAGTCTTATGGGAGGAAATCAGAACCTTCTGAAATGTTGAAGAAAGCCAGAATTGTCTAGCCATCATTGGAATTGGAGAAACCATGCAGTTAATTTCAAGTTGTGAAGATCCGGATGGAGTTGCCTGAGGGATGAGACAGAAGATCTGGAAAGGGTTCCAGCATCCACAGACGGCAAATCAGATGAGACCACAGGAAGGTGAACCAGACTTGTCGAGGCCAAAACGGAACAATGAGGATCACTTTGCTCTTCAGCCTGCATGCTTTCTGAAGAAATTTGGGGATCAGAGAAGCAGGAGGGAATGAAAAAAAATAGACCGTGGGGCAAGCATGGAATACAGCATCTCTGTGGTGATTGCCCCCGTGGAGGGATCAGGGCAAAAAAACGACTGCATTTGTTGTTGAGCGGGGAAGCGAAGAAGACCCAGCAAGGTTGATCCCATCTGTGGAAAATCCTGTTTGCCACTGAGTGATCTAGAGACTACTCATGGGGCATCAATAAAACTCTGCTGAGCCTGTCCGCCAGTATGCTGTGCTCCCCCGGAATGTGCGTTGCAGTTAGGAAGCGGTTGGTAGAGAGCCCACTGCCACACTCTCTCTGTTTCTCAGCAAAGGGGTAAGACCTGGTTCCACCTTGCTTGTTGATGTACCACACAACAGACATGTAAGTTTGAATCACAATTCTCCCTAAAGGGAGAAGGGAGTGAAGTGCATGGAATGTTGAAAGCACTGCCCTCACCTCTAGGATGCTGTTATGCTGGTTGATGATCTAGAAAGTCCATGTGTCTTGAACTGTCCGACCCAGGTAATGACCCCCTATCCCCACCCCAGCTGGGAGGCTTCTGTGGTCAGGGTGGCGATGGGAGTGGAAAGAATAAACAGTCGACCTTGTGCGACCTCTGTATCATGAAGCCACCACAATAGAGAATTTGTGCACACCCGACACATCCTTATAGGATGATTCACGGATTGGTGCAGAATGGACCACTGAACTGACAATGTCCACTGAAGAACTTTCATGTGCAAGCGAGCTGTCGGTAGTAATGTTATTGTTGCAGCCACAGAGCCCAAAGCCCTGAGAACAAGATCTGATGGAGGAATTGGAGCTGCTAACATTTGTCTGATATGCATACTTAGTGAAAGATCCTGTCTGGTGGAAGACTGGCCAGGGTTTCTGTGTCCAAATGGGCTCCTATAAAATCTATCATTTGCACTGGTTGCAACTGCAACTTCCGAAGACTTACAGTGATCCCTAAGGTTGGGGCCAGTTGCAAGAGAAAGTCCCTGGCCTGGACCAGTAGATGCCTGGTTGGTGCGACTAGGAGCCAGTCGTTCAGATAAGGAAACATGCGGAATCCGTGCAGTCTGAGGTGAGCTCCAACCACTGCCATGCATTCTGTGAACACCCTGGGGCTGTGGGAGATAAATGGAAGCGTACAAAATTGGTAGTGACTATCTCCTTGCCTGAAATGGAGGTACCTTCTGGAGTGTCTGCAACTTTTTAATTTCCAATGCTGCCGCCTCCCTCTGATTAGATGGAGCATCGAGGAGATGATGTTTTGGCTTGCGGAGGTTTAAAAAGGGAATGGAGTAAACTCTGTATATAATTCCTTGCACCCATTGGTCATTCATGATTGGCGAACCAGGCTTTTGGGTGCAAGGAACAACGTCCCCTGACTGCCTCCAGAGATGGACAGTCGGGCAACGCTTCAGGGATGCTGCAAGGATTTCTCAGAAGGAGAATCCCAAATTCCTTGATTTAGCAGACCTCCTCTGCCACATGGGTGGTGTCTACCACTCAAATTATTCCCCCGTCTGCCCTCGGGGGGGGGGGGAAACCCTCCCTAAGCATCCTGGAAAGGACCCTAGGACTTCTTGAATCACAACTTCTTTCCCCCACACTGATTCCTGTAAAAGGACCTTTGTGGGGTAGAGAAGCAGATTCAGATGGCAGACAGGGTTCTTCAGGAGAGTATATCTCATACTGTTGGTCCAAACAGGGAGGAACTGTCAAAGCGGGCATTGATGAATGATGCTGTAAAGGTTCCACAAAGTCACACAGCTACATTCAAGCATGATGCCAAATGGCAATGCCAGAACAAGCCATCCTAGAGATACCCTCAACAGCATGAGAGATGAGCCTCAAAGATGCACTGGAAATCTAGTGCTGAGCAGCCATACAGGAGGAGAAGGAGATCCGTTCCTCTGCCGTCATGGACTTGCAGTCGGAGCTAGAGAATTCCTTAAGCAAGTCCCTCTGTAGCCTCGTAAAGTGGGAAAGACAGTTCAACCTTCTGAGGGCAAAAGTGGAAGAAGCATAGACCCTTTTTCCAAATCTGTCCATGGCCCTAAACTCCCTGTTAGGGGGATGGAAAGTAGAGCTTTTCTGGGCAAGCTCTTTCTTGGTGGCCGCCGCAACCACCATGGCATCTACTGGAATGCCCTTCGTTCAGTGGGCCAATCCTGAGAGGCACTGAGAATCTTGTCAGCTCTCTTTAGTATTGGCTCTGCAGCATTTGGTTCCTTCCATGCCCTTGCAGACACCAGGTCCACTAGGGGGTCTTCGGGGGGGCACTCAGGATGTAGATGGGGCCAATCCCAAAATCCGCCAGGAACACCGATTCATCTGGGGTGGGGTTTGGGGCTGACCAACCACCTCTCCAACGAAGGATTTCCAAAATGTTTCCAAAGGAGACGTCAGGTGGAGATCTAGGGGACCTCTCCCCTTCATCAAAGTCTGTGTCTATTGTGAGAGATTCCTCTGGGGAGTCTAGATGTCTTCTTTTGCACAATTTCTTCCAAGAAGCCTCCTCTGTGGGGTGCTCCCGGGTGGTGTCAAAAGAAATCTGAGCTTCCACAAATGGAAGAGACTGGAGGCCCTGTGGGGCCGGCTGCCACAGTGACAGAAGTAAGGTATCTGACGCAGAGTTCAGGAGAGGAAGGGGTGGAGCCAATGCTGTAGGAGCCAGGAGTCTCCTAGAAGCAGAGAGGACCCTCTCCACCACCTCGAAAGCTGAAGGACTCCCAGAGTCCTCAGGAAGCCTCTCCTATCCCTAAGGATCAGGAACAGACTGTCCCTGGACACTAGTAGCCCTCCGTTCTGAGGGAGGAGTTGGCACCAAGCTATCGAATCCCGAGGTACCGACATGAAGTGACAGCTCCAACAACTTCAAAGTCAAAGTCATCCCCTGGACTCAAAATCAAGGCTTCAGCTCCAAGACACGGTTGGCACCAAGTGAGTCAAGGAAGCAGTCAGGTTTGAAGAAGTAAAGACTCTCGGTCCCGGCAAACTGGCCCTAGGAGCTCCAAAGAGGCAGGTTGGATTGAAGGAGGAGATACTATTTTGCAAGGGGAAGCTCTGCTCACGGATCCCGTAGGGGAAGTAGCTGGAATGACCTTCATCTGAATCTATGTAAGGAGAAATTTCCTCATTAGTTTGTCAACCTCATTCTCTGACAGACTTCTAGAGGACCTGATGGAAACAACACAGAGGAGAGTCTGATGTCTGAGAGAAATGTCCCAAGTGGACGTACTTCGCACCACAGGTACAGCCCCGAAGACCACCAAGGCATGGGGTGGAGGGGTAGCTGCAAAGATCGTTGCAGATGGACTCTGCTCTGAGGTTCATGGGACCTTTTTGGGAGCCTCCAACAAAACTAAGACGGAGGGGACCATTTCTTAGGGTCCCTGGCCTTCTTGGACTTCTTGGTGGGGGGGGGGGGGGCTGAGCTCCTGAGACAGAAAGGATAGTTGGAGGAGGAATAAGACCTTTGAGGACCACCTTATTCCTTCTGTCTGCAATGGCCTGGGGAAGGAAGGCCTTACAGATAAAGCACGCTACTTTAAGGTGAGCAGGACCCAGACAATAAATACATTTTCCCTGAGGGCATCAGATACAGGGATCTTGTGCCCACAGGAAGTGCATTTTTTAAACCCAAAAGGCTTGCCGGACTTCTCTGACATAGTAAAGGGAAAGGAAGAAATATGCGATGAGAAAAATGCAGCAGAAAGATAGCTACAGCAATAATAATTTTTTTTTTAAAACTAAGCCAGAAAAGCCAGGGTAGGTTTAAGGAAAAAATACTGGCCAAAGGCAAAAAAGTTGAAAAAGATCCATGGAGAAGCTCTAACTGGACCATGATGCTTTGCTGAAGTGCGGCAAATGCAATCTGACATATCTGGGAGGACCGAGGGAGTATGGGTATGGTGGGAGGAGCTCTAGCTTGGAAGCTTTAGCTTGCTAACAGTCGTGTTGGTTCCAAGGTCGGAACCAAGACCCATAGGTTTGATGAGGACTGAACAGACATCAGATCTCATCTTTGTGGGAGATAATGTAAGGTGATTTAGCAAAGAGAGAGCCTGTAATTCAGAATTTTTTCTTGCTGAGGTATGGGCACTAGAAAAATGGTTTTCCAAGACAAAAATTTTAAGTCACTATCACTGGCTGACTCGAAAGGTTTTTGAGTCAGACCTTGGAGGATGAAAGAAAGATCCCAAGGAGAAGTGGGGTCTTTGATGGGGGTCTAAGAAGAAAAATACCCTTCATAAAAGCTCTACATAACCTGAAAGAGGCTACAGAGCCTGAAGATAGGCCAGAATGGAAGTGGTACACATCAGCCAGATGAAACTTAATCGTAGCGAAGTCGGATCCCTCTTTAAATGGGGAAGTAAGAAAAGAAAGGATGGTAGGGATGGGGGGCTGAATAAAGATCTATATTCTCTTTGTCGGCTCAAGCAGTAAATCTGTTCCACTTGTTTCTATATACTTTTTTGGTGGATGCCTTTTGAGAAGCTAAAACATTATTCTTGACTGGGAATAAAAGCTTGGACCCTTTAACAATCATTGGAATTGGAGAAACCATAAGGTTAGCATGAGAGTGGCCAGATCTTGATGGGGTTCAAGTTATGTATGGGTTAGGAGGTCCCGACTGGGCTCCAGTATCCAAGGAGGATACTTCAGATGAGACCAGAGGAAGGGGAACCAAATCTGTGAGGCCAATAAGGGGCAATGAGGATTACGGTGCTCTTTAACCACTGGGGTTTCTGAAGGAATTTTGGTATCAACAGGAGTGGAGGATAAGCATAAAGGAGACCAGAGGGCCAATCGTGGACTAGAGCATCCCTCGGGGAATCCCAGGAGGGGAGGAGATCAGCATGAAGTACTTGCTGTACTTGTTGTTGTGAGGAGAAGCAAAAATATCACAGCAAGGGTGGTCTCAACAGCCGAAAATCTGATTCACTTCTGAGAGGGGCCACTTTTGAGACATCAGTATGGACCTGCTGAACCTGTTTGCTAGCACGTTGGATTTTCCCAGTATGTGAGTTGCAGTGAGAAAGCAGTGTGCAGAGATCGCCCATTCCCAAACTCTCATGGCCTCCCTGCAAATGGGGTAAGAATGGGTTCCTCCTTGTTTGCTGATGTATCAGACTACTGACATATTGGTGTGTGAATTGCAATAGTCTCCAGAGGGAGAACGTCCTGAAACTCTTGTAATGAGAGAAGGACTGCTCTCATCTGTAGGACACTGATATGCAATCTGATCTCTATAGAAGTCTAGAAGTCCATGTGCCTTGGACCATCTTCCCCTTTGAACCCCCCCCCCCCACCCCAGATAGGAAGCATCTGTGGTCACACTGCCTGTGGGGGAGGGAAAGATAAATGATCTGCCAATCAAAAGATAGAATGAATCCATAATTCTAGGTGGGTTTTGCAATGTTTGTCAACTTTATAAGAGCAGATAGAGACTGGTGAAGTACAGACCAATGCAGAGCCAAGGTCCACTGGAGAATACACATATATAACCTTGCCAGAGGAACTAAAGTTATAGCACCCACCAAAGATCCAAGAGCTCGAAGAACAGGCCTGGCGGGAGGAGAAGGAAGAACTAGTAAAGGTTGGACTTGGTTTCTCAAGGTACCTATCCATAGGGGCAATGACGCTATTTGGGTAACTGTGTTCAGCTGAGCCCTTATAAAGTCCAAAGACTGAACAGTACTAACTGTGATTTGGTCTGATTTATTGTGATGACTAGGAAATCCGATATCTGTTAAAGTTAATCTCAGGCATGAGATAGTTGACGCCTGGTTGGGGCAATCAGGAGTCAGCTGTCTAGATACAGGAAGACCCGAAAAACTTCCAGTCTGAGAAGTGCTGCAACCACTGCCATGCATTTGGTAAACACCCTGGGGGGCTGTGGTGGTGAGTCCAAAGGGCAGGGGGCTCTGAATTGGTAGTGGCTGGCTCCCAACCTGAACAACAAATGACTCCTTGAGTGCCTGTAAATTTTGATGGGATAGTACGCATGCTTTAGGTTCACAGAGCACATCCAATCGTCCATCCTTAACAATGGAAGGACAGACTGTACTGCAACCATACAAAACTTTGCTTTCTTTATGTACAAGTTCAGTCTGCTTAGGTTCAAGACTGGCCTTTCATCCCTGCTCTTCTTTGGCACTAAAAAGAAGTGGGAGTAAGTTCCGGGTTCTGGATCCTCTTTGTTGGGTTGGGACCTTTTGGATGACTCTTTTTCACAACAACTTTTGAATTTCTATGACTGCCGACTCTCTCTCTAACTGGGTGGAGCTTCGGGAAGTGTATTTTGTGTTCTTGCGGGTATAAGGGAAAAGGGAATGTAACAGCCTTTGGATAATATGATTTGCACCCAAACATGTTTTGTTAATTGGGCCCAGGTATTTGAGTGCAGAAAAAAATTACCCCTGACTGCCTCCATGGCACAGCAGTTGGGCAATGCATCTGGAGCATTGATAGGGCTTGTCAGAAAAAGGTTCCCTGAAGACCCAATTTTGTGGGCCCCCTCTGCATCTGGGGCAGCGTCTCTCATTGAAGCCCCCTCTTCGGCTTCTGGAGGGGAACACTTTGTGTTGATCAGGAGAAAACCCTTAAGACTTACAGAACTACATTTTCTTAGTGCCTCCTTTTATACATCCTCTTCTGAGGCACCTCCTTTGTGGGATGTCCAGGGGAGGTATCAGAACAGGTAGCGGCCAAAACAGGTGGAAGATCCTGGATACTCTTCAAGACTGGCTTAACCAGGACAGGAATGTAACATCCAGTTCCCAGATTTGAGGGTTGAACAGTAGCCAAAGAGATCGGATTTCTGTCTGCAGAGAAAGCCTTTTCTATGAACTGAAAAGCCGTGGGATCTGGAGAACGCATGCCCAACTCCATCGGGGCCAAACCCCTCGAAGATGAAATGGCAAGGGCCTCAAATCCACTGCTCCCAGACAAAAGTGGACACATGCCATCGACAGCCAAAACAGCAAGGGGAAGAGTTGTTCATATAAAATCGGAGACAAGCCTCAACCCTTAGATCTGACCTAGTAGAAGCTGGATCTCAACATTTTAGAACTTTAACAGAGGTTCTGAAGAAGCCCTGAGGTGTTTATGAGGGTGCTTCTTATGGTATGAGACAGAACCCGGTATAATCTGTTCAGGGGGTGTGAACCTCTGGAGAAGAAAGAGTGGATGGAGGCAGAATCCTTTTTTATATTAATTTGTTACGCCTATCGGTGATTGGTCTGGGGTTAAGCCCCTCATAAATGGCACACTGAGACTAAGTGCACTGCACCTAAACAGTAAATGCATTTATCATGCGAATCAGAGTGCGGAATCTTATGTCCGCACTCTAAATATCTTTTAAAACCTGTAGACTTATCCATAACTCAAAACTTTTATTTTTTTAAAGAACTGCTAATAAACAAAAACAATCAAAAAACTCCCATGAAGTCTAACAGCAAACAGCAACTGTAATAACCACAACAACAACAAAAACACTGAAAGCAAAAAACAACTAGAATTCTGTAAATATAAATCTGTAACTATAACTATATAAACCAAAAAGGATTTAGATTGTCCTAATGCCAGCAAAAACTTAATGGATGTGGGGAAGGGAAAGAAGGAAAAAGGGGAAAGTTCGTATTTATCTGAAGTACAGATTTGTAAATTCTTAACTAACTTCTCAAGCACTGGAGAACACATTTGACACGGATGGTGGCAAACAAGATCTGGGAAAGCTGTGCTTAGAGCAATGACTGAGGGCAGAGGGAGGAGATCAAGCCTGGAAGCTGAAGTCTGTAAAAGGCGGCCAAGTCGGATCAGAGGATTGGATCCGAACCCATACGTGAATGAGAACAAAAAGGACAATATCAAATTCAACAGACAGTCCAGAAGGTTTTTACGCTTCTGGCTGGGAGCCAGTCATGACCAGTTCAGAGCACTGCACTTTGGCCTCACCAAAGCCCCTAGGGTGTTCACCAAATACATGGCAGTAGTAGCAGCTCACTTGAAACTGCAGGGATTCCGAGTGTTTCCATACATGGATGACTGGCTTACTACCACTCCAACCAAGCAGCTACTGATAAAGAGTTCGAGACCAGGTACTCCAGACTTGCTCCCATCTGGGGATCCCCATAAATTACAAGTCTCAGTTAGAACCATCTCAGACACTGGGGTTCACAGGAGCCCTTTTCAACAAAGTATCCATGACAGCTTCTCTTCCTTTGTCAACAGTACATACTATCAGATTCCATGTTATGAAGATAATTCAGAACTCCACAATCTCAGCCTGACTGATCCTACAGGGCTTCAGATCAGTGTCAGCAGCTATAGCTTTAGTTCCACTAGCAAGATTTCATATGGGTATTCTTCAATGAATGTTAGCAGCTCAGTGGTCCATTCTTCATCAGCACATCTGCTCAGATAAGAATTACCCAAAATATACAAAAAATACCTTTGGTGGTGGATCCACTCTTATCAGGTTCTACAAGGCCGTCCTTTCACTCTTCCTCAAATGAAGGCCATAGGGACCATGGATACTACCCAGATTGTGTGGGGGTGGCACTTCCTGGAAAAAACAGTCCAAGGCATATGGTCCCCCGAAGAGGTAAATTTGCATATCAATGTCCTGGAGATTAAAGCAGTGCTTTTAGGATTACAGGCTTTCCAAGACTCTCTCCTCCCTTTCGGGACAAATGCAATTCAGACAGGCAATATGTCTGTGGTTTGGTACATCAACAAACAAGGAGGAAGTAGCTCTTACCCTTGTGCCGAGAAGCTCAGAATTTAGCAATGTGTGATCTCAACCAACCGACTTCTGATAGCAACCCACATTCCGGAGAAATCCAATGTGATAGTTGACAAGTTGAACAGGTCCATTCTACTACCTCATGAGTGGCCTCTCAATAAGAATGTGGCAGAAATTATTTTTCATCAGTGGGGCCAGCCATGTTGTGACCTATTTGCATCTCCCCTAAACAATAAGTGCAGCAGGTTTTTGCCCTAATCCCCCTGCTGGGGGAGTCGCTGGGAAATGCGCTCCTACACAACTGACCACCCTAGTCTCCTCTATACTTATCTCCCAATTCCCTTAATTCCCAAATTTCTGTAGAAAGCATACAGGTTGAAAGTCATCCTCATTTTCCTTTACTAACATTGACAAATTTGGTTCCCTTTCTTTGGCCTCATCTAATCTACCCTCCTTGGAGTCTGGATCCAAATCTAGACCTTTCTGTCTCACCCAAAAGGCATTATTCACATGGATATCTCAAACCTAAAACAGACCGCATGTTTTTTCCATTTCCATTAATAGCCAGAAAACATACGTGCTTGGCCCCTGTTAGTCATATAGTTTTGTCTTCCCACAAAGCTTCTACAAGGAAACTTTACAGAAGTAAATGGAAGAGATTTGTTTTTTGGGAGCAGCAGAAATGTACTGACCCTCTTATAGCACCAGTACATAGTGTCCTTGAATTTTAGCAACAATTTCCAACGAAGGAGCCAGCTCCTCAACTATTAGGGTACAACTAGCTGCCATTTCTAATTTTCATGATGGGATTGAAAATTCCTCCTTGGCTTTCTCTAAAGTTTGTAAAACCTTTTACAAATACCCTTCTTTTAAGACCCCCTTATAAAGAGGGGTCAGATCAGAGCCAAATGGTTGAGGAATGAATGAAACTTGACAAAATCAGATTATGCACTCAGACCCCCACTCCTGTAAAATTATCAATTCAATCCTGCTATCATCTGTCCTATTTATTTTTTGCTCAATGCACTTGCACCTTCTGCCACAGAGATAGCTACCTGACAGGTGCATTTTCTTCAAAGCAAATCCAGAGTGCTGCCAGAGGCTTGTTTGTGCTACAGAACGCAGCCTAAATTACATTTTTCACTTTTTTCTTAAGCAGTGAACTGAAGTTTACTGGTAGGGACCACTGCCAGTCCAGAGTACACAATGCCAAACAGCATGCAAATGACACAAAGAAAAGAAAAAATAAACATACAGAAAGAAAGGAAACATTATAAAACAAGTGGTTAAAATATATAGTTCTGATATTTCAACTTTGTTGTGTTTCAGCATGAACATATACTTATTAAACATAATTATGTTTGCACAAACAACACCATCTTTGGATCAGAACCCCAGGACACGAGGGCATTCACAAGACACAACTAAGATTCTTATCACTGTGTGCCACACACATTACAATGTGAAGATAAAAAAGAGGTTACCTATACTCAATATGTGACAGGGTATCAACTGACATTACAGGTGCAACAGAAACAACGCCTGACTTTTGCCCTGTATAATTTGCAGTTAGATGCATGCACGGTTGTGACACTGGCAACTGAGAAGAAAATCTTTCCTCAAACAATATAAAATAAAAAAAATGAACACTGTACCTCTTTGTTTCTCTGAGCATGCAATTGTGTATTCCATGTTTACATTCTCTTCACTTAGTGCAAATTGTGGAATTTGTGAATGCTAATAAGTTCACACCCCATTTGCATATTCATATTGCTGAGAGGGCTGAATCTACAGTATATAAAGGTAATCATGTAGTTAAAAAAGCTTGCATCATAGTAGGGAAGACTGTCTGGATCCAGTGAATGCAGTACTGCTACTTACTTTGAAAACTTTTTTCTACTTTCACAACTGACTTAATGGAAAGCAGGTTACTGTTAAAAACAAATTGATGTATTTTAACCTTAGCTATGAACTACATTTCAAAATACAAGTACTGCTTTGTTGTCTGCATTATTCACAGTAGCTGTTGGCATGGGCATGTATACCACAGTTATTTCTTAACCATACAGCATTTTTCTACATAGTTGATGAAAGTTTAATGGAAAATTCAATACTGAAAGCTGACCACTTTGTGCAGAAGAATGTTGTGTTAATTCTTAGCAAGGTCATGCATTCTTACATTAATAACAGTAACAATTTTGTTAAGGCTCTGATGTCCACCTGGCCACCCTCCACAGAAGGGAATATCAAACCAAAAACTATTAACAATTTTTCACTAACAGGTGTACACTATTTTTTTAATGCAGCGATGTGCCATAGAGTGACAGAACAATCTGTGCTGCTATGAATGTATTGTAAAGTTCTCTCCTTGTTTTGCTTAGGGGTGGGTAGGAGGAGAGGAAAAGTGTATTATGTTGTGTGTACTCATATGAAGCCTTCCTTTTTCATGACTTTTGTGTATGATGGATGGATGAATTAATGTATACTTTTTTTGTGCTACCATCTTTTTTTTTACTTATGCATGTCTTCTTTCTATTAATTTTGTTTTCATAGAGGACTGTGGCGCCCAATTCATCTGCATCCCACAAACCACCATACACGAACACTGAGAACGATGTGATAATTTATGCCCTACATCGCCATGGATCATTCCAATTAGTGATTGGCTTGGCTGACAAGTACTGTAGTGACAATATCTTGGAGCAGGAGGTGAATGACATTAATGTGGTGGGAGGCTATGGACATACATATCCTAAAACAGGACAGTGACACAGTTACAGTGGCCAGACATTGGGAAGCTGCAATAGCCCATGAATATATGGCTACAGGGGAGGGGTGGTCGTCTTATCAAGCCACCAGTGACTGAAACAGAAGAGCTTCTGTCCACTATCAGGGATACAGGCATACAGACAGCTCAGCATAGGGTTAACATAGACTCCTTGACACTTGGGACTGGCAAGGAAAAAAAAAACAAGTGTGTCTAGAACTTCCAGGAATGCTAGATAAATAAATAATTGTCAATGTACACAAATATCTATGTCACGCGTGTGTGTGTGTGTGTGTGTGTGTGTGTGTGTGTATATATATATATATATATATTATATATATATATATATATTTTTTTTTATTTTATAGTTTGTTTGTCAGGATAGTCTACTGGGTCACAAATAGCCCATTTTCAATGGAGTCCTGGAGAAAAAAGCTCCAGAAAAATTACAAATTACAGATTTAACATAAAAGCAAGTTATAAGAGAAATGTAATGTGCACAAATGAAGCAAAAGTGAACAAAAAGAAAAAAAAGACGTTATGTACTTACCATAACGTTCCATGTTTGTAGTCCATCTCGCCTACATTCTTTCTGGATGGGTTCAGAGCCTATATACGGCTCCGACTCGGCCGATACTAAAGCCGAGAGCATTTACTGGCTCGAGGCTATCCCCTATCCCATGGTGCCTCATGGCAATTCCCCAGATCTAGTTTGCAAGAAAGCAATAAATACCTATCAGGTAAGACCAGTATCAGAGCTGCACACATGCAGACAAAGGATTTTGAAAATATAACCCATGCCAGGTGGACAACAAAAGAGAACCAGGTCAGACAGCACCAGTATAGTCCACCAGATCCCCCAGAAAACAGGAAGGGGGTTGGAAGGAGGGGTGCAAGAATGTAGGCGAGATGGAATACAAACATGGAACGTTATGCTAAGTACATAACTTCTTTATGTTATGTAGTCCTATCTCGCCGTAATTCTTGCTGGATGGGACAGCGTCCCTAGCACCTATATCCCAGGTGGCTCAAGCGAAGAGACTCTTCAGCACAGTGGACCCAAAGGAAGACTTGTCCTGGGAGGCCAAATTCAATTTATAATGAGTGACAAAAGTATGTGGTCTTGCCCAAGTAGCTGCTGCACAAATAGTATCAAGTGGGAGCCTAGATCTAAAGGCATATGAAGTAGCTACAGCTCTAGTAGAATGACCTTTAACTTTGGTGGGTAATTGTTTGCCAGCTTGTTCATCATCATCATCATCATCATCATCATCTTCTTCTTTCGGCTGTTCCCGTTAGGGGTCGCCACAGCAGATCATCTGTTTCCATTTCTTCCTGTCCTCTGCATCTTACTCTGTTACACCAACCACCTGCATGTCCTCTCTCACCACATCCATAAACCTTACCTTAGGCCTTCCTCTTTTCATATTACCTGGTAGCTCCATCCTTAGCATCTTTTTCCCAATATACTCAGCATCCCTCCTCAGCACATGTCCAAACCAATGTAATCTTGCCTCTCTGGCTTTGTCTCCAAACCTTCCAACCTGGGCTGACCCTCTAATATACTTATACCTAATCCTGTCCACCCTCGTCACACCCAGTGCAAACCTTAACATCTTTAACTCTGCCGCATCCAGCACTAACTCCTGCCTTTTTGTCAGTGCCACTGTCTCCAACCCATATAACATAGCTGGTCTCACTACCCTCTTGTAGCCCTTCCCTACTCTTACTGGTACTCGTCTGTCACAAATCACTCCTGATACTCTTCTCTACCCACTCCATCCTGCGTGTACTCTCTTCTTCACCTCTCCTCCATGCTCACCATTATTCTGAACTATTGATCCCAAGTATTTAAACTCATCCACCTTCGCCACCTCTACTCCTTGCATCCTCACCATTCCTCTATCCTCCCTCTCACTGACACATATATTCTGTCTTAGTCCTGCTGACCTTCATTCCTCTTCTCTCTAGAGCATATCTCCATCTCTCCAGGGTCTCCTCCATCCGTTCCCTACTCTCACTACAGATCACAATGTCATCTGCAAGCATCATAGTCCACGGGGACTCCTGTCTGATCTCGTCTGTCAACCTGTCCATCACCATTGCAAATAAGAAAGGGCTCAGAGCTGATCCTTGATGTAATCCCACCTCCACCTTAAACACATCCGTCACTCCCACCGCAGACCTCACCGCTGTCACACTACCCTTGTACATATCCTGTACCACTCTTACATACTTCTGCGACACTCCCGACTTCCTCATACAATACCACAACTCCTCTCTAGGCACCCTGTCATATGCTTTCTATAAGTCCACAAAGACAGAATGCAACTCCTTCTGACCTTCTCTGTACTTCTCCATCAACACTCTCAGAGAAAAACATCACATCTGTAGTGCTCTTTCCCAGCATGAAACCATACTGCTGATCACTAATCATCACGTCCCTTCTTAACCTAGCTTCCACTACTCTTTCCCATAACTTCATGCTGTGACTGATCAGTTTAATCCCTCTGTAGTTACTACAGCTCTGCACATCACCCTTATTCTTAAAAAACGGTATCAAAACACTTTTTCTCCATTCCTCAGGCATCCTCTCACTTTCCAAGATTTCATTAAACAATCTGGTTAGAAACTCCACTGCCATTTCACCTAAACACCTCCATGCTTTCCACAGGTATGTCATCTGGACCAACAGCCTTTCCATTCTTCATCCTCTTCATAGCTATCCTTACTTCCTCCTTGCTAATCCACTGCATTTCATGATTCACTATCCCCACATCATCCAACCTTCTCTCCCTCTCATTCTCTTCATTCATCAACCCCTCAAAGTACTCTTTCCATCTGCTCAACACACTCTCCTCGCTTGTGAGTATGTTTCTCCCATTATCCTTTATCACCTTTACATGCTGCACATCGTTCCTAGCTCAGTCCCTCTGTCTAGCCAATAGGTACAGGTCCTTTTCTCCCTCCTTAGTGTCCAACCTTTCATACAACTCTTCATATGCCTTATCCTGTTTGCCAGCTTGTTGATAAGCAAATGATATGCAATCCGAAAGCCATTTTGAGAGAGTAACCTTAGAAACAGGCAAGCCCTTTTTCTTGTCGGAAAAGGAAAGAAAAATTTGATCTGATTTTCTGAATTCTTTAGTCCTATGTAAATAAAACCTGAGAATTCTGTGAACATCTAACTGGTGTAGTCTATACTCAGATTTATTAGAGTGGTTTGGAAAAAACACAGGTAGCTCAATAGTAGTATTCAGATTGTGCGCTGAGCATACCTTGGGGAAAAAAGGAAGGGTTTGTCACTCCATCCTTGTGAAAAATAATGTAAGGAGGTCGAATAGTTAGAGCTTGCAGTTCTGAGACTCTCCTAGCAGATGTTATGGCTACTAAGAATAGTGTTTTCCATGACAACAATTTTACGTCTGATGAAGAGGATGGCCTCAAAGGGTGCAGACATCAAAGATAAGAAGACCAAGTTTAAGTCCCAGGGTTCTAATGGTTGTTTGATTGGAGGCCTGAGAACTCCTTTTAAGAAAGTTTTACACAAGGAGTGCTGCATGATTGGATTTCCCATGAAGCCAAAATGGAAATTGGAAATGGCAGCCAATTGAATTCTAACTGAAGTGGCTGCCGCTCCTTCATGAAAAACTGACGCTAGAAAGGATAAGATAGATTCTATAGGAGCGATATATGGACCTAAGCCTCAGTTTGTAGTCCAGAACGAAAATCTTTTCCATTTGCTGGAGTATAGTTTCTTGAGTGAAAGGTTTATGGGATGAAATTAGAATGTGCTTGACTGCAGGGGATAGGGGAATACACCTGGCTATTCGTGGAACTGGAGCAGCCATGCTGTCAATTTGAAGGTGTGGCTGGTGGGATGGAACTGTCCCGATTGATGAATCAGGAGATCTGGAGATGGGTCCAGAATCCATGGTTCCTCCAAAAGGTAGGGCCACAGGAAGGGAAATCAAACTTGTCAAGGCCAGTAAGGAGCAATGACTATCAAGGAATGCCTCAGCTGTCCTGCTTTCTGTATTACCTTTGGAATAAGTGGAAAAGGAGGAAAGGCATAAAGAAGTCCCGGGGGCCAATTGTGGACTAGAGCATCCCTGGGTGACATCCCCACATGGGGAATGAGGGCAAAGTAGCTGCTGCATTTTGAGTTCAGGTGAGTGGCAAATAGGTCGCAGCAAGGCTGGTCCCATCTGTGAAAGATCTCTTTCACAACCATTGGATTCAGGGACCACTCATGAGGCATCAGAATTGCTCGGCTGAGTTTGTCTGCTATTACGTTGGATTTCCCCAGGATATGCGTTGCTATCAGGAAGCGTTGAGTATCCATCGCCCGTTTCCAAACTCTTAAGGCCTCTCTGCAAAGCGGGTAAGACTTGATTCCCCCTTTCTTGTTTATGTACCACATGACAGACATGTTGTCTGACTGAATCACAATCGTCCTGGTAGGAAGGGAGTTGTGAAGTGCTTGCAATGCATACAGCACTGCTCTCATCTCCAGAGCACTGATGTGCAAGTGGTTGTCGTGGTTCTGCCAAGTACCTTGGACTGTCATTCCCAGATAATGCCCCCCACCCTATCTGGGAAGCGTCTGTGGTC
This sequence comes from Protopterus annectens, assembly GCF_019279795.1. Lineage (NCBI taxonomy): Eukaryota > Metazoa > Chordata > Ceratodontiformes > Protopteridae > Protopterus > Protopterus annectens. Next base: position 70,549,647 of record NC_056734.1, read on the forward strand.
AAAACTGCTTTCTCTCAGGGAGGAACAAGTGGACGACTTAGAATAAGTTGTTCTGTGTGCAACCACCATGTCAGATCCTTCTTGCATGCATTTCTTATCAAAATCTGGTGAGACAATGGAAGGTCTTGCATCGCCATTGGGCAAATAACAGCCAGTGAAGTATCCTCATGTGTAGACGAGCAAGAGGAACGGTGGAAGCCATAGTCCCTAGGACATGAAGGACTACTCTGGAGTGAACTTTTTGTTTGTTTAGCAAGGCTCTGACTTGAATGCGTAGAGACTCTACTCTTTCCAGTGTTAGCCTTACTGACATGGTGGTTGTGTCTATTTCTGAGCCTAAATATACAATGTGCTGTGAGGGAGATGAGACTTTTTTAGGCTGACAGTGATGCCTAGACTGGCGCACAAGGATAGAGTCTCGTCCCTGGTTCTGTTGAGTTGATGCTTGGTGGTAGCAGTGAGGAGCCAGTCCTCTAGGTACGGAAACATCTGGAATCCTTGACGTCTCAGGTGAGCCGTTACCACTGCCATGCATTTGGTAAACACTGTGGGGGCTGTAGTGAGACCAAAGGGCAGTGTTCTGAATTGAAAATGACTGGCTCCCAGCCGGAAGCGCAAGTGTCTCCTGGAGCGCCTGTCCATTTGGATGTGGTAGTACGCGTCCTGGAGATCGATTGAGCACATCCAGTTGTCTTTCCCAATAAAGGGAAAATATCAACTGCAGAGTGACCATTCAGAACTTGGATTTCTTTGCATGCTTGTTGAGCCTGCTGAGTTCTAGGATTGATCTCTAGTCCCCTGTCTTTTCTGGGACTAAAAAGAATCGAGAGTAAGTTCCGGATCCTACTTGCTCTGTGGGGACTTCTTGGATGACTCTTTTTTGCAGCAATGAGATGACCTCTGATGTTGCACGGTCTAGTTGGATGGGTGGTGCGTCTGGTAGAGACCGGTTTGTTGGGGGTTCGGAAACAAAGGGAATCAGGTAACCTCTGGATATTACGGTGTGTACCCAACGATCTTGGGAGATGGTTAGCTAGGCACTTGGGTACAGCGATAGATGACCCCCGACTGCCTCCAGAGATGGACAGGCGGGCAACCCTTCAGGGGTGATGGAAGGGATAATCAGAGAAGGTTTCTCTGTCTCCTTTATGCTGCAGACCTCCTCTGTTGCGAGGGCGGTGTCTTCCATATATCCTCCCCCTCTACCTCTGAGGGAGGGTTGACCTTGTGCCTGAGGGAAACCTTTTTGGGATTTACGGAACTACATTTTCCCTCCCGTATTACCCATGGGATAGGGTCTTGACAGGAGACAGAAACGGACTCCGTCCGATGGCAGATAAGGTTTTCCCTTCCTGCTCACACCTAGTCAAAGTCTCTTTCACTTGGGGTCCAAAAAGAGATGAACCATCAAAGGGGACGTTAGTGGAGGAAGACTTGAAAGACTCCATAAAATTACAAAGATGCATCCATGAACGTCTCTTGAGGGATATTCCTACTCGCTCCATCTGCCATGTACGAGATCAGCCTCATGGAGGAGTTAGCTATGGAAGTAAGAGTGGAGAGCTGCGCAGAAACCTGATCCATGGAACCCGGCGCTACTGAACCCTGGAGAATGTCTCCTAACTCTTTCAGTAGATTTTATTTATTTTACATTTGTTGACCAGGAAAGTCCGACTGGATATATGTCCATTTTCAGCGAAGGCCCGGGGTGAAAAGTTCCAAATACCGTAATGAAATTTTGAAAACATAGTTAAAAAGGAGTTTTGACTATTAAGACTCAACTTAAACTTTAAACATAATTAATATACAAATTTTTACAAGTACAGTCATAGAGAATAACATAACACAGAGAGTTATTACATAGGTAAACAAAAATTCTTTAGGAATAGTTAAAAAAAGGGAAATAATCAAAGCAAGAGGAATCTAAAAAAGGGAAATAAAGCGAGAAGAATCCAGTACCAATAGACCTAAAAATGAGAAGCAAAAGGGAGACAGTGTCAGTCAGGATTTGAGCATGGATATAGCCATTGTGATTTTAGGAAGGTTTTAAGTTGTTGCTTGAAAAGAGGAGTGGATGTCAGGGATGTTAGTTCTCTTGGAAGTTTGTTCCATGGGATACCAGTCGAGTTGGTAAATAGGCAGTTTCCAGATTTGTTACTGGATTTTAGGGTAGAGACAAGTACTCTGTTAGCAGATCGTAAGGTTAAAAGATTTCGACAGGGGCTAATAAGGTTTCTGAGTATGGGAGTATTTGAGGGATGATGCAGGATCTTGTGAATGATTATGAGTTGCTGAAAAAGAAACTGACTATGCAGTTCTAACCATCCGAGAAGTTTGAAATTTTTGCAGTGGTGGGTACGAAATGGGGCATCAGTGGCAAATCTGGCTATGTTGTTATAAGATGTTGCCAACTTATTTATATTGCTTTTGGAGAGGTTTGTATAGATTGGTGAGGCAGAGGAGGGTAGAGATTAGGTGAGTTTGGGCAACAGTAATCCTGGCTGAAGGAGTAAGAAAGGATTTAATTTTGTACAGGGAGCCCAGTTTTCTATTAACCAATTTGATAGTTAGATTGATACGAGTGTCAAAATTAAGATTGCAATCAATTGTTACCCCTAAAACTTTGGTGGTTGTGTCAGGAGCTATTAATGTACCATTTTTAGAGATGACTGTGAAGTTTATGGTGGGGGATTTTTGAGTGGGAGTGAACAACAGTAATTTAGTTTTTTTAGGGTTAAGGAGGAGACAGCGTTGATGGAACCAGTTTTCTACTAAGGTAAATATTTGTTGGGTTGTGGCTTGAAGTTGGGAGGACGACGAGGTGGCACAGATTAAGGTTGAGTCGTCAGCATTTTGTATACAGGTGGTTTGAGAAAGGGAGGCTGACAGAATGTTAATGAATACAGTAAAGAGGAGCGGTCCCAAAACTAATCCTTGTGGGACTCAGAGTAATAGGGAGCAGAAAGGACAGTTCATTGTCCCAGAGGACTGCTTGTTGTCTGTTTTCTAAGTAAGACTGAAACCATTTGACTGTTTGTGTATCTAATGAGAGAGAGTTAAGTGTATCTATCAATAGTTCATGGATTCACCATGTCAAATGCTTTGGAGAGGTCAATAAACATGGCAGAGGATAGGAGATTGTTATTTCGATTTTTATTTATACAGTCTGTACAGGATACAGCTGTGGTGGTGCTATGATGTGGTCTAAAACCGTGTCGGCAGTCTACTAGAAGGTGATATTGGAGGAGATGAGTAAGAAGTTGGCGATTAATACATCTCTCCATAATTTTTGCTATTGGTGAGAGTAGGGCTATTGGGCGGAAGTTTGAAAGTTCACTTGAGTTACCTCCTTGTGGAGAGGGATAATATGTGAAACTTTCTAGATGTTAGGGATGGAACATTCTGTAATGGTTCTGTTAATTAAAATAGAAATGGGGAAGGCAAGTACTCCAGCTGCTAATTTCAAATATTCAGCTGGAAGGAGATCAGCTGATGGGGTACAAGGTTTGAGTTTCAGCAGTAGGTTGTGTATGTGAGATGTGGGAATGGGTTGTAGTTGAAATAGGGGTAACGAAATAGTCGACACAGGTGAGTTAGATGTGGACACTACTGGTAAGGAATTGGCTACAGATTTTACAGTTTCAGAGAAAATTTTGTTGAAAGTGTCAGCAATTTCGGTAGAAGAATGTAGAGTCAAATTAGAGGTGGTGGGTGTTTTAGAGTGGCCAGGATGAAGTAATTTATTTATTCCTGACCAGAATTTTTGTGGGTTTTGATATTGGGTTTGTCGGAATTGTAGGTAAATAGAAGTTATGTTCTTACCATAACGTTCCATGTTAGTTGTCTTCTTCTCGCCTTCTTCTTGCTGGATGGGTTCGGAGCCGACCTCGGCTCCGACTCGGCCACTCTAAAAGCTCGAGAGTTGGTTCCACCGGCTCGAGGCTCCCCTTATATCCCACAATGCTAGGCGAGAGTTACCTCAGATCTCGTTTGTAAGCTAACCCCAGCTTATAATAGTAACAGAATAACTCTAAACAGAGTCCACCTCTAACAACAGGGAGAAAGAAGGGTGACCTACATCCTGATTCAGGAAATATGCAAGCAGCATATGCCTAAGAAAAGAGGTGGTAGAAAGAGAGGTCACAATCACAACTCCTCTAGGTCTGTCCAGGCCAGGGGAAGGAGGGTGGGGAAGAAGAAGCGAGAAGAAGACAACTAACATGGAACGTTATGGTAAGAACATAACTTCTATATGTTAAGTTGTCTATCTCGCCTTCATTCTTGCTGGATGGGACCGCGTCCCTAGCACCTTGTCCCGGGTGGCCTAACGGAACAGACTCCCGAGAACAGTGGAACCAAAGTTAGCTCTATGCCTAGAAGCTAGATCCAACTTATAATGAGAAATGAAAGTGTGAGGAGTAGCCCAAGTAGCCGCTGCACAAATGGTGTCAATAGGCAGTCTGTCTTGGAAGGCTAAGGAAGTAGCCAAAGCTCTGGTAGAATAGGCCTTAGGTTTATTAGGCAGCTTTTGGTGTCTAATCTCGTAAATAAGGGTAATCAGAGATGTAAGCCATCTAGATAATGATACCTTTGAAACTGAAAGTCCCTTTCTGCCTTCTGCATAGGAGACAAACAGTTGGTCAGATTTTCTGAATTGTTTTGTTCTATCCAAATAGTACCTCAACTGACGATGAACATCTAGCCAGTGTAATTTTTGTTCAGACCTATTGGAATATTCTGGAAAAAGACAGGAGGTCAATGCTTTGATTTAGATTTGATGTCGAGACTACCTTAGGCAAAAAGGACGGGTTGGTTCGTAAGGATACCCTGTCCTTATGGAACAATAGATAAGGAGGTCGACAGCTGAGTGCATGAAGTTCTGAGACTCTTCTAGCTGAAGTAATAGCTACCAGAAAGAGAGTCTTCCATGATAGCAATTTTAAAGAACAGGAGGCTGCAGGTTCGAAAGGGGTAGAATCAAAGAAGTAAGAACTAAATTTAGGTCCCAAGGAGAAGGAGGATTTCTTATAGGAGGTCTGAGAAGAAAAACTCCTTTCAAAAAGGCTTTGCAAAGCTTGTGGGACATTAAGGCAGACTCAGAAATACCCACATGAAAGTTAGAGATAGCTGCCAATTGAACTTTAAGAGTAGAAGGGGATGAACCTGCATGGAAGAGTTCAGCTAGAAAATCAAGGACTATTTGGATGGAAGCAGTGAAAGGATCTATGTCCCTTCCTTGAGCCCAATATGTGAAACGTTTCCACTTACTCAAATAAATCTTCCTAGTGGAAGATTTATGGGAAGCTATCAAAATATCTCGAACAGAGTGAGATAATTGAGGAAGCCTGGCTAAGGTTGAAACTGGAGGAACCAAGCAGTGAGGTTCAGAGAGGGGAGGGAGCGATGTAACTGACCCGATTGATGGATCAAAAGGTCTGGAACTAGGTCCAGATGCCAAGGTCGCTCCAGTAGAAATTGATGTAGAAAGGGGAACCACACCTGTCGAGGCCAGTAAGGAGCAATGAGGATCAACGAGGCCTTCTGAGCGATAGCTTTCTGTATCACTTGAGAGATTAGTGGGAAGGGAGGAAATGCATATAGAAGTCCCCGGGGCCAAACTTGGACTACAGCGTCTCTGCTGGGTTGGCCTGGTAAAGGGAATAGAGTGAAATAATGTCTGCACTTGCTGTTTTGGGGAGTAGCAAAAAGATCGCAGCAAGGCTGACCCCACTTGAGAAAAATCTCTCTCACAACAGAGTCTTTCAGAGACCACTCGTGAGGCATGAGGATAGCTCTGCTCAATTTGTCCGCTATTTGATTGGACTTCCCGGGGATGTGCGTTGCTATCAGAAAACGCTGAGAAGAAATCGCCCATTGCCACAATCTGAGTGCTTCTCGACACAGGGGTAGGACCTGGTTCCTCCTTGTTTGTTGATGTACCACACTACAGACATATTGTCTGTCTGGATTGCAATCGTTCCCAAGGGGAGAGAGTCTTGAAGGGCTTGCAACGCTAAAAGCACTGCTCTCATCTCCAGAACATTTATGTGCAAGTGGCATTAGTCTGGTTGCCATGTGCCCTGGACCGTCCTGCCCTGATAATGCCCCCCCCACCCGATCAGGGAGGCGTCCGTTGTCAGAGTAGCAACCGGAGGGGAGGAACAAAGGGTCTTCCCAACAAGAGCTGAGGGAAGACATCCACCACATGAGATGATTTCTGCATGCCTGCGTGATCATAATGGTGTGGGACATTGGAAGTTGCTGGTATGACCATTGTGTAAAGAGCATCCATTGAAGGATTCGCATGTGGAATCTGGCTAATGGAAGCAGAGGTATGGCAGCCGCCATAATTCCCAACACTTTCAGAACTAACCTGGCTTTGATTCTGTTGTTGTTGAAAAGGAGTGAGACCAGTCTGTGTATGTCTGTTATTCTCTGATCTGTTAGCCTCGCAGACATGTCTACTGTGTCTAGATTTGCCTATGAAGGTAATAGTATGACAAGGCGACAAAACAGACTTTTCGCAATTTATTGAAATGCCTAACTTTTGACAAATGCGAAAAGTGTAATCCCTGGCCATCAGAAGGAGATGCTTGGTGGGAGCTGTGAGGAGCCAGTCGTCCAAATATGGAAACACCTGGAATCCTTGTCGTCTCAGGTGAGAAGCTACCACTGCCATGCATTTGGTAAACACCCGGGGGGCAGTGGTGAGACCAAAGGGCAGGGCCCTGAATTGAAAATGACTGGTTCCCAGCCTGAAGCGGCGGAATCTTCTGGAGCGTCTGTTCATTTTTATGTGATAGTACGCATCCTGAAGGTCTATAGAGCACATCCAGTTTCCTTTTCCCAATAGGGGAAGGATGGACTGCAGCGTGACCATCCGAAATCTTGTTTTCTTGACTGATCTGTTCAAGATACTAAGATCCAAAATTGGTCTCCAGTCCCCTGTTTTCTTTGGAACTAAAAAGAACCTTGAGTAGACTCCGGATCCTTGCTGGTCTGCTGGAACTGGCTGAATTGCTCTTTTTGCAAGCAGTTTTGAAATTTCCAAAACTGCTAGATCCCTTTGCGCGGGTGGAACATCTGGAATGGATTTTTTTGATTGTTTCGGAATGCGAAGAAAGGGGATAGAATAGCCTTCGGAAATGACGGACTGTACCCATTTGTCTTGAGTCAGGGATAGCCAGGCTTTTGGGTACAGTGACAACCTTCCCCCGACTGCCTCCGAAGGTGGGCAGCCGGGCAACACCTCAGGGATGCTGAAAGGGCTTATCAGAGAAGGCTTCTCGATTGCCCTGGTTCTGCGGAGCCCCCTGCCTCGAGGGCGACGTCTACCATTGTTATTCCCACCTCTGCCTCTGGCGGGTACGACTTTGTCGTCAGGCGAAGTCCCTTGATTTTGTTTACGGAACCACATTTTCCCACTTTTCTGGCCTTTGGGGTAAGGCCTAGAAGGAGTAGAAAAACGGACTCCGACGGCAGAAAGAGTCTTGCCATCAGTCTCGCACCTAGTCAAGGTTTCTTTCACTTGAGGACCAAAGAGAGATGATCCATCAAACGGGAGTTAGTGAAAGACGCCTTGAAGGGGTCCATAAATTGCATAGCCGCATCCAGGCATGCCTACGTAAGGCCACACCTGTCCCTGCGGCCCTACTCGCTCCATCAGCCGCATAAGAAAGGAGGCGCATGGAGGAGTTGGCTATGGAGTTAAGGGTAGCCAGCTGAGTGTTCATTTTATCTTGAAAACCCGCAGCTGTAGGATCCTTCAACATGTCACTCGCTTCTTTAATCAAGTCCCTTTGAAGACGAGTGAAATGGCACAGGTAGTTCAGCGAACGCATAGTAAATGTCGCTGACGAGAACATCCGCTTCCCGTACCTGTTCATGGACCTAGATTCCTTGTTAGGTGGATGGACAGGTACTGAAGGATCAGCTAGTTCCTTCTTAGTGGCAGCAGCTACCACCATAGCATCCACAGAAACTCCTTTTGTCAAGAACTGCTTGTCTGCTGGTGCCGTTATGAATTTGGAGGGTCTCCTGGGAGTGGGGTCCACTGAATCAGGAGCCGTCCATGCCTTTTTAGCAACCACCTGCATGAGGGGGTCAAAGGGGGGGACACCCAGGAGGTGGAAGGGCGAGAGCCAAACGCCTCAAGATATACAGATTCATCCTCCGAAGGGTTAAGGGCTGGCCAATTCCCCTTCTGCTTCAGGATCTCTAGAATGTCTGCAAAAGAGACATCTTCAGAAGGGGAACGGGGGGAACCCTCGGAATCATCTAAATCTGTGTCAGATGTGATGGACTCAGGTGAGTCAATGTGTTTCCTCTTACACTTCCTCTTCCGAGGGGGCTCTTCTGCGAAATCAGGAGAGGCCTCGGAAGAGGATGAAATCCCCACTTGGGGTTCCTGAGGAGCTGGCTCTCTGCGGTCCGGGATGAGGGAGTGAGTCGACTTGACCTGAGGCACCGTAGAGGGAGGGGCGGACGGCGCCGACTGTGGAGTAGAGCCAGGCTCTAACACACTCCGCATGACCTCGAAAGCACCCGTGTCAGGCAAAGCCAGAGGTCCCCGCTCCGAGAAGCTGAAAACCTCCCTCGGCACCGACAGTGATGGCTCCGAGGCCGATGTCGGAGCCGAACTCACCAGCGCCGAAGCTCCGAGAGGAAGAGCGGGGTCGGACAAGGGTCCGATGCCACTCACTCCCTCGGAGCTGACGAGGGAAGTCCGGCGCCGAGAATCCTCGAAAGAAGAAATCGGAGCCGACGACGGAGCCGAAGACACCTGTATCGGCTCCGACGCTGCCACAGTCTCGGTTCCGAAACGCCCCGGCTCCGAGCTCAACGGAGTCGGAGGAGGAATATATTGATGGACAGGGGCAGGCATCGACTGATGAGTCGGGCTCTGAAGCATTTGGGCCAGTGCCTCGGACTTAAGAAGTCGACTCACTACCCTCTGGAGGTCATGATCTGACAGCCTCGATGACCTAGAGGAGTGAAATTTATGGCTCCGTTCAGACAGCAGAGGAGATGCTGGAGCCGAATGAACGGAGCCAAGGGATGGTGACCTGGATCTCTTCCTAGATGTCGGCTCCGAAGGTCTGGTCGGAGCCGACAAGGGAATTTTTACTACCTCGGCTCCAGCCGGAGCCGAGGGAACCACAGAAGCTGTAGACTCATCGGCTCCAGCCGGAGCCGATGCAGACATAGGTTTTGTAGCTTTAGGTCTCGGCTCAGTAGCTGGAGCCGAGGACCTAGAAGCCTTACAGGGCTTCCCAGAGACAGAAAGGGAATCCTCAGGCTTAAGAAGACCCCGTAGGATCAACTTATTTTTTCTTTCCTGCAGGACCCTGGGGCTGAAGCCATGGCATACAGCACAGGAGTCCTGCAGGTGCAAAGGCCCCAGGCAGTAGACACAAGAAGTGTGACCGTCTGTCAGAGACATTTTCTGACAGCACGCATCACACTTCTTGAAGCCTGAGACCTTTGTGTCTTTAGACATTTTAGACAAAAAGTGTAATCACACACACTCAAACAGACACACTGATTACACTAATTTTACTTTTAAAACTCAAAAATAAACAATTAACTCAAGTTTAATTAAGAGTAACACACACACACCACTAGGGGATGGGGAAAGGCCAGAAGGCCCGAGAGAGAACTTTAAAAGTTCATGTGGGAAAAAAATGGGATTTTTCGGATAACAGGGGTAAAAATCCACTACACTAAGGGAAATATATTTAAACCTAAAAATATAGGGTTTTAAGTACGGTAATTTCACAAAAAATACACTTACCAACAAGCCGGTAGAAAAACCAACACCTCGATGCTGTAGCGGCAAACGAGATCTGAGGTAACTCTCGCCTAGCATTGTGGGATATAAGGGGAGCCTCGAGCCAGTGGAACCAACTCTCGAGCTTTTAGAGTGGCCGAGTCGGAGCCGAGGTCGGCTCTGAACCCATCCAGCAAGAATGAAGGTGAGATAGACAACTTAACATTAGTTTTTTTTTTGTCAATGAATATGGCTTTCTTAGTGGCATTTCTCAGCTGACAAAAGTTAAAGTGATCAATTTGCTTTTTTGTATATCTCCATTTAATGCAGATTTTATTTCTAAGTCGCATTTTTTTGCCTAGTCTCTTTTGTGAGCCAAGGAGCTGGTTTGTTCTTAATTCTGATCAATCGAGAAGGGGAATGGTGGTCTAGTATTTGTAAAAATTTATTGTTAAAGTATGAGACAGCTTCCTCTAGAGGTAAGTGTTTTAAGGGGGTCCAACTGCAAGCTTTAAGCTCAACTTGAAAGTTAACTGGGTTTAGATTTTTGTATTTTGGGTGGTTCTGAAGTTTACTTGATTGGGTATTAAGGTTTTTAGCTTTGTTATAAAGGTAAGAGAGTGGTCACTGATATCATCGGGAAGCATGCCTTGGGGGTTACTGTTAACTAGTATCCAATCTAAAGTGGTTTGTTTATAGATAGGTTTGTGAGTTCTTGTAGGGTGGGTGATGGTTTGATAAAAGCCATGAAGGTTAATGAGGGTAGTAGGATTATTGGTAGTGCAACTTTTCCAGTCAATGTTGAGATCGCCAAGGAGTATGGTTTCTTGGGGGAAATTTGAGGAGAGCCAACATAGGGTGTTTTCATCAGTATTAATGTTATTACCTGGGGGGATGTAGGAGCAGATAATATAAATGGATTTATTAGCATTACTTAGAAGCTTGACCATTAGGATTTCGACATTGCTAGGTAAAGGATGAGTAATATCTAGGGCAGAGAGTTGCAGCTCAGATTTATATAATATTGCCCTTTTTTGTTAGGGCGGTCTAATCTAATTATGTTATAGCCTGGGGGATAATATCATTGTCCTTGGTGGTTGGTTTGAGTCAGGTTTCAGTTAGGCATAGGATATCAACGGAGTGTAAGTCTAACAGGGCATGTAGGTGGCTAATTTTATTATTTAAACTATGGATGTTTAGGTGGGCTATTTGGAGAGAGATTTTGCTAGGAGAGGGGGTGCAGGAGGTGTCTGGATGGGGGGACTGGGAATAAGGGATATGAGAATTTGGGCCTGGGTTAGGATGAATGTCACCATGTAGTAGTAGGTACTGTTGTGGTATAAGAGACAGTTTCAGTAGTTTATCTAGAATAGGGATAGTTCTTTTGGTTTGGAAATATTTGAAATGGATTGTTTTAGAAATTGAGGTTGAATGTTGGCTGATGAGGATGTAATGTTACAATGGGATTTTGAAGTATAAAGGGTGAGATGGGTAGTTTGTTTTAAGGGGGGAGGAATTTCAGTTAGATTTAAGGATTCATAGCAAGTGAGCTTATAGGATAGAAGCAGAGGGCAAAGTATTACAGATAAGAGGAGCATGTTGGAGCGTGTTTTAAAGTTAGAGACGGACATAGTGAGTGGAGTGTGGTAGGAGATGCAATTAGAGTTGGTATGTACTAAGTGTGAATACAGGGAGACTGACGTGAGAACAGTGGGGCAGTAATGGGGAGGATCTGTGTAATGAGGGATGAGTACAAGGGATTGGGGTGGGACTATGTTAAAGGATTAGAAGAAGATAAAGAGGAAAGGAGGGAGTGGCTTGATAAGTATGTAACGAGGTTAGTTAGGTTAGTGGATAATGACTGAAGGGGGTGTGGTTTAATGAAGTATAAGGTTAGCTGCAGTGGGGGTGGGTGACATTTGGGGGTATGGTAGGGGAGTGGAGTGGGCCCGCAGGGTGAACGGAGTGGGTAGAGCTGGAAGGTAAGTACAACAGAAAAAAGTATCAGCTGTCTTTAGTGTTTTGGCTTTAAACTGTTGGAATTAGGGGGAGAATAATAGTAAAGCGAAGTGTTAACAGTACAAAAATTTAGCAAAAAGATTATGAAGGTGATATTCAAATTTAAATCCTTTAGCAAGGGGATTAGGACAGTAATAGTCACTACAAAAAGGATTAGGACTTCTAGGCTAGATATTTAAAAGCTATGGTAGAATGCTGCCATTTAGTGATCAGCGGAAAAAAGGCAACTGGGAGAGGTAAAAACAGGGGTCTTAATTCCAAAGTAAGGTGGTATGGTTAAAAAAAAAGACTAGGTAGGGGTCTGCGTTTGGCTGCTAGAGCTCTCATAGAAGGGTTACACCAAATAAGTATAGTCAGTACATGTACTGATGATGATGATTCTTCTTCTTTCGGCTTTTCCCAGTTAGGGGTCGCTACAGTGGATCACCTGTCTGCTCATGATTGGCAGTGGAGTTTTACGATGTTGAGTTGCCAGCCCTGTGCCCAACCTTCCACAGAAGGCACACACACGCACTCACACCTAGGGCCAATTTTAGAGTGTCCAATCCACCTACAGCATGTCTTTGGGATGTGGGAGGAAACCGGAGCACCCGGAGGAAACCCACGTGACCACAGGGAGGACATGCAGACTCTGCACAGAAGGCACCTCAGCCGAGGATCGAACCAGGGAACCTCTTGCTGTGAGGCGACAACGCTAACCGCTACACCACCGTGGCTGCCCTAGTACAGGTACTGATGATAAAGTAGGTAAATTGCAGCATACATGAAACAATGCTTCTTTTGGAGCTTACTCTTTAAAAAGCTTTGCAAGCAAACAACTTCAGGGGCATCATCAGATTTAGTAAGAAGAATGATCCTTTAGGTTTATGGCAGGGAGGGAGCACCCGGATCACTTTACTGAAAGAGAGGAAAAAGAGAACACTGAGTTAGCACATTGTAGGTATGAGAGTGGGAGGAAAAACAGGAAATTATGGGAAATGACCATGAAGTACTAGACAACAGAGAAATAGTAAAAGTGACAAGGTGAGAGATTAGGAGAGAATATCAGCAATAGAGTAAAGTAGATATGAGGATGAGAGAGAAAGGAGGAAGAAAAGGAGCCAAAAGGAGGGGTTATATACAAAGAAAGAAAGAGAGAGGATAAGCTTGGAGGACAAGTGAAAACAAAATTTGGTTTGCAATGGCAAAGAAATCAAATGAAGAACTATAGCATACAGAGCTCAAACAAGAATGCAGTTCCTAATTCACGTTCTATAAAAGTAGGAAGGAAACTGGGAATATCCAGGTCAACAACAAGCTGAGGAATACACACAGCCAATACATGCACAGTTCAATTTCGCAAAGGCACAGAAGACAACTTTACATTTGGCAAAACAAGAAATCACAGTATATAATATCTTAGCTGTAGATCACACTTTAAATAATTAATCACAAATATATTGAAATCATTTAAACATGGAATACTCACATGTGAGACAAGTATCAGGATTGTCAGTCACCAAGGTGTTAAAAGAATGTTAACTCACTGAAACATTTGTAAATTACAGAAAAAGGACAAACAACTTTGCAAGCTCTCCAAGTGTGAGATAAGCCAGTTGTCAAAGTGACTTCAAGATGTATACTACTTTAGTTATCAGAAATTAAAGCCTGGCTCTAAATAAACCTATCAGAAAAAACACTCAATTCCACCACATGCAAAATCCATCAATATGACGTAGTGAAACCACTCGCACATAATACAATATCATTTGTAGTATCAGCAAGTTAAAAAAATGCCTTGTATAGTTAAAATCTACAAATCGCCAGAGGGTTTCCATAGAAATAACCACCACAGAGGGAATTATGGACAACAGCCCACTTGCAGAAGCATCTTAGAAATTGGCGCCAATTTCCATTTGGGCGTGCAAAAGAAGAGTAACGCTTCTGTTCCCCTTAGGTACTACTGGCCCCTAATCTTGTAACTGGAAGAGAAAAAAGAACCCTTAGGGTTCGTTAATAAGGAAAAAAAATAGGACTCTTTTTAATTGTAGGGTCTTTGTGCCTAAACAGTTCAGGAGTAGGCAGCAAGAAACATATACGCAAAAGCAATTAAAACAGATATGTATTTCATGTACAGTATACAGAGCCGAGAGTAAAAATTCCTTGCAGAATAGCCCCAAGCCCCAAAGGTGTCTCGGGTGACTTTACGGCGTTACTGGAGTTGTTGCAAGCATGTAACATGGAATATTAACCAGCCAGTTACTTTAGAGTAGCAATCCTAGCGTTACATTTAAGTACTGAGAAGTAGCGATGGTCATAGCAATGCTCTTAACATGGGAAAAACGTCAAAGCTGACTACAATACTGAAACTGACCTAGAGTTTCTACTGTAACCTCTTATAATACAAAGATTAACTCTGAAACTTATAGGATAAGCCAATACTATAGCAGTAACCTAACATGCAGTTTATAGCTATGACGTGATTGTACTTAAATAACTAACTGCGGGAAATACAGGCTGTGGACAGGCAGGTTAGTTTGTGTAAGTAAATACAAGGAAAAAACACAACAGCAGCACAGGCAACTAATGATACATACACACAAAAATACACAAACAATAATACAATTTCGCCAACCTTCCATGAGTAGAGTCAAGCAACTCTAAAAAAAAAAAAAACGCAGCCCCATTAGCAGGGAGAGGAGAACGCTGAGGAAGAGGGATTGAAAGTGGCACCAAAAAGAAATAATGCCTATTGTAAGTAACTTCAGACACGGTTTCCAGCTGGTGGGAGGGGATAAAAGGAGGTAGTGGTCAAGCAAGGGGCTGAACTAGGATGGAAAGAATGGAAGAACAAGGAATGGGTAGATTCCATGGAAGGTAAGTACAACAGAAAAAAGTATCAGCTGTCTTTAGTGTTTTGGCTTTAAACTGTTGAAATTAGGGGGAGAATAAAGGTAAAGCAAACTATTAACGATACAAAGATTTAGCAAAAAGATTATGAAGGTGATATTGAAATTTAAATGCTTTAGCAAGGGGATTGGCACCTCAGCGTTTCGTAAAAATCTACTGCCAATCATTAGCAGATCGGAGTTCCTCTGTGGCGACCCCTTACTGGGAAAAAGCTGAAAGAAACAACAACAAGCAAGGGGAATAGGACGGTAATAGTCACTACAAAAAGGATTAGGACTTCTAGGCTAGATATTTAAAAGCTATGGTGGAATGCTGCCATCTAGTGGTCAGTGGGAAAAAGGCAACTGGGAGAGGTAAAAGCAGAGGTCTTAATTCCAAAGTAAGGAGGTATGGTAAAAAAAGACTAGGTAGAGACAGTGGATAGAGGTCTACGTTTGACTTCTAGATCTTTCATAGAAGGGTTACCAAAATAAGTATAGTCAGTACAGGTACTGATGATAAAGTAGGTAAATTGCAACATACATGAAACAATGCTTCTTTTGGAGTTTACTCTTTAAAAAGCCTTGCAAGCTAACAACTTCAGGGGCATCTTCAGATTTAGTAAGAGGAATTATCCTTTAGGTTTATGGCAGGGAGGGAGTACCCAGATCACTTTACTCTTGTTCAACCTTCCATTATGACTGTGAGTTCCACAACTGACAACAGATCCCTCTGAAGACAGGTAAAATGAGTAAGGTAATTCAGCGATCTCAGTGTAAATGCCGCTAAAGAAAAAGTACGCTTCCCATACCCATCCATCCTCCTGGACTCCTTGTTAGGAGGATGGATATTAGAAGATGTCTTGGATAACTCCTTCTTGGTGGCCACTGCTACCACCATAGCATCACTCCCTTACTAAGAAAAGTCTTGTCCTCAGGTGCTGTCATGAACTTATTTGTCCTCCTCGGGATGGTCTCCACTGAATCTGGAGAGGTCCAGGCTTTCTGCGATATGACCGCCAAGAGTTGGTCATGAGGTGGTGTCACCCAGGAGATGGAGGGTCGGGAACTAAAGGCCTCAAGATACACTGATTCATCCTCAGTAGTGTTAGAGGTCTTCCAGTCACCCCTCTGTCTAAGGATTTCTAGGATGTCAGAAAAAGAAACATCCTCAGAGGGGGAATCTAGGGGACCTTTCTGATTCCTCTAAATCAGTGTCTGAGGTGACAGACTCAGGTGAGTTGACATGCTTCCTCTTACACACCCACTTCCGAGGGAGCTCTCCAGTGGGATAATCTGGGGTGGTCTCGGAAGAGGGGGCACCACTAAAGGGGGGTACTTGGGCCTTTGGCTCCCTACACTTTGGGGGTGGCAGGGGGAAAGAGGTTGCTGCCTGCTGCTGGTGGGACACAGGTTCCAATGGAATGGCTTTAGCAGAGGATAAAGCCTTCTCTATAGCTTCAAAAGCCTTTCCCCCTCGCTCCGAAGAAGACCTTCACTGTGAGGGGACGGATGGTCGACTCCTAGCAAGGGGGAATGGCTCCAAAGCAGAAGTGGGAGCCGAGCTGAGTCGAGCTGAGGCTCCGAGAAGGAGGGTTGGTTCCGACGAGAACCCAGGGTGACTGTCCCCCTTGGAGTCGACACAAGATCATCGGCTCCCAGATCCCTCGGCTCCACACTGAGCCATCGAGGATAGAGTAATTGGCTCAGAGGAAGCAGGTTGAATCCTCGGAGCCGACGGGTCCAAGACAGAAGAACTTGAAGTAATAGGCTCTGAGAGTGAAGAAGTTGGAGGAGGAACAGTTGTCGGTAAGGGGGTCGGCTCCAAAACCTTTGGGTCCAGAGGGGCCAATTTTCTTGCCAGAGCTGAATCCGAAAGCAACCTCTTCACCACCCGCTGGATGTCCTCATCATATAGAGTCCTGGAGGATCTGGTGGAGACAGAAGGAGATCTCCTTCTCTCCAAAATAGGAGATCTCAAAGTGGGAGACACTAACATGATTGCAGGTAAAATGTTCGGTACCGAAGGTTGTCTCGGAGCCGAGGAGACCGACGGCACCGAAATGGATGAAGCTGAGTCAGAACCAGAACTTCTTGGCTCTGACGCTTTAGTCTTTTAGTCGGTTCTGAAGCCGGGGCTGAAGATTTTCTCTTAGAGGATTTTGGAGCTGCCTGACCAAATTCCAGCCGTTTCTGGAAGGAACTGGTCATGAGACCCCATTCAATGAGTTTCCTCTTTCTTTCATTTAAAACTCTAGTGCTAAATGCGTGACAAAACATGCAGGGTTCCTGCAAATGGGCTTCACCAAGGCAATACACGCAACTGGTGTGGCTGTCTGTGAGAGACATTTTCTGCGCACACCTATCACACTTTTTAAACCCCGAAGGGCAATGATCTTTATGATCCCTATCCTTATCTTTAGACATTCTGACTATCAGGAATAGATAAGCTAGATAACAAGACTAAATATTAACTGCAACAATAAAGAGAGGAAGAAAGAAGAAGAGACAAAAAAAACTATGCATATTAAAATGGATAGAAAAAGTAGGAAAAAAGGACTAAATTTAGCAAATAAAGTTTTACTTAGCCAACAAGCCAGTAAGACACAACCTTGAAGCTTTCGCGGTAAACGAGATCTGAGGAATTGCCGTGTGGCACCATGGGATAGGGGCTAGCCTCGAGCCAGTAAAAGCTCTCGAGCTTTAGTATCGGCTCCGAACCCATCCAGCAAGAATCACGGCGAGATAGGACTACATAACATCACATATTAGTAGAGGGCACATAGTACAATGCAATAAGAGTAATATTTACAAACAGTCAAAGTTTTTTTTAACAGTTTAACATATTAGGACAATGCAATAACAGAAACAGTCTACATTTTTAAACAGTTATGCTAATTCATGCAGTTAATTTCTAGGCTAATGAATTGTACCATTCCAGGAGTTATGCTAATTCCTAGAGTTTATTAGGGGTACAAAACAATGGGAAGCTATTGTGAATTACAGCTTATAGAGAGTAGCTATAGTGTAGGGAGATTATGTGGGGTGGGAGCAAGAGCATTCCCATAATGAAGTTAGGTGTATGCGAAGTAAGGTTTTGAATGAAGAGAGGCTGCTGGTGGTGCAGATGAGAGGTGGGAGGGAATTCCAACGGCATGCTAGAGAGAAGGACATTAGATGTTTGCCTGGTGGATGGGCAGGTTTATGCAGTTCAATTAGATTTTGGGAATTAGATCTCAAAAGTCTAATTGGTTGGTACATTTTAAAGGTGGTGCCAAGAGTGGGACAGAGAGAGGGGGTGAAAATAAGTTTGTGTGCTTGGACAAGTTGAATATATATGAGGTAATCGGACAGCTCAAGCCAATTCAGTTGGTGTAGGGCAGTGCAGTGATGGAAAATGGATCTATGGCCGGTTGCAAATTTTATTTTATTATAGCAAGAGGAGAGTTTAGTCTTGAGGGAGGATTGCAGGTTAGTAAGGATAGAGGCACCGTATAGGAGGGATGGGATAAGGTAAGTGTTGGCAATGGTGAGCCTAGTGAAGGGAGAGATGTAACGGTTGTGGCAGTACAGCATGCCTATTTTTTTGTGCGTTTTTTTGATATTTACTTGTAGACGATTATCAAACCTTTAGCTGGTCATCGATCAGGACTCCTAGCAGTTTAACATTAAAGACTATTTTGAGAGGAATATTATATTGACTGGTGACTGAGAATGACGTTTTATCTAGGGTGGGGGTTTTGGAAGCAGTAAATATCATGAGTTTAGTTTTAGTAGCATTGAGTGCTAGATGGTTGTCCATCATCCATTGCTCAGTGGACGAGAGGGCATCTTCTGTTAATTTAACTAGGGTGGGTATAGAACAGGCAGAGCAGATTATTGTTGAATCGTCGTCATATTGGACAAGGTTGGCATTTGGGATGGCTTGGTAGAAATCGTTTATTAATATATTGAATACAAGAGGGCCTAAAATTGAACCCTGGGGTCATCTGTGGGAGTATTGAGAAAAGGGGAGGTGGCTTTTTTCCATCTGACTGCTTGTCTGTTTGAGAGGTAACTGGTAAACCAGTTAATAGAGGAGTGGCACAGATTTAGTTTAGAGAGTTTAGTGAAAAGAAGGTTATGAAAGATAGTGTCGAATGCCTTAGAGAGGTCAAGGAGGAGATTGGACATGATGTGGCTAGTGTCATGGGCCTTATTAATGGTTTCTAGGAAGGAGAGGAGAGCTGTGGTAGTACTATGGCCAGGTCTGAAACCATGTTGAGTATACACACACACACACACACACACACATATTATATATACATATATATTATACATACATACACACACAAAGAGAGAGAGAGACAGAGACACTGGTGGATAAGAAAAGGCATAGATGAAGATAAAGGAGGAGGGGAAAATGGGGAATAGTCCAATGAACAGTGATGATTTGTACAAGATGCTTCTTACTCTGCAGCTGTAAAGGCAATTGTCTCCCATTTCTTCTGTTATTTGCTTGGTGACGCTTATCATCCCTGTTTCACTTCTCTTTTTTATATGTAGGGATATCTGGGTCTTCTACTGCACAACCACCTACACATGTTAAGCACACATTTTGTATTCTTATTAAATATTATTATTAATATCCAAAATGTAGATGTATGTGCAACTCAAAGTTATTTGATTTCATTGTATTAGCATCTTTTAAGTTGTAATATATATTTCACATAACATAGGTTTGATCATTGTTTATTCTGGGTTTTTTTTTTTGCTTACTTGTTACCATAGGTGGTCCTCCCAGTGGCACTGTGGAACTCCTGCCATCTGAAGTCAGAGTATTGGCAACCTCTGATCAATATAGTGGCAATGAAGAGGCACAGTCTAGGGGTGCAGAGGGTCAGTCTGGCATTGAGGTTGAGCTTCCAACATCTCTTGACCCTATTTCAGACACAGTCAGTATGCTTAAGCATACCTATGAATAGTTGATCGTGGTAGTACGGTTACCCCATTTGCAGAACTGTTTGATTCACCCCATAGCCATCATGAGGGTGAGGTGTCACACAGGTAGTTTGTTAGAGGTGTTCAGAGGAGACCTGCTGTCTACCCTGTTCCTGATGTTGGTGTGTCAGTACATGCCAAATAACATACATGTAGGGCTATCATGGAAGCACAGGTAAGTTTCCACAAGGGTCTCAGAAGATAGTGCAAGTACTAAACATTATGCATTATGGCATGCAGGACTGCTCGAACCATGTGGGTGATTCCTTGGAGAGAATGAATGAGACACTGGATCAGGCAGTGTCTGTAACAGAGCACCTGCTGGGACAGGGTCAGCATCCCCATGGCTGCAGAGCTGCTACATTGTCCAGTGTTAGCCAATGTGGCCATGCAAGATTCCAGTTAGATAGTGGACTACTTCCACTGTTCCATCAGTGACTGTGGTGTCCACACCCAGATGTGGTAGGCCACATGGTCATGGTCCTGGACAGCTCATCCAGCAGACAATCACGGTCAGGTAGCATCCCCGATTCTAGGCAGGACCATGGAACTAACAGTGCAACTTCTGGCAGAGGTAGTTCTTGTGGTCGAGGGTAATAACACAGAACTGACTAGTCTACCATGCAAGGCTCACACCTGTCCAAGATGTCAAGATGTAGTGCATGCTAGGACAGTGCCTACATTCATGCAGACATACATACATACACACACACACACACACACACACACACACACACACACACACACACACACTAATTTATCAAACCAGTACTGTTGACTGCTAAACATATCATGCTAATGGCCCTGCAAAATGTATACTTAAGGAATACATTTTTGTTTTACTTGGAAACAGACTTTTTGGTGTCAGGTTTGCCATCCTGTCTCTCCATGCACATGATGATGACTGTGCCCTGCCCTTTGCAACTGTATTTGTGTCTTTGGGTTGCATATACGTCTGATGCACAGAGTGGATAGCTAATGCTTGCTCACTTAGTACCTTCCTCTTCACATTTCATAATAAGTTGTGCATGACTGCTTCTGCAATTGTTGACCCTCACTATATTTGTGTTACTGCTGTTACTCATGCAGTCCAATTAAATGTTTAAGTCTTGCCTATTGTTACACTTGTGCAAATGATGCTACCCTTGACCTGCACACTGGTTTATATACAGTGGCCAACTGAAAGGCTTGATGCACATTAATGAGCAAAATCCAGAGCTCACTACTGCAAATTTCAGTCATGAGGTATTATGGACAATACTGTACACCCTAGGTCATATATCACCTTAGGGACATATGAGAATTTGCATAACAAAGTAATAATTTACATAACTGTATTGTTTTTTCAATACAGGTTCCAGACTTACATAGGTAATAATGCATAAGCAAGCTTGGGGATTCCCTGTGCCTGATCCGAACAGAAAACAACCATTGCATGATTAAGTAAAGGTTGTACATTTTGTCAGGCATTATTTTTAATATCTGCATGCGCTAAGGCTGTTATTCTTTGTTTTAGGTAATCAGCATGTGTTCTCCTTTGCCTCTTAGCTAGTGCCATGGCATGTTGTGCATGCTTACGTATACCAGCATCACCTGCAGCTGGTGGTTCTCCCTCAGGCTCCTCATCTGTATCTGCTGGAGCTGCCTGCCCTGCCTGTGATACTGGGAAATGTGGTCCTGCCCCTAGTTCCTCTTGTTGAAGCTGTCTCATGAAAATGAATATTGTGCAACTTGGAAAAGACTGCAAGCATTTTGACAGAGGTGGCTGGGTTGTAATGCAGGGGCACCTCCTGAGGCGTCTAGTCACTGGAACCTTGAAATGAGCCAGCCAAATACACATTCTATGCTATTCCTAGTTTAAGCACGGGCAATGTTATATCCTTGCATGGTGGGGGTTGTGTGGGTTTTTCATGGGTGTCATGAGCTACTTTTCCATGGCATAACCTGTATCCCTCACTAGATACCCTTGTGGAAAGTCACTCCAAACAAACTTTGTGTACAGCCCACAGGTGTGCCATATGTGTGAGTCATGAAAATTACCTGGTTACCAGCACAGACATTGTAGATGAAATGGTACTCTTTTCTATTGCTGTACCTACTTCCTTGTACATTGGGTGAAGGTTTTACTTTTATATACATGCAATCCATGGCCCCCAAAACTTCACGGAAGTGTGACATTGCATACAATTCCTGCATAGTTCTTGATATTTCCTGCGGGGTGTGTAAGAAATGGATATGCACACTTGCATGTTGTAGCATTGCATTTAGAAGTGGATGTACTATTCTGGAAGCCGAGGCCTGTGATACCCTAAATATATCCTTTCTGGGTCTCTGAAATTTACCTATAGCTAATATACGTAATGCTACATATATCTTTGTTTCCAGTGGGATGGGTCCTCCACTATTTCCCTGGGGCCTCAGCTGAGGGTGTCTGAAGTTGCATATTTACTGTAGTGTTCCTCTGTCCACCCAAGTATCACTCTCCAATTTCTGTCAAGCAGTCCATGATAAGTCAAATGGGGTCTAAACACCCTCCTTCTTCTTAGCTGAGGTCTGCAGCAGCATTTTGAATTAAAGCCTGTAGCAGATACAGGTTAATGATGGCAACAGCAATTGCTAACATTCTTTTAATCGTGGCTGTAATTCAAAGAGTTTTGGATTTCAGGGCAAATGGCTACACTAAGTGTACACAATTGCTTTATAGCTTCCTGAATAACACTGACATGTTGGACTGGTTAATTAGCATGTAATTTGGCTACTTATGCTATCATTAGCATATTCTGCCACTTGCCTTTAATTTTTGAATGAATACCAAATAACCTGCGATTGTGTGTAGCGCTTCACACCATGTACATGACAGCTACACTTAGTGTGGCTACTACTGAATCTGGCCCTTAGTCTTTCATTTTACCTTGTTCCAAGCCTCTCACTAGCCACATGGCCTAATCTATTAGGATAATTGGATTCTTTAACTGAAACTACTTGAAAAGATAATGGCTCTCTTTTCTTGTACTCTTACATATGCCGTTTCTGATTTAATGGTGTCAGCTGATGGTGAAAACAGTTTAACAATATACACAAACAGTCCCTCTCAGGCAATTTAAAGCTCCACTACTTTAAAAATATTTTCTGACATAATACTGTAATCTGCATCTGTTTCTAAGTGATTTGCTGGTGTTTAGATATACATCACTGCATTCTAGGAGTCAAGTGCTGCAATGTATTTTCCAGCTTGTTCTTCCTTACTTTTTGGGCCAGTTTTTAATAAAAAAGCTTAATAACTTTTTATTAAAACACAGTCAAAAACATTTAGCTTTTCCAGTTGTGATGTTACTATACAGTAGCATGAGCTACAGATACACACTTTAATAGAGCAACCTTGCAGTGGTGCGCCCATTAAAATCCATGGAAGCAGTAGATGCTTTTCTTATACTTGCATCACTGAAGTTAAAAGTTCAGTGTTTTTCAGTGCAAGGAAACCACAAATTTAAAATCATTTTGTAAATGAATGCAATGAATAAAATGTTTCCAAATGGGGGAGTGTGCTGTTCAGGACTTTATGCACTGCATATTGTAATGCTAAGGTATGTTTCAAAACACTGGCAAATCACTTTAAATTCTACATTCTGTCCATTAATACTCAGTATTTCTTGCCAACAGCCTGACTTGCACGTTTTCCTCACTATACTTTTTGCAGTTTCAAACTTCATTACAGCTAGATTGTTGACTTGCGCATTACCCACTACTAATTTTCATGTTTCTGCTCAATAACATGCAAATTATTCAGAAGACAATTTTTTTGCTGTATAGAGTTTAGAAAAATGCCATTTTCTTGCACGGACTCTGCTGGACAGATTAAAAACTGTAGAGTGCTTCTTCTCAGGCTTACAGCCACAACTACTGCAAACTTAAATTCAAGTTAGAAGACCAAAAGGGTCCCTAACCATAAAGGTTACAGGCCTTAACTCCCTGATGTACCAATCACTGACGGAAGCTTTATTCGGTGTCTACTTTTGAGGGAAGATCTCTGTCTCACTTGCTGCATCATTACAGACTCAGTTTTCTTGAACGTCCTGTATTTCTGCAATTCCAATTCCTCCACCAACAGAAGAACCAGGAATCTAAATATTCACCAACAGATAAACAAACACTGCTAATAGACACTAATAGACATGTTTATAATCCAGAACCTCCCAAACCTCTGAAATAAACTTAAAGAGTGTAATTCACTCTCTTTCTTTAAAACATAACCTCGATAACATGATAGGTAGCGTCAGATTTACTCAGGGATTGACTGGTATGGCCCTACTAGAGAAAGGAGGTGCAGCATGAGGGAGCATATAGGCAAAAAAAATTGCCTGAATCTCCTTGTGTTCTGACTGTCCTTCTCAAACATTTGGGAAATATAGAGTATATTTTAGTGCATTTATTAAAACTGTATTTGCCTTAATATTGTTACAACTCAAGTGCTCTAGGTTGCACTGCATCTGAATGGTTTTAGTGCGTTTTAGCTGCTTTTCTGTATATATAGACTTTTCTGTATACGTAGACTAGCTACTTATTCTACTGTATTACTGCCTCTTAAATCGTTTTTCAGTTGTGCACTTGCCTTGCTTCATTTAAAAAGTTTTAAATTGCTAATTTTGTAGAGTTTTAATTGCATTTACTGTTTAGGGCTACATACTCAAGGGCGTTAGCCTTTTCTGTTTTTATTTACTATATTATTGCATTGTTTAGCCTGTTTTAACCAACAAAAAAAAAAAAAAACTATCTTGTTTGCCGACTTTCCTAGATAGTAAAGTCCAGATCCCAAGTTTTGCTGGTTTCAGGACTTTATTTTCTGTGTTCAGAGCTATCCAGACCTTGCTGTGGTAGAGGTAAGTCCTACTGCTTACCAGTGGGAGTGGTGAACATTGAACTGCCTATCTAACATTAGAGGAGTGGTTTCCAGCTCTGTAATAATAATTTTATTAGCATTTTGGGCTGATTTCTATCCCTTTCAACTTTCTGGCTTAAAAACACATGTGTTTGCGCATTTTTCACATCGTACAGCACCGCAGAGCTATGGTTAAACTATTCCAGGTGCCAGAAAGTCTGCTCTTCAAATTTTCCCTTAGAACTTGCTGGTTTTTGAGTAGTAGAACTAAAATCTGAACCCCTGTGACTAGCACTTGCTCTAGAACCTGCTGGAAAGCACTAGGAAGCCTTAAACTGATACAAGCACTCAACTCTCCTTGTTAATAAGGAGAAATTAATCGTAGGCACTAAACAGCCTATAATTGAAAAGTACCTTGCAAAGGTAAGGATAAAACAGTTCTTGTACATTAACCTACCCAAGCAACAAGGACCTCCGAAGCTGAAACGCAAACAAACACCAGTCGCAACCAAAGTGACACACAGCTCACAACACCAGTGTACCACCCAACAACAGCCCCTAAGGCAAGACAACGTACTCAACACTTTAGTCATATGTGACGCTACACTGATGTTCCACTCACCAGGCTGAACAAGGAGAAAATTACAGTCAGCTCCTGTCGGGTGTCAGGATCCACCACATAACGCATGCTCTGAAGTCACTCCACAAGTACAAATATGACTGTCAATGTCCAGGCTGGAGTGAATGACTTGAGACGTACCTACCTGGACTACATGTAAAGAGACATGGAAGAGCTCTCTGATCATGTGGCCCAGGCAGGTATGACCCTATCCCCGAGTAGCATCCTGCCTTTACCCAGAATGATACCACAGTATAAGGACAAAATGACCGACTTCAACAATTGGTTAAGCTTCTGGTGTCATTCAAAGGGGATCCAGCATCTGTCTGCCTGGGACAACATGATTGACAAACCACGACACTTTGCCAGAGATGGTCTGCACTTGTCACCCCTGGGGCTCAGGTTACTGGCTACAGCTCTTGTCACCCCCTATAGTGCCTTTTTTAGGCAAGGTTCAAAGGACAAAACCACCACCCTAACAGATACAAGCATGCAAAATCTGAAGGTAATGCTAAGAAGTCTAAACCTCAAAATGCACTCTGTCGAGGCACTCCTAAAAATGGAGAACACTGATATCTGTGCAGTAACTGAGACCTGGTTCAAGGCTCCAGAGAGCACCCCTGCAATACCAGGCTACAACTCTTACCACACTTTTCAGCCACCAAACCAACACCGAAACACTAAAGATTGAGGAGTGTCCATATTCACCAAGGATATTCACACCTCCAGGCTAGTTGCCCAATACAATGCATCTGAAATTCTCCAAGTGCAACTAACACTAGGTAAGACTGCAATCCAAATTGTAGCTTGCTACAGATCTCCTATCATGCCCCAAGATTCTCACTCTACATCTTTGTAAACATACTGGAAAATATTAAGGTACAACCAAACACCCTAATACTGGGTGATTTGCCATTAACTGAGAAAGCTACTCGGGTACCAACACCTTTTCTCAACGGTTCTTGGAATTCATAAATTCCAATGCCCTGTATCAACAAATCCACTGTTCCACCAGGGGCTCCAATATCCTAGACCCTGGTCATTACCAATATGGGAGATAGATGCTCCACACCAGTGGTCACCCCCACATTGGTCAGGTCTGACCATAAGCAAAGCACCCTTGACATTCACATCCCACCCCCCAGTAAGGAAACCTCCATAAAAAAACTTCTCCAAAGCCATCTTCATGCTACTCAAGTCAGAAGTGACAAACTTCATGACACCCATGCAGACGGGAGTTCAACTGCTGAATTCTACACTAAGGTACTGTATGAGCACATCCACTCGTACATGAATTGTACCACCCCAAATAGAACCAAGACGCTCCCCTTCAAAAAAGGAAGCCAATTTGGTGGTCCCCTGCCATAAACAAATTATACAACAGAAGGAAGAAACTGCTGCAGAAAAGAGGAAAATCCCAGGATGCAGAAAAAACCCTTACCAGCCTCAGTAAGAAGCTGAGATCCCTCATAAAATCCTTCAAAGCTAGTTACGAAAATAAAATTGCCAAATATTCCAAAGACAACCACAAGGCATTCTATTAGTTATGTCAAGAATCTAAATGGCAATGCTCAGATCTGCTCTGAGCTATAACAGAATGGCATTAAATATACTGATCCCAACAATATTGCCAGTATCCTGGCAGATCGATTTATTGCCAACTTCACCCCCTAAAGGGACCATTTCAATACCAAGATTGCCAAATTCCAGTAAATATGGCCACACAGGTAGAAACAGCACTCTCCAAAGCTAAGAATACAGCATTCATGGGACCAGATGACATCCCGAGCTGTGTACTGCATGAACTACAAAATGAACTGGCACCTCACCTAAGTGTCATGTTTAATCATAACCTCACCTCAGGTTTCATGCCCACTGAGTGGCGCACAGTTACAGTTATTCCACTCCACAAGGGGGGATCCACCTTGGATCCCGGGAACTACCATCCCATCAGTCTGACGAGCCTGATCTGCAAGGGCATGGAACACATTATCATGGAACTTATAAACAAAGACACTGGCAACCTTAAAACACTGGACCCAACCCAGTTTGGGTTCGTGAAGGGCTGATCTTGTCTCCTGAACCTGACTGATGTCTTTAAATCAGTCTCCAGAGTTGTGGACGAGGGCAAGGCTGTGCACACAGCATATTTGGACCTCGCCAAGGCCTTTGACACCACCCCCCACTCTGGAATCATAGATAAACTTACTAAGCTGGGCATAAATCCCTACGTCACTCGATGGGTTGCCAGCTAGCTTACTGACAGAGCCCAGTCTGTAAAAGTAGCCAACTCCAAATCCAGCTCCAGACAAGTGACAAGTGGAGTACCTCAGGATTCAGTCCTGGGACAGCTCTTGTTTGGCATCTACTTCTCTGAAGTACAGGCCAACACTAAGGGACTCTGGCTAACAAAGTTCACAGATGACTGCAAACTGGGAGCCATTATTGAATCTCCAAATGATGTGGATATTCTACAAAAGGGCCTTACAGAAACAGATGCTTGGTGTCAGAGCCATGGGCTCAAGCTTAATGCCAAGAAATGTATAGTTATCCCCCTTTGGGAAAAACCATGTACCCATGAATTACGACACAGGTGGCAGTACACTAAACACTGAAAGTGTGATGAGAGACTTAGGGACACAGGTGGACAGTGATCTCACCTTCGATAATCACATCGTCACAACAGTTAGGAAATCCTTCCATGTGGCACACCTCATCACTAAGGGCTTTTCATCCAGAAAAAAGGAGGTCATTGTCCCACTGTATTCATCCCTCATTAGCCCCATTATAGAGTACAAGTTTGGTATGTACCTCACAAGACATCTGCAACAGCTGGAAAGGCCGCAGAAATACCTCACTAAAAGAATCACAGGCCTAAAGCAGATGCCCTATGCTGACCGTCTAAAAAACTCCAGCTATACTCTGTGGCATTTTGTCTACTCAGATGTGACCTCTGCTTAACATACAAGGCCATGTCAAACCCTGAGCTGCTGGACTTGCTCCACTTAAAGAAATCCCAATCCCTGAGGCCATGCACTCCAGGGATCTAAACCTTGTCATCATAATGAACAAAACATGCTGGAGAGATAGGTTCCTGACCCAGAGACTTCCCTTACTCAGGAACAGACTATCCATACATGTCAAGCAAAGCGCCTCCTTGGCCCTCTTCAAAAGGAACCTTGACGATTGGATGAGAGATAGGAAATTCACCCCAGGGGTCACGTCAATCGCCCTGCTAGACAGAGGTGGGAAGAAATATCAAGGGAATTATTATGGCTAGGCTTGTATAGGCCCTAGGGCCGATAGTCTAGTACCAACCTATGAAATGAATGGTCATAAGATTTAACGGCTTTGGAATATACATAAAAATGATGAAGGTCGCCTGGCCTGCATTTTGGATTTACATTCTTATATGCACTCTTTTTTTCTTATCCATTATTTTGGCAACATATTCTCCCCCTTATTTCTTATTTTTGTCTTACTACAGGTTCATACTTTACAAAGCTCTTTTTGCTATTTAATGTTTTTAAAAGTACACAAGAAATGTCACATGCTCTGCACACACCCACAGCTTCTGATAAAGGACATGTTTGTATCTCTAAACAGCAAAAACAAGAAGTTATGTATTCACCATAACGTTCAATGTATGTAGTCCATCTCGCCTCACATTCTTACTCACGGGTTTGGAGCCGAATATCGGCTCCGACTTGGCCAACTTTTATTTTCTAGCACAAAGTCTCTTATTGGCTGGGCTAAACAGGTATCCCATGTTGCACTGCTCCATAGCCCCAGATCTCGTTTGCCACTCATGTAGCCAGGACGTGGTCTCGCTTGGTTGTGGCTAAGTACCTCTAAATTACTCTTTTCTCTTCAGAAAATTGTTGCTAGTCTAACAAAAGCTATTTTCATAGCTATTTCTTCTGGTTTACTGTTTATATTTTGTTGAAGTGTTGTCTGTGTGTCAGTTGGTATCCCTAACTGTTCTGGTGGGCTAGGCCCGTTTAAATTAGAGGACCTAGTCCTCCTTTTGTGTAGTGTTTTACCTTACACTTTCCTGTTTTTGTGATAGTTTTTCCTGGTTGAGTTGTGTGTTGTAGGTTTTCAATGAACCGTTTAACTTAGAGGTTCTTTGAGGTTTTTTGTGTGTAGTGCTAGTTTCCCGCCTTGCTGTTGTTCGGCCTTTGCTGTTTTTTCGGCTAGTCATCCTTGGTCTTGGTGTTGAGTAGTTAGTTAAGATGTCTAAGGATCATAAGGAACATAAACCTTCGGGTTTTAAGAAATGTTCCAAATGTAACTGCAAGATGTCCATTACGGACGGACATTCCATATGTGTGTATTGCCTAGGAGCAATTCATTCGCAAGAATCCTGTAGCTTCTGCCACGCCTTCAGTCCGAGGGTGCTACAGGAAAGAAAAAAATAAACTTATATTGAAGAGACTCCTAAAACCTACGTTTGGGGAGTCTTTAGACTCGACTTCTAGTACCCAGTCCAAGTCTAAGGCTTCGAAGGTGAAGAAAAGGTCTCCGGCTCCGTCTATCTCCTCGGGGCCACCGGAGAAAACTTCAAAACTGGACTCTACCTCCTCGGCTCCTCTGTCCTCTGGGCCGCAGGAGGTATCTGTTGTGCTGGAATCAACCCCGGCTCCAATTGTATTGGAACCCATTTGGAGCCGGTCTCCCAGTGTTAGACATGGTTCTCCTGATAGGAGATCCCAATCCCCCTCTCTGTCCTCCATATCCTCCAGGCTTTCCGATTTGGATGTCGATAGGGTGGTTCAGAGGCTCCTTCAGTCGCCGGTGTTGGCTAAATTATTTTCAGCTCCGACCCAGTCGGCTCTGGAGCCCGTCCCGATGTTTGGGTCGATGGTTCCTCCTCCGAGCACTCCCTTGTCTTCGGAGCCAGAGTGCTCCGCTCCAAGTGATTTTCTTGTGCCGGCTCAGATACCCCTCAAGGGTTATCGGTGCCGACATCGGCTCCAACCATGTCGGCTCCGTCCACAGGTTTCGGTACTCGGGTTTCCTCTGTTGGGCCCGAGGGGGATACTTCGGGACATCTGTCGGTTCTGAGCCTCCCCCTCAGTGCTTCGGCTCGGGGAACCCCAACCCCGGTCATGGCCTCGGAGACCGGTCGGTCCTCAGATTCAGGGGGACCCGCCTTCGAGGCCAAGAGGAGCTCACTGGCCAGATCTTCAGTTACATCACCTGGATCGGTCATTCCGTCTCCTTCCACCCTGGCTAGAGCTTCTGATGTCCCCCTATCCGTAGGAGCCCCCCAGAAAAAAGTTGTGCAAGAGGAAGCACATAGACTTACAGGACGAGTCTCTCACTTTTGATACCGACCTCGAGGAGTCAGAGGAGTTCCCCAAGTCGTCCTCTGATGATGTCTCTTTCTCCGACATCCTGGAGATATTGAGACAGAGAGGCGACTGGCTGTCCAAAACCCCCTCTGAGGAGGAGTCGGTATTCCTCAAGGCCTTTGGAGCTCAACCCTCCTCCTCCTGGGTGTCTCCACCCTTCGACAAACTCCTGGATTTAATTTGTCGAAGTTTGTGGGAGAATCCTGATTTGGTGGAACCTGTGCCCAGAAGGCCCAATAAATTTCTTTCTGCCCCCCCGGGGAAAGAGTTTCTGTCCAAAGGGGTTTCTGTAGATGCCATGGTGGTGGCGGCGGCCACACAGCAGGAAGTAGCCGAGCCTTCTTCCTCCGTCCATCCTCCTAACAAGGAGTCCAGGAGCATGGACCGGTACGGGAAGCATACACTCTCGTCAGTGACCTTCACCCTGCGTTCGCTGAACTATCTTTATCATTTTACTCAGTTCCAGAGAGATCTCCTCAAGGAGTTAGGAGATACTCTAGCGGGTAATGTACCTGAGGTGTTAGCGCACATGGTTTACGTCCAGGTATCTACCCTCAATTCAATTGTCAACTCGTCCATGAGGCTCATTTCGTATGCAGCCGACGGGGCGAGTAGGGCAGCTAGTTCGGGAGTAGCCCTCAGAAGGCAAGCCTGGATGCGCCTGTGTCACTTTGCGGAGGCCTTCAATTCTTCCTTCACTGATGCCTCCTTCGATGGGTCCTCACTTTTTGGAACCAAAGTGAAAGACACCCTCACCAGATGTGAGCAAGAGGGAAAGACCCAGTCTGCCGTAGGGGTCTGTTTTTCCCTTCCCTCTAGGCCTTACCCCAAGGCTCAGAGAGGAGGGAAGATGTGGTTCAAGAAATTACAGAAGTCTTTTCCTGCCGCACAAGGTGAGCCTCCCTACAGAGGCAGAGGAGGGGGGAGGTTATTCTGGAAGACGCCACCCTAGAGGCAGAGGAGGCCCCACAACTCGGGAGACCGTGATTCCTTTCGCGGTTCCTCTTACCATCGTTCCTGATGTGTTTCTTGACTGTGCTATTCCGGAGCCAGTCGGGGGCCGCATTTCGTTGTACTCGGAAGCCTGGGAAAACATCACCCAGGATCGATGGGTGCTACGAATAGTTTCCGGAGGTTATACCATTCCCTTTTTGTCAGATCCCCCTCCAGTCAGGAGAATCCCAGATGTTCCACCCAGTCAAAGGGATCACGCAGCATTAGAAGTCTCAAAGCTGCTAAAGAAAGGAGTCATCCAACCTGTCCCCTCAGACCAAATCGGATTAGGGACTTACTCAAGACTTTTTTTGGTGCCGAAAAAACAGGGGACCTGAGACCCATTCTAGATCTCAGCCGATTAA
Organism: Protopterus annectens; assembly: GCF_019279795.1. Classification (NCBI taxonomy): domain Eukaryota; kingdom Metazoa; phylum Chordata; order Ceratodontiformes; family Protopteridae; genus Protopterus; species Protopterus annectens. The sequence goes on from NC_056734.1 coordinate 70,581,492, forward strand.
ACCACTACGTTCTGAAGTCAAAGTTCCGAATGGTCACCCTTCAGTCCATTTTCCCGCTGCTGGGAAAAGAAGTGTGGATGTGCTCCATCTACCTCAAGGATGCTTACTACCATATCAAATGGACAGGGCATCCAGGAGTCACTTACGCTTCTGGCTGGGAGCCAGTCATTTTCAGTTTTGTGCCCTGCCCTTTGGTCTCACCACAGCCCCCAGGGTGTTCACCAAGTGCATGGCGGTGGTGACAGCTCAGTTGAGACGTCAAGTATTCCAAGTGTTTCCATACCTGGACGACTGGCTCCTCACTGCCCCCACCAGGCATATTCTCATCTGGGCCAGGGACGCTACCATTACCCTCTGTCAACAACTAGGAATTACCTTGAACTGGGAAAAATCTGCCTTGCTGCCCTCACAGCGTGTCACATTTATAGGCGCAGAGCTCGATACCGTCCAAATGCGAGCCTTCCTGCCTCAAGAAAGGATCGGAGTGTTGCAGAATCAGGTTCATGCTTTATTACCCCTCAAGAAAGTACAAGCAAGATGGGTGCTTCAGCTTTTGGGATCCATGGCAGCTACCATTACGTTAGTGCCTCTAGCAGAGATTACACATGAGGCTTCTTCAGTGGCTCCTCTTTGCCCAATGGTCCTTTCAGAAACTCCCCCTTTCTCACCAGATCCTTCTCACGGACTGATGCAAGCAGGATCTCCGTTGGTGGCTATGCTCCACCAATCTGGATGAGGGGAAACCGTTTGCCCCTTCATCACCTGTCACCACGGTGACCACGGACGCCTCCCAGATGGGGAGGGGGGTAATTATCTTGGCAGGACAGTCCAAGGCACGTGGCAAGATCACAAGGTACATCTGCACATCAATGTTTTAGAGATGAGAGCGGTGTTATTGGCGTTGCGGGCACTTCAGAACTCTTTTTCTCTGGGAACGATTGCAATTCACTCGGACAACATGTCCGTTGTGTGGTACCTAAACAAGCGAAGAGAAACCAGATCTTTCCCCCTGTGCAGAGAGGCCATGAGAGTGTGGTAGTGGGCAATGTCTTCCCAACGGTTCCGGGGAAGGCCAATGTGATAGCAGACAGGCTGAGCAGAGCTATTCTGATGCCTTACGAGTGGTCCCTGAACCTTCTGGTTGCAGAACAGGTTTTCACCAGGTGGGGTCAGCCTTGCTGCGATCTTTTTGCCAGCCCCCTCAATGTCAAATGCAGCAGCTACTTCACCCTGATCCCCCCACAGGGGGAGTCACCCAGGGACGCTCTAGTCCACGACTGGCCCTCCGGTCTGCTCTATGCTTTCCCTCCATTTCCTGTGTTACCAAGAGTGATTCAGAAAGCCATATCCTTGGGAAGCAAGATGATTCTAATTGTCCCACACTGGCCTCGCCAAGTCTGGTTCTCCTTTCTTCATCAATTCACGGTGGACAGTCCTTGGATTCTGGACCCAGTACCAGACCTACTGACGCACATGTCGGTGTCGGGGCAGTTCCATTCCTCCCTGCAGACCCTCAGGTTGACAGCCTGGCTACTTCACTTCCGTCGTTAGTCAGACTTCATCATTTTTCGCCTGAGGTGGTACACATTCTATCCTCTTCTCAAAAAGTCTTCCACCAGGAAGATTTATTCCAGCAAATGGAAGAGATTTTCCATTTGGGCTCAGGCCCAAGGACTTGACCCTTACACAGCCCCAATTCCTGCTGTTTTGGAATTTTTGTCCATGCTCTTTCGGCAAGGTTCTGCCCCTGCTACCATAAAAGTGCAGCTGGCTGCTATTTCTAATTTTCATACCTCCTACGAGCCTTCCCTTATGGCACATAAACTCTGTAAGGCCTTTCTGAAGGGCACCTTGTTACTCCGGCCTCTTGTGTCAGAACCTATCATGCCCTGGGATCTAAACTTTGTTTTACAAGCCTGGACTTCCCCACCTTTTGAACCGGCTGCCTCCTGTGAGTTAAAGTTTCTGTCCTGGAAGACTGCTTTCCTAATAGCCATCACATCAGCTAGACGGGTGTCAGAGATTCAGGCTCTGTCCATCAAACCCCCGTATTTAATCTTCCATAAGGATAGGGTTTCTCTTAGACCTAATCCGTCCTTTCTTCCTAAAGTAACATCTATTGTTAATCTCAATCAGTCTATCGAGCTGCCAGTTTTCTTCCCTCAATTCTCGAACAAATCAGAGTTTAGATTTCATCAATTGGACGTGCACAGGCAATTACGATTCTGCTTACACAGGACAAAACAACTACGAAAAGCTGACCAATTGTTTGGGTCTTTTTCAGAAAGTAGAGCAGGATCCCCTGTCTCCAAGGTTACAATCTCCAGATGGATTTCAAGTTGTATTTCCTTTATTTACCCCTCTGCTGGCAGAAATCTACCATTCCCCATCAAGGCTCACTCTACTAGGGCTGTTTCGGCGTCAATAGCTTACCACGCTAGACTTTCTTTGGATGGTATTTGTGCTGCAGCCACGTGGGCTTCCCCACACACCTTTATTACTCATTACAAACTGGACGTGGCTTCTAGGGGCTGGGCTTCCTTTGGTTCCACAGTCCTCAGGAGCATCTTCCTTTGAGCCTCCCAGGATAGAGATGCTGGGGACGCTGTCCCGTTAGTAATAATGTAGGCGAGATTGGACTACATACCATCAAGAAGTTATGCACTCACCATAACGTTCGATGTATGTAGTCCATCTCGCCTCACATTCTTACGTACCCTCTCACCTGCCCCCTTCCTGGAGGATTTGAAGGCTGGAATTGGCATATGAGTATCCTTCAATGGTAGTTGTTTTTTCTTATTCTCCTTGATAGTGTTCTACTTCGTGCTAGAAAATAAAAGTTGGCCGAGTCGGAGCTGATATTCAGCTCCGAACCCGTGAGTAAGAATGTAGGCGAGATTGGACTACATAACATCCTTGTTTCAAGATTTCTTGTACCATAAATTACTATAACACATTAAGTTATCATGCAACTCACCATGTTCATAGTCTTTGGCCCAAAAACATGCATCACTAGTATCTAAATGACCTCCTGTTCTAGTAAGGAACACATGTTTAATACATTGCAAATTCTTATGTGCTGCCAATAACTGCATTGCTCTCTAAGTGCTGCCAGTTTCTCTTACTCCTCTTCATGAAAAGTAAAACAGGAAATACCGTTGTACATTTTCTACCAACATACAGGAATGTAAGCAAATCAAATTTCTGTTAGATTTTTCAGCTAATACATTTGCAGTGATGAGCAAATCATATTTCTGGACCATGTGGTCTTGTCTCCCATAAGGTCTATTCTCAAAATGATATGCCTACAAGTTCTATCTAGCAAGATATGCAACTCACTGTAGCTAGCTTATCATCCTTAAAGCTATTTACCCATATAACAGTAGTTAATATTGCCAAATTCATGAGAATTAGAAATTAATTTTATCAAAATGTATTTAGAGACCTGATAAAGCAAACTGCTGCACAGGGCCCACACTAGATAACATGGAAAGTAATCTAAAGTAATGAGATGTTCACCTGAAATAAAAACATTTTCAGAAAACAAGTGTTCAGTCCTTTATAACAGTCTTTGGATAGCAAGATCAGTTGAAGATTTGATATCTCCAAAGCCTAGGCTGATGACATCTTTACCAAAAATAAGTCAAGATAATTCTTGTTAAGGATAACAAACAGTGATTCATTTTTTCTAATTATTATTATCAATGAATACATGTGGAATATTTTGCAGGACTAAAATTCTCTCTCTTTATCAATGGCCAAGTCAATACTTACAGCAAAAAACATGACATCATAACCCTAATAAGATCCCTTTACATAATGAAATTTCAAAAATTAGCATACAGACCAGCATCATCAATAGAAAGGACCCCATGATAAAATATTGGTACGTTCATATAGTATTTTGCTATAGTTAATGTTATAATACTGCTTATGCAGTGTGTATTACTAGACTGTACAGATCATGTGTAATGTTTTAAGTATTTGTAAACTCTTTACTTTTTCAGAAATGCTTTCTTTATATATTTGTACACTGTCATAGTGTTAAGGAAAAATATATTGTCCCATGATTATTCTTCACAAAATGCACATTAATAAGACGTTATGTACTCACCATAACATTCCATGTGAATTGTATCATCTTGCCTTGATTCTTCACTGATGGGCTTGGAGCCAGCCATTAGCAAAGCTCAAGGTTTACCAGTAGCTCGAGACCAAGCCCCTTATCCCATGATGCACTGCTGGAATTACCTCAAATCTTGTTTGCTGCGTGTACCATATCTCCCTGTGAGAGAACTACTCTCCCAAGAGAGAGAAGGACTGAATAACCAGGATGAGATCAGCCACTAGGTCAACTATCAGCCAGGTGGGGGATGGAGGGAGGGACATAAGAATGAAGGCAAGATGGAACAACTCACATGGAACATTATAGGTGAGTACATAACTTCTTAATGTGAAATTGTTCAATCTCGCCGTTCATTCTTCACTGATGGGTAGTGTCCCTAGCACCCTGAATCTCAGGTGGCTCATGGGAGTACATTCGTCAGGACCGTAGACCCAAAGGAAGCCCTGTCCCTGGAGGCCTTATCAACTTTTTAATGAGTGATAAAGATATGAGGTTAAGACCAAGTGGCTGCAGCACAAATGTTATCAAGGGGTAATTTGGCTTGAAATGCACAAGATGTAGAAACTGCTCTGGTAGAAGGAGCTTTAATCTTGTGCAGTAAAGGCATATTAGCAGCTGAATAAACAAAAGTGATACAATCAGATAGCCATTTTGAAAGCATTGATTTAGCCACTGGTCTACCTTTTCTGGCTTCAGAGAAAGACACAAAGAGCTGGTCTGATTTTCTAACATCCGTTGTTCTGTCCAAATAATATCTGAGCTGTCTGTGAACGTCAAGTTTGTGCAGCATGTACTCTAATTTGTTGGAATGGTTAGGGAAGAAGACTGGCAACTCAATGACTTGGTTGATATTGGATTCAGAACAAACTTTGGGCAAAAAGGAGGGGTTTGTCCTAAGAGATACTCTATCAGCATGAAAAAACAAATAAGGAGGGCTGATAGATAAGGCCTGAAGTTCTGACACTCTGCAGGCAGAAGTAATAGCCACCAGAAATATAGTTTTCCATGATAAAAATTTGAGATCACAAGATGATGCTGGTTCAAATTGGGGAAGAATCATGCGAGACAGCATAAAGTTTAGATTCCAAGGAGAATAAGGAGTTTTCACTGGAGGCCTCATGTGGAAGGTCCCTTTGAAAAAGGCCTAGGACAACTTTTGGGACATTATGTTTAGTCCGTCTACTCTGAGATGAAAGTTAGATATAGCAGCCAACTGGACCTGAACTACTTTTGGGACATTATGTTTAGCCCGTCTACTCTGAGATGAAAGTTAGATATAGCAGCCAACTGGACCTGAACTGTAGCAGCTGCAGCTCCTTCATTAAAAATCAGAGTCAAGAATTCTAAAATGGACAGCAAGGAGGCTTGATAAGGATCAATGTTTGCCTTAGAAGCCGATAAGGAAAATCTCTTCCACTTACTAAGATATAGTCTCCTGGTAGATGGTTTATGAGATGACAAGAGGATCTGTCTTGTCTCATCAGACAGATCATGAAGCCTGGCTATGATGGGAACTAGAGCAGCCATGCTGTGAGCTTCAGTGACTGCAGTGAGGGATGGAGGTCCCCTGATGGATGTGTCAGAAGGTCTGGAACTGGGTCCAGAAGCCATGGATCCTCCAATAGATGATGATGAAGGAATGGGAACCAAATCTGCCGAGGCCAGTGCGGGGCTATGAGGATGATAGTCCTTCCCAGCAACATTGCTTTCTGTAGAAGTCTGGGTATAAGAGGGTTGGAGGGAATGCAAAGAGAAGACCTGGAGGCCAATCGTGTATGAGTGCATCTCTCGGGGGTTGTCCCGGAGGGGGAATAAGGGCAAAGTAGCTTCTGCATTTCGTGTTCACGTGACTGGCAAAAAGACTGCAGCAAGACTGGCCCCATTTGTGGAAAATCCTGTCTGCAATCTCTTGTTTGAGGGACCACTCGTGTGGCAACAGAACTGTCCTGCTCAGTTTGTCTGCTATCATGCTGGATATCCCCAGGATGGGCATTGCCAACAGAAAGCGCTGGGAGGAGACAGCCCACTGCCAAACTTTGAGGGCTTCTCGGCAAAGGGGGTAAGACTTGATCCCGCCTTGCTTGTTCAAATACCAAACTACCGACATGTTGTCTGTCTGAACTGCAATTGTCCCTAAAGGAAGAGAGTCCTGAAAGTACTGCAATGCCAGAAGTACTGCTCTCATCTCCAGGACACTGATATGCAGGTGTGATTCTTGATCCGTCCATGTGCCTTGGGCGGTCATTCCCTGAAAATGCCCCCACACCTTATTAGGGAAACGCCCGTGGTCACAGTGGCTACTGGAGGGGGTAGAATAAAGGGACGTCTTATGGATACATGAAGAGACGTCAACCACCACTGGAGATCTCTCTTGCAAGAGTTTGTAATCAAAATCATATGACTCATTGGAAGTTCCTGATAGGACCATTGGGTGAACAGCAGCCACTGAAGAATCCGCATATGCATCCTTGCTAAAGGTAGGGCCAAGATCGCTGCAGCCATCAAACTGAATACCTTTAAGACTTCTGCGGCTGGTGCTCTCTCCTTTGACACTAGTGATTTGACATGCTGGCGAAGGAGAAAAATCCTCTCGGTTGGAAGTCGTAGAGTGGTGGCTGAAGTGTCTAACTTTGCCTCTATAAAGACAATATGCTGCAATGGTGACAAGGCAGATTTTTCTGAGTTGATTGTAATGCCTAAGTGATGGCAGAGTGTCAGAGTGTATTCTCTTGCTTGAATATGTTGATGCCTGGTGGTGGAGGTAAGGAGCCAATTGTCTAGGTACGGAAACACCTGGAATCCTAGATGCCTCAGATGAGCCATGACCACTGCCATGCATTTGGTGAACGCTCTGGGGGTTGTAGTGAGATCAAAGGGCAGGTCTCGAAACTGATAATGATTGGCTCCCAGCCGGAAATGAAAATGATCTCTGGATGGCTTGGCCATTTTTATGTGGTAGTATGCATCACTGAGATCTACTGAACACATCCAATTGTCTTTCCCTAAAAAGGGAAGTATCGACTGAAGCGTGACCATCCGAAACTTCTCTTTCTTTACAAATTGGTTGAGTCTGTTGAGGTCCAAAATAGGTCTCCAGTCCCCTGTCTTCTTTGGAACCAAAAATAATCTTGAGTAAGTTCCGAATCCTATTTGGTCTGCTGGGACTGGTTGGAGGACTCTCTTTTTCTAGCAACTTGCAGACTCTATAGTTGCTTGTTCCCTGTAACTGGGTGGAACGTCCGGGATTCTTCTTGGGGGCGTAGGTTGGGTGAAGAATGGTATGAAATAACCTCTGGAAATAATGATTTGTACCCAGCTGTCGTTTGTTATATTTTGCCAGGCGTCTGGGTATAAAGACAAGCGACCCCTGACTGCCTCCAGAGCAGGACAGTTGGGTCACCATTCAGGAGCACTGATAGGGTTGACCAGAAAAGTGCTCATGTCACCCTGTTGTTGCGGACCACCTCTGTTGCGAGGGCGGCGTCTCCCATTGTTACCCCCTCCTCTGCCCCTAGAGGGGGGTTAACCACGTGTGTCCTGAAAGGCTCCTTGGGCTTTTCGGAACCACATTTTCCCTTCCCCGTTGGCCTTTGGGATAAGGCTGAGTAGGGGGTGGAGAAACGGACTCTGACAGCAGACAGAGTCTTTCCCTCCTCCTCACACCTAGTAAGAGTTTCCTTCACTTTGGGCCCAAAGAGAGATGAGCCATCAAACGGGGTGTTGACAAATGAAGACTTAAAGGGCTCCATGAAGGAACACAAGCGCATCCAGGAATGTCGTCTTAGCACAACTCCTGTACCCGCTGCTCTACTCGTCCCATCAGCTGCATATGATATGAGATGCATGGACGAGTTCACGATGGAGTTTAGGGTAGCAAGCTGGGGCAACTTTGTCAGAAGCCCCTGCAGCTACAGTACCCTGAAGAGTATCTCCCAACTCCTTTAGGAGATCACTTTGCAATCTGGTGAAGTGGGTCAAATAGTTCAGGGATCGGAGTGTAAAAGTCGCAGAACTAAACATGCATTTCCCATAACGATCCATGATCCTGGACTCTCTGATAGGAGGATGGATCGTCAAGGAAGTCTCAGACATTTCCTAATTGGTGGCCGCCGCTGCTACCACCATGGCATCAACAGGGACTCCCTTGGACAAAAAATCTTTATCTACAGGTGCAGAAATGAACTTGTTGGGCCTCTGAGGGACAGGCTTCATGGACTCCAGTGAGTCCCACGCCCTTCGAGAGACCAGCTGCATGAGCTCATTGAAGGGCGGAGACACCCAAGAGGTGGAAGGTTGAGATCCGAAAGCCTTCAGTAGCACTGACTCATTCTCAGTAGGGCTTCTGGACTGCCAATCACCCCTCTGCCTAAGGATCTCTAGTATCTCCGCAAAGGAGATATCCTCAGAGGGGGATTGGGGGGACCCTTCTGACTCAACCAAGTCAGTATCAGATGTCAAAGACTCCTGTGGGGAGTCCAAGTGTCTCCTCTTGCACAATCTCTTCCTGGGATCCTCCTCAGTGGGAGCCTCTGGCAAGGACACGGAAGAGCAAGGGGTGCCCTGTGGGGCTACCGGAGGCTCATAGTCTCTACGCTTGGCCTGGACGATGGAGGCAGAAGCGGACACAGGCACTTTGGGGGAAGAAGAGGCCAGACCTGGTGTCGAGAATGTCTTTGCGGACAAGGCTCTCCTCATGGCTTTGAATGCATCATGGCTCTGATGAGGAGTCGACGGATCCGAGGGAACCGCCACCCCCTCCCGCACCGAGGCCGTGGGCTCTGAGCTGGAGGTAGGAGCCGAGCTCATCCGAGCCAAGGCCCCGAGAGGAAGAGTCGGCACCGACAAGTCGGTCCGACTATCCTCCCTGGACCCGACAGGACAGTGTTGGCCTGTAGAGTCCCCGGTCGGCACCGAGGATGTCAGAGTAGATGGAACCGATGACACCGGAGCAGGTCTCGGCTCCAAAGGCTCCACAAATGGCAGGTTGGCCCCCTCCGGCTCCAAAGATACAGTACGGCTCGGAGGAGGTGCAGTCAAATCTGGGATGGTGGTCTTTGGTTCCGACGTTGGAGTCAGAGCCGACAACATTTTGGCAAGGCCTGGTGCCAGTAAGAGCTTCTGCACCAATCAGTCCATATCCAAATCTGAGAGGCTGACGGAAGAGCTAGAAAAGTGCACCGAAGGTGCTGATTGAAGGAGTGGAGACAGTGGACCGGCTCCGATAGCCGTGGAGCCGAAGTCCCGGAATCCTCCACTTTCTTAGACTTTTTACATGCCTTGGAATCAGTAGATGATTTTGATGATTTAGAGGACTTGCTGGCCCCATCCTGGTCAGACAAAGCTTCAGTTAAAGGATGCTTCAACAAACCTCGATCCTCAAGCTTCCTTTTCCTCTCTAAAAGAACCTTTGAAGAAAAGGAATGGCAAATGCTACAGGACTCCTGCAAGTACTCCGCACCAAAACAATACACACACTGAACATGCCCATCAGTGACAGATGATCTTTTGCCCGCAGTCTGGACATTTTTTGAATCCAGATTTTGGGTGCTTGTCTTTTTCTTCAGACATATTAAGCAATATGCAGACTAGAAGAAAGTCAAGATAACAGTACTAACAACCCAACACCATTTAACAACTGGCCGAGAAAAAAGGCCAACAGTATAATACATCCTAAAAGTTAAAGCTATCCTCTAACAATGTCCTGAGAAAGGAAGGCCAACTCTAAGAAATGTGAAACAGCACACTATCTACACTATGAACACTATAACAATAGAATGAAAAACACACACACACACTGAAAACTAGGCCTAACACGAGGCCGCTACAAATATAATAAACTATGAAGCACCAAGGGAATAGGTCTAAAGAGACAACTACAGGGCTATATATATATATATATATATATATATATACATACACACACACACACACATATATATGTATATATATATATATATATATATATATATATATATATATATATATATATATATATATATATATATATACATATATATATATATATATATGTATATGAGTATCTACATGAGAAGACTTGCAAATAGTGATTGTGTGTCAAAAAAGGCTCAAGCAAACTGGAACCCCTGAGATCCGTGCCGCAGCAAACTACATTTGAGGTAATTCCAGCAGTGCATCATGGGATAAGGGGCTTGGTCTCGAGCTACTGGTAACCTTGAGCTTTGCTAACAGCCATGTCAGAGCCGATGGATCGGCTCCGAACCCATCAGTGAAGAATGAACAGCGAGACTGAACAACTTCACATCTTGAAGTTTCTTCATAAATGAGTCAAATAAAATGTTTATAAAATGTAATATATATGCATGATTATACAAAATACAGTTTCACTTAAGTTGTAGCTGTATATTTCCAATGCCTTACAACTGCATTTTCTTTTCATTATCACATTACAGTGTAATGACAGAAGACTGAAGGCAAAGTAACTACTGAAGGATTTAAGGAATGTTCAAAAGAGTCTGGTTTCACAACGTAAAGGAGTTGAAAAAACAAAACAATGTGCCAATAATCTTTTGTAAGCTCTGGCCTTCTCAGGCTGAGAAATGAGTTCTAACAAGGATGTCTGTAAAAGATAGTGTGTACTGGTACTAAATGTTGCAAGGTTAAAAGACAGATTCTTAGACCGGGTGGTCTATGCTTTAAAAAATCATATCTGTCAAGTGTTCACGTGAAGCTCAAAGAGAGAAGCATGAGGGCATAAATTATTTTAAAACTGTATTATTTGTTAAAAGCTATGTTACGTCAAAGTTCTGCATGCATGGAGTTGATAAGAAAATGTATATATGTAGTGTTATTACTCTTTGTTGGACTGATCTAAAATTTTGTAAAGGGAGTCTCCCAGCGATGTTTATGGAATAAACCAGTAATCTGCATATCCTAAAGCATTATTCTTGACTCAAGACTAAAAATGTAAAACTCTTTGTTATTTATTTGTTGTACTTTATCACTAGGATATAGAAAGAGAACTACCAATAACATTAAAAGCAATGGCCAAAAAGAAGTGTTTCAGCAATTGTGGAAAATGTGATTCAGACACGTTAGCCATGAGGAAAGAACTTATTACTGGGTAACTTGCAAGTCACTGAACTGCCCTTAATAACTGTGAGTATAAATCAACACTTTCCTGTAGCAGTAACCACTGGTGGTCCACGCAGTGCATTGGCCCAAGCATCTCTCCATTCACTGTCACATACACCTACAAACACATGCACGCACATGCGTGTGCACGTGCGCGCACACACACACACACACACACACACACACACACACACACACATATACACAAATACACACAAAAACATAGCTCTTACCTATCCATGAGTTGACAGAACACCTTTAACATATCTTTTTACTGTTGTCTCTGCCCTCAAAAACTACAGAATCTTACATTCAGTTAATAATGCCAGTTTCATTCTTTTTATTGTTCACAAAGTGTATTGTGATGCTAGATCATCATCATCTTTCGTTTTTTCCCGTCAGGGGTCGCTACAGCGGATCATCTCTTTCCATTTCTTCCTGTCTTCTGCATCTTGATCTGTCACACCAACCGCCTGCATGTCCTCTCTCACCATGTCCATAAACCTCATCTTAGCCCTTCCTCTTTTCCTCTTACCTGGCAGCTCCATCCTTAGCATCTTTTTCCCAATATACCCATCATCCCTCCTCAGCACATGTCCAAACCAACGCAATCTCGTCTCTCTTGCTTTGTCTCCAAACTGTCCAACATGAGCTGATCCTCTAATATACTGATTCCTAATCCTATCCATCCTAGTCACACCGAGTGCAAATCTTAACATCTTTAACTCTGCCACATCCAGCTCTGACTCCTGCCTTTTTGTCAATGCCACTGTCTCCAACCCATATAACATAGCTGGTCTCACTACTGTCTTGTAGACCTTCCCTTTCACTCTTACTGGTACCAGTCTGTCACAAATCACTCCTGACACTCTTTCTCCACTCATTCCACCCTGCCTGTACTCTCTTCTTCACCTCTCTTCCACATTCACCATTACTCTGAACTGTTGATCCCAAGTACTTAAAACTTGTCCACCTTTACCAACTCTACTCCCTGCATCCTCACCATTCGTCTACCCTCCCTCTCATTTACACACTTACATTCTGTCTTAGCCCTGCTGACCTTCATTCCTCTGCTCTCTAGAGCATATCTCCACCTCTCCAGAGTCTCCTCAACCTGATTCCTACTCTCATTACAGATCACAATGTCATCTGCAAACATCATAGTCCACAGGGCCTCATGTCTGATCTCATCTGTCAACCTGTCCATCACTACTGCAAATAAGAAAGGACTCAGAGCTGATCCTTGATGTAATCCCACCTCTACCTTAAACAGATCCGTCACTCCCACTGCAGTCCTCACCACTGTCACACTACCCTCGTACATATCCTGTACCACTCTTACATACTTCTCTGCCACTCCCGACTTCCTCATACAATACCACAACTCTTAGGCACCCTGTCATATGCTTTCTCAAAGTCTATAAAGACACAATGCAACTCCTTCTGACCTTCTCTGTATTTCTCCAATAACACTCTCAGAGCAAACATCGCATCTGTAGTGCTCTTTCCTGGCATGAAGCCATACTGCTGATCACTAATCATCACCTCCCTTCTTAACCTAGCTTCTACTACTCTCTCCCATAACTTCAAGCTGTGACTGATCAATTTTATCCCTCTGTAGTTACTGCAGCTCTGCACATCACCCTTATTCTTAAAGACAGGTACCAAAAAACTTTTTCTCCACTCCTCAGGCATCCTCTGACTTTCCAAAATTTCATTAAACAATCTAGTTAAAAATTCCACTGCCATTTCTCCTAGGCACCTCCATGCTTCCATTGGGATGTCATCTGGGCCAACAGCCTTTCCATTCTTCATCCTCTTCATAGCTGTCCTTACTTCCTCCTTGCTTATCTGTTTCACTTCCTGATTCACTATTCCCACATCATCCAACCTTTTCTCTCTCTCATTCTCTTCATTCATCAGCCTCTCAAAATACTCTTTCCATCTACTCAACACACTCTCCTCTCTTGTGAGCACCTTTCCCTCACTATCCTTTATCACCCTTATTTGCTGCACATCTTTTCCAGCTCTGTCCCTCTGTCTAGCCAATCGGTACAGGTCCTTTTCTCCCTCTTTGGTGTCCAATCTCTCATACAACTCTCCATACGCCTTATCCTTAGCTTTCACCACCTCTCTCTTTGCCATGTGCCTCATCTCCTTATACTCACGTCTACTTTCCTTATACTCATGTCTGCTTTCCTTATCTCTTTGAAAATCCCACTTCTTCTTTGCCAGCCTCTTCCTCTGTATACTCTCCTGTACTTCCTCATTCCACCACCAGGTCTCCTTGTCCTCCTTCCTCTGTCCAGATGTCACACCAAGCACCTTTCTAGCAGTCTCCCTTACTAGTTCTGCTGTAGTTACCCAGCTATTCGGTAACTATCCACTGCCTCCCAAGTGCCTGTCTTAACTTTTCCCTAAACTCCACTTCACAATCACCCTTTTTTAACTTCCACCATTTAATCCTTGGCACTGCTTTCACACTCCTCCTCCTCTTCTTGATCACTGTCATCCTGCAGACCACCATTCTATGGTGCTTAACTACACTTTCCCCTGCCACCACTTTACAGTCTCCAAATCTCCTTCAGACTGGCCCTCCTACATAGGATATAATCCACCTGTGTGCATCTTCCTCCACTCTTGTACGTCACCCTATGCTCCTCCCTCTTCTTAAAATACGTATTCTCCACAGCCATGTCCATCCCTTTCGCAAAATCCACAATCATCTGACCTTCTGCATTCCTCTCCTTAACACCATACCTACCCATCACTTCCTCATCCCCTCTGTTCACTTCACCAACATGCCCATTAAAGTCCGCTCCAATCACTAGTCTCTCACTCTTGGGTACACTCACCACAACTTCATCCAACTCACTCCAAAATTTCTCTTTCTCATCCATCGCACACGCAACTTGTGGAGCATATGCACTAACAACATTCATCATTACACCATCAATTTCGAGCTTCATAAACATCACTCTGTCAGACACTCTCTTCACGTCTAAAACACTCTTGGCATATTATTCCTTTAGTATTACCCCTACCCCATTTCTCCTGCCATGCACACCATGATAGAACAATTTGAACCCATTTCCTAAACACCTGGCCTTACTTCGCTTCCATCTGGTCTCTTGCATGCACAATATATCAACCTTCCTTCTCTCCATCATATCAGCTAGCTCTCTTACTATACCAGTCATACTGCCAACATTCAAAGTTCCTACCCTCACTGCTACACTCCTAACCTTCCTCCTAGATCTGTTGCTCTATTAACAATTTTGGAAGTCTAAATAATAGTTTTAAACTGTCCCTGATTTTGCTTCTTATGTGTGTTCTGCCCTCCTACACCATATATCCTTACAATCCATGAATATTGCCAGATATTAACGTTTCATACATCTTATAGTGTAAGAACTACTCTCTAACACAAGCTATCCTCATTTAGAGTAGATATTAAGGCTCTGTTTTGTTAAGCTGTTTTCAATACAAATTGTGCAAGGTTTAGAACTTTCTCTAAAAGAGAGAAAGAAAAAGTTAATGACCTAAGGTGATAAGTTAAACCATCCCAGGTGTCTAAGCAGTGATGCAGAGGACTACAACTCTGCTCAGGCACTGGGTATGGGCTAAGCCTGAGGGTGCAGGGTTTAAAATACTCCCTGGAATTTACCTGTAACACATTTCTCACTTATAAAGAAGGTTGGCTGAATGTAAACTTTTGGCAATGTTCATTAACATGTCCGGCTAAGGTAACTTGCGCAGAAGAGCAATTCTTTCAATCAACCAGCTGCATGAATGCCTTACCATATGCATTTCTGGGGGAGAGCACATGGCTAACTAGGCCACAGAGAAATAGTTTAGCATAGTCCACTTCCCCAGAATGCCTCATCAGCATTTCAGGTAAGCCACAGAGACAACCCACCACTGTGCTGCACCACTTTGTGGTACAGCATTGTGATAGGACTGTCTCTGTAATCAGAAATGGTTATCACGAGTAGTAAAACAGGCTTACTGTGTGTTGTACTACTTTTGAATGCCACCTGGTATTTGCCTGATTGGCACAAGTTGTGGCTGAAAAAGGATCCTCAGTCCAGCCACCTAACTAATTAACAAATGTTAAATAAAGTAAAATACTGATTTTACGAAAAATAAAACTTGATTCTTAACTAGCGATGGAAACAGGATGGGTAAGCTATATTCTGAAAATCAGAAGCTCTTTTTCGCACCGGAATAACTTTTTACCATTCTTGAAATGTTTACAGTTTTTGCATTCGTTAATGCTGGCCTGCATTTGTTAAATATTTTACAGAGTGCACAGAGTGAAGTCTTATGAGCTAGAGTCACACAACTAGCAACAATTTCACAAGGCTCTTCAAGGTAACTCCTCTCAAAACTGCATTTCTTAGAAAAGTAGGTTATTACTTGGTGATGAAAAGAAGATGGTATTGATTCTTCCCCCCACAAATGACAAATTAAAATGCTGATGGTTGTACTGCAATACAGAACCTGCATTACACATCTTATAATGTAAAAAGTAGGAGAAGAGACTATGTGACCATTTACTTTAGATGAAATGTTTGTTTTTCTTTCAGCTTTTCCTGGTTAGGGGTCGCCTCAGCGTAACTCCGGTCCGCTAATGATTGGCAGTCGATTTTTATGGTGCCGAGGTGCCAGCCCGACGACCAACCTTCAACGAAGTCACGCCCATTCACGCATGTCTTTCGAACACAACTCGACAGCGGGGAGGACATGCAGACTCCACACAGAAGGCGCTCCAGCCGAGAATCAAACGGGAGAACCTCTTGCTGTGAGGCGACAACGCTACCGCTGCACCACTGCGGCTATATTTTAGATTAAATAATAATAATAATAACTATGCCTAAATGCAACAGAAAAGTCACTGATGAGTACCAGCAATAAAAAGATTTAGTTGATTTAGACATGTTTCTCAGCAGTGTTATACCTAATTGCTTGAAATCTACTCTATGAAGTTTTACAGAAGTTATAAGTGGGATAAAACTGAACTAGTCTCTAAAATATCAAGCAAATATGCAGCTGTATGGCCACAAACAAAACTAAGTTACACAGTTGGAAGAAACTCTTTAATATACCATGTAGTAAGATTAACTAAACTAAGGTCTTACATAGGCTATTGCCATTTTTATAGTTACATTCTATGTGACAAATAAAAGTGTTACCAAATACCGAAAAAGGAACTGTTCTATGGAGTTTTAGTGCCCCCTTCTGATGAATTTGTGCAAAGCAGCTAGCACAGTAATCCTCTCCACACTCCAAACATACCTGGAAAAGATTAAAAATCAAAGTTGTGATATAACCATGTGGCAATTCAAATATTCACAGCTATATATTGAGCACTGGCTGTATTTCAAACATGACTATTATACTACAAGCCTTGATTTAAAACCAGGTTAGTTCACTGCACATGACACTAAGCAAGACCTTTGAGGCAAATGTCAAACTGATTCAAAGTTTGCAAAAAACAAAATACTATAATGTATCTTGGAGTAAATTTCTTACGCTGAACATATCAATATAAACCAGGTCTTCCTGACTCTTTGCTGCCTTAAATACTAAGAGTCTTCACCAACACAATGATATAAACCTGGAAGAAATGGCCAGAGCTATGAGAACTTTAATTTAATAAGAATTAATAATGTCAATTTTAATCTAATTTTCAAATAGTTTCTGCCATGTTTTAATTCTGAAGTTTCTGTACTTTGATGGCGTACTCAAAGTCCAAGACTCAAATGTGCAAGTTTCAAAACTGGAAAAATTACTGCAATTTGCCTCAAACAGAATCAAACTGCAAAGATTGCTGTTACACACCAATACTGTTGTTCACAGGGACAACCTCTCCTGCATCCCTCAGAATTCCATTTATATCAGGATCTATTTCAGATGAATGAGTATTCCGAAACTCAAAATTCATACAGATGAGACCATATGATAGTTTCCAAAATCTCCTTTTTTACTTTTATGCAGGGGGGCAAGCCTTCCCTGCACCCCCCCACCCCATGCAAATTATATATACTCACTCCAAGAGTGCTCTACAGTGAAGAAAAGGGTACATTTCCAAATCTTCACTGTACCGCAATCTCCATTCAAAAGCTCTGAGTTTTCAAAAACCCGAGCATATGGTCTCGACCATATGAATTTCAAGTTTCTGAATGTATATATATACATATATATATATATATATATATATATATATATACATATATATATATATATATATATATATATATACACACACACACACACACACACACACACACACACACACACACACACACACACACTTGGGTCTATGTCAGAAGCACGAGTTTTCAGAAACACGAAGTTCATATTTTCAAGACAATATCATAGAGTTTCTGAAAACTCGAACTTTGAAAAACAAACATCTATGCTTTTTCTACATTTTTTGCAGGGGGGGCAAGCTGCACCCCCTGCATATTATACATAGCAACTCCGAGATCGAACTACAGTGGGGAAAAGGTAAATTTCCTTATCCTCACTGTACGGCGATCTTAATTCAAAAAGTTTTGAGTTTCTATAAAATCGATTACTTGGTCTTGACCATATCAATTTCGAGTTTCTGAAAACTCAAGCTTCTGATAGGGACCCAAATATATATATATATATATATATATATATATATATATATATATATATAGGAATTCTCGGAGATAAAAGAATGTGCAATTTTATGCAAATTTTACCCAACCACACAACATTTCTACATTTCCAAGAGTGATACTTACAGTCCTCCAACTTACAATGGGAAATCTGTATATTTCTTATGACCAGAGCTTTCCAAAATGGATAAAGCATTTCAGCTACATCTGAATGTTAACAGCCAGCAATACAGTTGTGAATATAAAGTCAGAGGAGGTTTTTAACTGCACCAATCATGATCAAAGACCGGTGTAGCAAACATGATATGCTGCCAACCAAGAAGTTGATGTACAAAAATAAAGATAATAATACTGTAAAAACTACTAAAGTTTCTTTATAAATTTTCTGAAAAGTTTTAAGAATTTTTCCCATAATATGATTCAGATACTTTATAAATAAATAAGCAGCAACATCACTTGCATTGCAAATGCTATACCTATAGCAAACAGTCACATACATAAAAATGAGACAAAATTCATGTACAATTCTGTACCATACTGAAAATGATCAAATCTGCAAGTATGTAAAATTTAATTTTACATGCTGTGCTCTAAGTTTCAATAAATACTTTTTTTAAACCAAAACATATGAGCAAAATTATGGATTTCTTCTTTTGTTAATTTCCAGGCAATCTCTGGCTTGCAGAAGTCAATGCTTGGTGGGAGCAGTGAGGAGCCAATCGTCCAAATAGGGAAACACAGAATATGAGCAGTCTCAGGTGCGCTGCAACTATTGCCATCACTTTGGTAAATAACCTGGGGGCTGTGGTAAGTCCAAAAGGGAGTACCCTGAAATGAAAGTGACTGGCTCCAGCCGGAAGCGGAGGAACCTGCTGGAGCATCTGTCCATCTTGATGTCATAATATGCATTCTAAAGGTCAACTGAGCACATCCAATCATCCTTCTGCAGAAATGGCAGAATGGACCATATTGTGACAATTTGGAATTTTGTTTTGACAACAAACTTGTTTAGGGAAGTGAGGTTCGGAATTGGTCTGAAGTCCCCCCGTCTTCATTGGCACCAAAACAAATTTTGAATAGATGCCTGATCTGAACTGGTCTTGGGGGACAGGTTGGATGATTCTTTTTTCCAGCAGTTTTGTGATTCCCAGGGCTGCTGCCTCCCTTTGACTGGGTGGCACATCGAGGAGGTTTTGAGTTGGACTTGGGGATTTGAAGAACGGGATGGTGTAACCTCTGGATATTATCTTTAACACCCAATGATCATCAATGATAGCTTCCCAGGCTGTTGGGTGTAAGGAAAGACATCCCCCCCGACTGGCTCCGGAGTAGAGCAGTCGGGCAGTCTTTCAGGATTGCTGAAAGTGCACGTCCAAGAAAGTATCTCGAGACCCCTGATTTCTCAGACACCCCTGCAGGGGGGGCGTCTGCCATTGGAATCATTTCCCCCGCTGCCTCTGGAGGAAAAGTCTCCCTGCAAGTCCTGGAAAGTGCCTCGAGATTTTCAAAACCATAGCTCCTTACTGCCACACTGATTCCTGGAATAGGACTGTTGTGGGGTAGAAACGTGTATTCCGATGGCAGACAAGGTCTTTCCTTCTTTCTTGCTCTAGGAGAGTGTCTTTAGCCACGGGACCAAAAAGAGATGACCTGTCAGAGGGCGTATTGATAAAGGATGCCTTGAAGGTTTCTGAGAATTCACACAGCTTCATCTAGGCATGACGTGTAATGGCAACGCCCGAACTGGCCACCCTTGAAGTACCCTCTACCACATGGGAAAGTAGCCTCATGGATGTGTTGGAGATAGAGCAGAGGGTGGTCATTCTGGTGAAGATTTTCTTGTCCTCTTCAGACATGGAACCCGGGGCAGAATCAGAGATTTCCTTAACAAGGTCTCTCTGAAGTTTGATCACGTATACCAGATAATTCAGGGCGTGTACAGAAAAGGTCACTGAAGAGTAGACCCGCTTACCGAATCTGTTGAATCCCTAGACTCCCTGTCTGGGGGATGAATCGAAGAGCTCTCCTGGGCCAGATCTTTCTTTGTGGCTGCTGCCACCACCACCATTGCACTGATCGGGACACCCTTAGTCCAGTGAGGCTATCCGGGGGGGGGGGGGGGGCTAAGTATCTTATCCGGGTGCTTTGATATGGGCTCTGCTTTGTCTGGTTCCTTCCAAGCCCTGCAGGATATCAAGTCAATCAGGGGGGTCCATATGGGGGAACCCAGGATGGAGATGGACCTGTTCCAAAGGCTTCCCAGTACACAGACTATGTCAGAGTTAGGTTTGTGGGCAGACTACCCACCTTTCTGTTGAAGTATCTCCATAATGTCCACAAAAGAGACACCCTCAGGAGAGGATCTGGGCAAACCTTCCCCTTCATCACAAGTAGGTGTCTTCTGTAATGGATTCCAGTGAGGAATCCAAGTGCCTCCTTTTGCATGTGTCCTTTTGTTGCACCTTCTCGGGGGATGCTCCGGGGAGATGTCGGAAGACTCGGGGTGCTCTTGCAGAGAAGCCACTCGAAAGCTTCTTGGAACAAGCTGTCCCACAGGAGACAGGGATGCGGTGCGGCCAACTCAGAAGGGAGGGAGTCGGATCCGGGGGTGGGAGGGAGAGTCGTGACTCTTGTGGTGGAAGAGAGAACCCTCTCCACTACTTCAAAATCTGAGGGCGAACGAGACTCCGAAGGCAACTTCATCACAGCTGAAGTCACAGACATTGAAGCCTGTGAGCCTCTGCCACTCCTGGTGCCAAAGGTGGAATCGGAGCTAAACTATCGAGAGCCTAGGTGCCAAGGGGAGGGGCAGCTCTGAAAGCCTGGAACTGAAGCCAACCCCTCGGACCCAATGCCAAAGCTATGGCTCCGAGAGTCAGTAGGGCCTAAAGAAATCAGGGCCAAACTACTCAAGGTGACGGTCGGCAACGTTCAGGTACCTATTGGCACCGACATCTCAAAACTCAGGATCCTCAGACCCAAGGGCTCCGAAGCCGAAGGTTGGATCACAGAAAGAGAAATAGGCATGAATGTAGGTTGTATACTCCCAGCTCCAGTGGGAGACGGAACTATCAAAACTCCCAGCTGAATTTGCTCCTTCAAAAATTTCCTCATCAACCCATCCACCTCAAACTCTGAGAGGCTCTGGGAAGACCTGGTACAAGAAGCTGTCGACCCTGGCCCTGGAGTGGTGCCTGGATGACGCCAATAAAGGAGATTTCTGGAGATGGCCAGTCGGTTTCAGACAAAAACACAGATAGGAGCGGAGTGGAAGAACTTGAAGTAGACAGACGACTTTTGGCAGTAGGTTCTCCTGCGGGAACTGAAGCTCTGTCAGGAGACCACTTCCTGGGCTTGTCCTTTTCCTTGCCTTTGTCACAAGCTTTTTTGGGGGGGGGGTTTGAACCCCTGATGTAGAAACTACCGAAGAAGAAGCGGAGGTAGGGAGAAGAAGATTAACTTATTCCTCCTGTCTATAAGTACTCGCTGATTAAAGCAAGCGCATATAGAACAGGAGGAATCTAAATGGGCCACTCCCAGACAAACTACACACAGAGTGTTGGTATCAGAAGGCGGAACTATATGCCCACACTCTGTGCACTTCTTGAAGTCTGCTGGCTTGGACTCTGCCATGGCAGCACACTAACTACCACAAAAATAGACAATAGATAAGAGGGAAAAGAAAGATTGACCCTACTTCTTCTCTTAAAACAACCTATATATTTTAATTTTACTTTTACTTTTAAACTAAAGACAGATAGGAGTTGGATGAAAGTAGTAATAAGGAGAAAAATACACTCACACACCAAAAAATCACTGAATATTCCCCTAGAGGAAACTCAGAAACGGACCCCGTGGTTGTTCTGATGACTGGCAAACGAGATCTGAGGGGTGGAAGGCAAGTAGGACATTAAGGGTATGAGAGGAGGAGTTCAGTTTTCAGGTCCAAGGCTGAAGTATACAGCCGAGTCAGATCCACAACCCACAGGTTGAAGACCAAATGAAGACAACAACTTCAGAATCATAATTATTGAGTCGTTTTCAATTACTGAACAATTTGGCAATTAGAAATTCAACAACAGGGTGTGTAGCCAATGTGGCACTGAAGTACCAGCAGCTTTGTGAAGCTCCACTGGACATTTTTTAATACCAACAGGACAACTTTTTCACAAAAAAAAAAAACAACACTCAAACCAGTTCTATTGTGTGTCTCTGTAGTTTCACCTCTGGTCTGAAATGGTGGATTTATAGTGGAAATATTTTTTTATAAAATTTCTTGTGAAATTCTTGAACTAACTTGCATATTCTACTTGTAAAAATGAGTTATACTGAAATACAACAAAAGTTTTGCTTTGAAAAAAAGATGTTCAGCAACTGCTATCAATTCAAGATCTCATACTGAAGATGGAACATTGCGAAACTAAAATGGACATTATACAGAAAGTTGCATGAAACTCACTGTAATGTTAACATGGTATCTCAACATTAAATGCAAATAAAAGAGACTAAGGACATCCTGAATCATATGGGTGGAAATATTAATGAAGAAGAGAATCACACAGCATTTTTATTAAAATGGAATACATGGCAAACTGAAAAAAATGGAGGACCAGGGAAAGAAGACACAATATTAGAGTCTTTAGTGTGCCACAAAAGCTTAAGGGAAGCAATATGGTGAGTTTTAAACTACATGGATATCTCAGACACCAAAATTAAACTATTTTGAAACACTGAGGTGTTTCACCTCACATAGATGCAAGTCCAAAAAAAGAACAACATGCCTAGATCCAAAGTTATAAAGTTTTTTAATTTTATTTGAATAAAGAACTTTTATTAAAATTAGCTAGGAATAATGTTTTTTTTAACACCTTTAACACATCATCACATTTTTAAGATGTAGCCAAGGCTGACAAACATTAATAGAAAACAAACCACTAACAGTTTCCACTGTTACTGTCATGTAGTATAAACATGTTACCATTACTTGTTGAAATACCTATTGACAAAATCTCCTTTTTGCATTTCAGTGTGCTTCTTTATGAATACTATATTCTGTATGTATGTTATAATTTTCTTTTTGGACTTGCACCCAAAGTCCTAATTTCTGTTTATCTCTCAGCCCACTGATTTTATTTCCACTTTGATTTACAACCTTCTGACTGATATATATATATATATATATACATATATACATAAGCCTTAAGACTTAAAGCAGCTTGGGTAACCTTAAACCACCTTGTTCTATGAAGACAATCGGCTTACGTCACTTAACTCTTCTCCTCTTCTCCTGCTAAACAAATGTCTTCAACTCTTTATTAATTTTCATCTTCGACTTCTCTTCTAGAGGATAAAAATATGCCTGATCTATATGCAAGATGAAGGGGACTAAAACATTTTCACTGTCTGTATCTTAATCTCCATAACCAAAATCAAGGGCTTCCAGTTTATCATTTTTGTGATACATTTCTGTTAAGTTTCTTCCCACATATCCTTGACTGCCATAACAGAAACTTTTTAAATCCATAAACCTAAACCATATCATCTTTTCATGTCTCCATAAGCATCGGTATTGCTGAACCAATTCATCTGTGGGTACATATTTAGTTTATATGCCGAAAAGACTTGAAAGAGTCTCATAATGATCCAGAACACCAACATACAACTTTATGGGTGTATCATGAAGCACAAAACAATATCATCTGCAAGTAAAGCCGACTTTGTTCCAGTACCATATCAATTATATCCTAAAACTTATGAATCCATTATTTTCTTTGCCAAAAGCTCTAAAAATAAAATAAGTAACAGTGAGAAAGGGGTTTCTCTGTTCAAAAATGGCTTGCCCAACAGAAACCTTCCTACCTTAATTCTTGTTTAAGATCCATCACATATCCTTCTTATTAATCTAATTATTCTACTAGGGTACTTACATGCTACCACTGCCCTACCCATAAAATCCTAGATGACTCCATCAAATGCCTTTTTCTGCAGCAAGACCCACCAAAAAGAGTAGTGTTATATTATATCCTTGCTTCCCACTGGATCACCAGTCTATTAATGTTGTCAAATGCTTCCCTCCCCTCCTCAAAACACTGATCTACATCTATTCAACATCTGGTACCAGGGAACCTAGAAGCAAATTAAAGCAAGTGGTCCAACAGCCTGCTTAAGGCTACTGCGGAGTTACAAGCCATAGGCTGAAGCACATTTCTTGATTTATTTCTATGTTTTTTTCAGTGGACAAGGGGTAGATGGTTGGGGACAGCCATCGGAGTCCATCAAGTCAGGGGGCAAAAAAATTATCCAGATCAATACCAAATACTGTCTGCATGGTCAGCCCAGTAAAAATGGACAATCCCACTATTCTCCCTCTAAACACCAAAACTAAGTATATTTCTGGAGGAATACTATTTTGAACCCTGCACTGAATAAAATGGCAGTAATTTTAGAAACAATTCCAAGCATAAAATACATGCACTAAAGTCCCCTGATTATGTAACAAAAAAGGCTAGTTTCAGTCCAAATAAATGGATACAGCCTAAAATAGTATTACACACAAGAAATGAATCATAAACTGATGAAAAATTCATACCAGAAATGTTTAACATATAAAATGATGCCAAAATCGTGATTTAAATGAAAAAAAAAATCATTTAAAATACTGTAATCCCATCAAATCACCTCAAATAATCATAACCCAAAGAAAAAACTGCAATATCAGCAAGTTTTCCTGTCAACACTTCCAAAGGCAGCTTTTAATCAGCAGCATATGCCTTACTATGCTAATCAATGTAAAAACAGAAGTACATACAAAACTTCTAAAGAAAAAAGAAAAACAAAACAGTAGAATAAACTATTCAAGCACTGATACGAAAAACTCATTTGGAAGAAATAAAAACCCCAAAGGGTTTCTTATCTGAGCTCAGCAGTTGAAAAATCCAGAGTAAGGAGCAGTTTTCTCAGAGATACTTATTTTATTATGCACTATAAAACTGAAAGGGTCCTGTCTATGGACCTGAAATGCAGGCCCTGTGCTCTCTGGTGATTCGTCCATCAAAATCACAGACAAGTGGGGGGGGGGGAGGGGGCTCTGACGTTTGGTCGACTACCAGAAATAGGGTAGCAGGACACTACTACCCCATATGCCGGCAAGGCAGTGTATTTACTGAACATCTGCTTTACAATATAACAGATTTACGTCATGAAAACTTTGTACAAATATAAACAAAATTGCTTTACTTAGTTACTTCTTCAATTTCTTCAGTGTCCTTCTAAACAGTAATGGCAAAGTGGGATGTATTCTTTAGAGTTTTTCCTTCAGTTTATCAGTCATCAAACTTCCAGACTTTTTAAACCATTTCTTCTTGCAGACTCACGGTTCCCATTGCCATGTTTAAACTACTTCTAATGGGATTAATGCATTACAGTTTTCCCATATAGTCACTAATTTCACATTGCTACTGATCCTTCCCTGATTATATTAACTTCCAAACAACAGTCTCTGGTTCAATTCCAAGGTACTCCTTATTCTACCAACCAGCTCTGTTTTTTTGTTCCTTTTGTTCAAACAATATCCTTTGGAACAATGGAAAATGTTTTACTGCCAAAGGCTCTCTTGTGGTTTGTTACTGTCAGGAGTTTGGGCAACAATCCCCTTAAGCTTGCTGGCTCACTCTTTGCTAACTATATTTATTTCCTCCTTAACCCATTTCACCCAAAAATGTCTTTGGCCATTCAAGAAAAATGTTCTGAAGGTAGCTGAATATGAAAGCTGGAATCTCAGATCAGCCTCTCATCATCCCCTGACTGCTGGGATAAATGTGTTTTGCTTCTACCTGGTTTACAATGAATAATTTTCCAGAAACACTCTGGTGTCCCCAACTTTTTAAACATTTCTCTTCTTCCACAGTTTTGTCTGGGACAGCTCCTTCTGCTGGTATGATTACAACTTTACTAAGATAAGTTTTGGTTGCTTTCCCATGGTCAGATTTGGAATTTACATATGATGTGCCTTCTCAATTAACAAATTGAGTTATGGAACTTTCTTATCCTTTTGCATTGATTTTTTAATACTTTCTTCAAACCTCTACTTTGTCTGCCTTCAAGAAGTGTAATTGCTAGCCAGTAACTGAATTCTTCCCTGCTTGATAACTTTTACTGGCTTTTTAACATTTTCTCAATGTTCACACTGGGAAAGCTCTAATCAACCTGCTATTCAGTGTGAAAACAACTTGGACATCAACAAATATGGATATTTTGATAATGATTATTCTACTAAAACTACTGAGAAAAGAAAATCTATCTGACCTTTGGTAATTCAAATTTTTTTTTTAATGTGAGCACAACTAACATTTCCATCAAAATACACAGTTTGTCATCCGGAATAAAATTATTTAACACATCAGATGATGCTATTTTGTCCAATCCCAGAAAATCATAAATGAGGAAGAAACAACAAAATGGACGTCTCCAACCCTGAAAATTTCCCTCGACAGATCCAGAACTTTGGCTCCAAGGGTCAGGCTCTTACCCTACCCATAATTCCCCTCCACCAACTCAATATCTCAGATCTTGTTTGCCTGTATAACACAGCAAGATCCATTGTTACTAAAACAAACTTGGACATGAGCATAGGGAAAAAGAAATCTGTCTATGATTATGAGAAAGACAAAGTTCCAGGAATGTCCAGTGCTGTTAATCAGGGAGCCCAAGAACAGTGACAAATTAGCAGGGAAGCAGAGGGAGGGAAAGCTGAGAAGGACAGACAGAAGACGACAAATATGGATCCAGTGTTACATAACATTCGTATCTGATGATGTCTCTTCCTTCTGTCCTCAACTGATGGGACTGAGTTCCAGCTACCAAAAACCCTGGGAGGTCTCATGGAAAGATATTCCACAGGATGATATACCAAATGAAGTCCTAGACCTGGACTGTAAATCCAGCTTGTAATGGGATATGAAAGCATGCACAGTGGACCATCAGGCTGCAGCACAGATGTCATCCATAGGAACTCTGGAAACTAAAGCTGTGGAAGTAGCAACTGCTCTAACAGAATGAGTTTTAGGACTGAAAGGCAATGAAAATCCTTTTGCTTTGTACAGAAAGGAAATACACTCAGACAACTGCCTGGAAATGGTCAGATTAGAAACACCATTTCTCAACTTAATCGGACAGGGAGGAGAAAGAGCTGGTATTTTTTTTTTTCTGAAGGCTTCAGTACAATGCAAGGAAAATTTCAACTGATGATGAACACACAGTAAATGTAGAATATACTCTCCTTTGTTAGAGGGATTCCAAAAGAAAACTGGCAAATTAATTGTGAGATTCAATGTAAAACTCCAAGGCCATCTTGGGTAGGAAGGTAGGGTTGGTTCTAAGTGACACCCTGTCTTTGTAAAAAATCAAACAAAGTAGCTTACAGGAAAGACCTTGAAGCTCTTAAATCCTTCAAGTGGAGGCAACTGCTACCAAAAAATATGTTTTCCAAGAAAGATTCTTCAATTCCGCAGTAGCAGCCAGTTCAAAAGGGGAATTGGTCAAAGCCTGGAGTAAGCATGTAATATCCCAAGGCTGAACAAGGTCACACAGGAGGATGAAGTAGAAAAGTACCTCTTAAAAATGCTTTAGATAACTTCAATGAACCAAGAGAAATGTGGTCCTCTACATCATGAAAATTTGGGGTGGCAGTAGAATAACTAGCCCCTCTTGAAGAAGTCCAGTCAGAAAATCCAAAATAGATGGAAATGCAGCTAAAATGGGATCCATATCCTTAAAGGAAGTCCACACAGAAAATCTTTTCCTCTTACTTCTGCAGACCTTTCCAGCAGAAGGTTTCTTAGAGGATGTTAGGATATGCAGTACCAGCCAGGAAAGTTCCAGGCCATCATCAGAACTGAGTAAACTGTGCAGTTATTTCAGGCTGCTATGTCCAGATAAGGCTTGCTGGACAGATGACAAATGAGGTCTAGAAGAGGTCATAGTACCCAAGGAGGGTGTATTAAGTCAGGCCAGAGAAAGGAGAATCATATCTGCCAAGGCCAAAAGGTAACAATGAGGATCACCTTCGCTTTGTACCACATGGCTTTCTGAAGAAACTTGGATATCAGGGGCTTGGGAGGATAACCAATTAGGAAACCTGGGGGTCAAGTATGGGCCACAAAAATCCCTCGGTGATCCCCCCCCCCCCACAAAAATACTGACCTTCACAGGATGTGCATTACAAGAAAGCACTGGGAAGACATCATCTACTGTTAATCCCTCATGGCTTCTCAAAATAATGGGTACAAGCATGTTCTCCCCCCCATTTGTTGATGCATCAGACTACTGATAAATGTTCTGTCTGAATCGAGCAAAATAAGCGATCAATCCTCGAAAGCCTCAGGGGAACATAAGTCTGACAACAGGAAAGTTCCAAAGGGTTTGGCACCAAAATCTATCTATTTAGTCAGCTCAGCTCAAGTTAGCTGATGGTCAGGGTACATGGAATGTGCCCTGAAGCTTTGGAAACTGGCCAGCTGTTATATTCCATGCAGGATATAATCCATGTATCTAAGGCTACTGCAGCAGTGATCAACATGATGGACATCTAATAGATTAGATATGTATTTAGATGATATATATATATTTTTTCTAAAGTAGCATTAAAAATCACTGGTTTTAAGGTAGCAGGGCAATGAGAAAAGTTAGTTTAGTCAGATTTTCTAATTAAGCTAAAGGGTCAATAAACTTTCCTTTGATTTATTTTTGTGTGTTCTCCAAACTAACTGATCTTAAAAGTAGAACTGTTTACCAGATTATCCGAATGGAAATGGTGAGGTATCTGTATATTTATTTATGTGTCTTTGTTTACCGTGAAAGTCAGTCTGGGTAATACCCATTTTCTGACAAACAAGTAAAATACACAGACACCAACAGGATAAAATCGCGATGAACGAGAACTTGAACTGCTCTTCTCAATGCACCAAAGCACAAACACCAGACATGTTTAAAATACACAATTTAATTCTCAAAATAAAAGGTTAGCGCTTTAGTGTTTTCATTTAAAACTACGTTAAACTTCTTCAGACACCATAAAAATTACATCACATCCTTATGTACTACAAACTTTCCTCCTATTGGATGTTCGCATAAATGAATTTAAAGCCACCTTACCTGGAACAATCATATACAATCACATACTCTTAAATCAGTGTTATTATAATCAAACAATTTTCTTTCTTTTTAAAGCTTTTAATTTTAAGACTGGTGCTATAGAGCTACGCTCATTAATGCCCAGCCAGCTGTTGGCTTGTAGCTAAAGCGCTAACCTTTTACTTTGAGAATTAAAGTGAGTGTATTTTAAACAAGTTCGGTGTTTGTGCTTTGCTGCATTGAGAAGAGCAGTTGAAGTTCTGGTTCATCACGATTTTATCCAGTTAATACCCATTTTCAGCAGAGGCCTGGAGAGAAAAGCTCCATTTGCTTACACTGCACTTATACTAAGTTCCAGTTAAACACAGTAGTTACATTTCTATTGACAGTTTTACACAAACAGTAGTTACATTTATACAGTCTAAGATTTTCCAGAGGTGGAAATTACTAAAGAGAAAGCCCACATGCAACTTAGTGGATTGTACAGGCAGCAGTTATGTATAAAAAATCGTGTTGTCATTTCAGTGAGAGGTTGAGCACATTCTGTTTAAGGACATTATTCGGAGAGTATTGCACACTCAATACAAAGTGTCAGCTTTGTGATGAGTATGCGCAGGACCATGATTGGTTAAGATGTTAAGCAGGGGCTTAAAATTATTGAGTTTGTCAGAGAGTTTTATTTGTATGGGGATACTATTCTACAGTTTAGCAATGCACTGGGAGTACAGCAAGACTCCTGCAACATTATTTGACTTATTTGTAAGTAATAAGAATTAGTTACTAGAGATGAGGTCCCTTGCTGGACAGTTGGTCAGCAATAAGTTATGTAATGCAGGACATTTTTCTGGATGATGAATGAGTTTGTGTGCTGTAAACAGTTGTGAATGTGTTAGGTAGTTGTGTAGTTCCAGACAGTTTAATCAATTTAAGCTATGACAATGGTGGGTCCTATGAGGGAGACTGGTGGCAAAGTTAGTTATTTTATTGTAGCAGGAGGCAAGTTTCTTTGTCTGAGTATCGTTTAAGTTTGTTAGGATTGCAGCAGCGCATAAGAGAGTTGGCAATAAGAAGGTGGTGGCTAGACATTTTTCTTGCAGTACCTGTAAGGAATCCATTGATCTTATAAAGGGAGCCAAGTTTCTAAGGTGTAGATATAATGGTATGCAGTATACGCTGGTCATATTTGAAAGTGTCATCTATTACAATGCCCAGAAGTGTACTGTGAGTTACAGTTTCAATGGCAGAATTATGTCCTGACCTTATGGTAAAAGATTGCTTTTGATTATGGCAAATTTTGAGGTAAAAAGTATAAACTTAGTTTTCTTGGGGTTGAGTAGGAGGTTTGATTCTTTGAGCCAGGTTTCTACAGAGGAGAAAGATTGTTGGGTTAATGTCTTGGAGCTTATTTATTGTTGAGGCCACACATATTAATGATGAGTCATCTGCATACTGATCTAAACAAGCATGGTGAATGTAGGTGTGGAGGTCATTAATATAGTAAACAGGACAGGTCCCAGGATAGAGCCCTGAGGGACACCTGTAGTAACAGGTTGAAAGGATGACTAGGTTTGTTACCATTTAACGGCTTGTTGACTTCCAGATAGGTAACTAAGTAACTGCAACAAGGAGTACTGTGAAAGTCCTATTGAGGAGAGGTGAACGAGCAGTTGCTTGTGCAAGACAGTATCAAATGCCTTTGACAAGTCTAAGAACATGGTGGACACAAGCAAAACATTGTCTCTATGATGGTTTATTGTCCAGGTAAAATATAGTAGAGCAGCAGCGGTGCTATGCTGGGGCCTAAAGCCATTTTGTGTTTTTGAGAGCAGATTATTTGAGGTTAGGTACTGCATCAGCTGTGTATGGCTGCATTTCCCTAATATTTTGGAGGGGTGGAGAATCGCTATTGGTCTGTAGTTATTAAACTCTGTAGATGTGCTGTCTTTGTGCAATGGTATGATGTAGGATTTTTTTTCCACAGTGATGGGACGTATATTTCTGCTGTGGACCTATTAATTAGTATGGACACAGGGAAGGCTATGACTTCTGTGGCCATTTTTAGGCAGTCTGATGGAAGCTGGTTTACAGCAACAGAAGTAGTTTTCAGTTAAAGGATTAACTACCTTATTTACGTGCAAGGTAGGTACTGGACTAAAACTGAAGAGCTGTGGGTGGTTTTGACTGGACAAGGTTAGAGAGACGGGGCAGATGTATTACTGTCCAAGAAAGAAAATATTGATTGCATAAAGTAGGAATTGAACTGTGTGGGGATAGAGTCTGTCACACTGTCTGTTTTTGGAGAGTGAGTGGTGGTCTTGTCAGGCCAGAGTAGTTTATTTAGTGATGACCAAAAAAGTTTTGGCTTGTTTTTATGTTTGTCTTGTAGGGTGGTATATTATCTTTGTTTATCCTGTTTAACAAGGAGTTTTGCAAGGTTTTGAAGATGTCTAAATTGCTGGAAGGCATTATGAGTTCTATGTTCATGCCATTTTTCTTCCAGACTTTATCCCTATTTTGTCGCAATTTTTTTTTTTTTCTTTTGTCAGCTATGGTGCGGGGTTGGACTTTATTCTTATTACATACTGGTGCTAATTATTTAAGGTATGTAAGAATATCTTAATGAAGTATCTAGTGGCATTGTTCTAAGTACATTCCAGTTATACTGTTTTAGTGTTTCATTGAAAATATCTTTGCTGAAATTGGTTGGATTTCATATTTGATTATACATAATATGTTTATCCAGGTTATGGTGAGTTCTAATAGCATATGTTGGTATGTGGTCACTTATGCTGACAGGCAGACTACTTTTGTCAGTTTGTCTTGTTTGTTTGTAAGAATCCAGTCTAATTTTGAGTGCCTCCCTGAAGTTTTATTGATTCTAGTAGGTGTGGTTATTAATTGTATGAAGTTGAACAAACTTACAGATTCAGTTGGGGCAGTGGAATTTATGAGTTGCCAAGTACTACAGTTTCATGGTTAATTTTTTGGGACATCCAATACAGGATGTTTTCAGCAGTATCACTGTTATTCCTTGGTAGTATATACATTGCTGTTAAACATATAGTTTTCTTATTGTTGATTTTATGCGTGTTATTAGAAGTTCAGCATTGTAAAACCTGTGTATTTCCTGTGGAAGTAAGGTGTTGGTTAGGGAATTTTTTTTATAGATGATAGCTACACCACCTACTGGCTTGTTTTGTCTGTCATGCCCGAGTATACTGTATGTGGGGGTGGGGGTGGATTTCATCATCCTTTACTTCTTTTTTAAACAGGTTTCAATAGCTATGACTGCATCAGGACTGTATGAGGC